>NC_091825.1:128256843-128587343 GCF_038994185.2 Dermacentor albipictus
TATATATATATATATATATATATATATATATATATATATATATATATATATATATATATATATATATATATACTTGGCCTGTGATATATTGAGGCCCGAAATACTGAAGCACCTTTGGTACCCGAATATGGTATGAGAAGGTGTACAGCCCTATAGGTAACTTTGCTCGAAAACTGATTGTGTGCGTTCGACTGGTTTCTACTGCGCTCCAGCTCGGTTTGCAACGATGCGGAGCCCTCTCGAAATTGGAGCCTGAGAAAATCCTCCGGAGCCGAACGTTCAGCTGCTTCCGTAGCGATCGGAATAGCCACGTGATCGAGATTCTGTCGGATCCCCGTTGCGCTTCCAGCTCGAAGGTGAGAGCGGCGCTCTGAACTGGAGCACCGAGTCAGCGTCTGTGGACGCTGACTCGGCTGACGTCAGTGGACTTTCTTTTCTTCTTTTAATGTTTCCGTGTAGGGTAGCCAAGTGTAGGGTAGCCAACCGGGCTCAGTCCTGGTTAACCTCCCTACCTTTCATTTATCATTTGCTCTCTCTCTCTCTCTGAACTGAAGCACGATGCTCTGAATCAACCAGCCGAACGTGTTCCGAGCGCTCGGGTTCGAACCCGCCGAATGTCAACAGTACCGCGAGAGTGTTCTCGAGCGCGCTCGAAAGCGACCGTTCGAACGTACCGTGAGAATGGTGGCGTCTGTGGGCGTGTCTCGTAGGCTACAACATGTGCAATACTGCAACGAGCGAAGGTGGCGTTGTGCTCATCGCAAAGAAACTGTTTCTGAGAGGATGGCGGTGTCTAGCAGTGAGAGTCTGACGCTGTTGGAGTAAATAAGTCTATGTAGCAGGATGAGTTGCTGAAGTTTACTTGAAGTTCAATAATAATGAAGAAGAACGTCGTGTTATATGCACTGTGCGGCATGGCGCGGTATACTAGTAAGGCAACGAGAACACAGGCGGTGTGACGCTTCAGCAGCTTGGGTGCACCGGTGTGGTAGGCTACAAATAAGGCCTGAATTGTGCTCTTTGCACCTCTCATCTCTCACAATTAGGTTCGACGTTTATTAACTTTCTTTAGACCGACTGGCCATTCTTGTCATGGGGTACAATATCGTTCGGAAATGTGAAAGTCACGTCAATTACTTATACACCTAGGGTACTTAAGTGCCATGCACGTCGGAAAAGACCATGACGGGTCGAACAGGAAGTCGTGTTCCCCTCTTGCGGCGCCCGCGAAACAGAGAATAAACACGAGTACACGTTAGACAAAACACTCGGTATGGAAAGCTACCCTGCTACCTTTGCCCACCGCTCTAGCCTCGACTCACATCTATCCTTCTTCTAGATAACACCATCTAGGTCATGATGACGCAACTCTCCTTTGCCCTATAGCTGTATCTATGCATGTTTCGGTATTCATGTTTGGGCTTCTTTGTTTATTCACTCTCTAGTAGGCATATACAAACTACCGCTGAGCAAAGTTCGACGACCAGAGACCCTATATCACGATACTATTTACTCACCCCCTTCCCCTCACCATTACTAGTAAAAAAAAGAAAAGGAACTCAGTCAGACAGCTCTCGTGCCAGGGGCGCTTTTTTCCCTGAGCGAGAATAATACTACGTTTCAATGAAGTATCACAGCTTCTTTCGCATGCAATTTCTGTGGCGTTTTGCACGTTTCTTCGCATGGTTGTGAATAAGAGAAAAAAATCCATTCATTCGCATTTCTGTATTGTTCTCATTCCTTGCACAGAGAGACCCTCGAATTTGGCCATCCTGATGCCATGAGGTAGCACATAGGCGGAAAGTTTTATTTTTTTCAGGGGGGAGGGGGCGGGGGCCATACCAGCTTTCCGAACTATATATATATAACCTTTCATAACAATTGCATCTGCAGAAACTTCGTGTGACCTCAAAGAATTGTTCACTGAAGTGACGGCCACATTGATAAAAAAGCCCCTTGATAACGCTGCCCAAGCGCCGCTCTGACAAGGCACGAAGCGTGAAAAGCAATGGAATAAACATAGAATATTTCAATATCCCGGCTCTGTTCGCACCACATCGAAAGACTGTGCATGCAGCTGTATTTCGCGCCAGAAGCTTGCTCCGGACCAAAGCTAAATAAGAGTGACGGTATTATTTTTCATAAGAGTGTATACGTGCTACAAAAACCGGTTCGTGGCAACAAAAAATAAATAAAAATAATGCCAAAGGCGAAATAAGCAGACCGGGAAGCGATACACGTGTAGAGAAAAGTCAAAACCTATGGGTTCAAGAAAGTAAATGTTATGCTTCCATAAATGAGCCGTATTGCCAATCGGGACGTTTGACTAAAAAAAGAAAATTCACCCAGAATATTTTCTAGGCTTGATCTGAATGATACGTAAGCGTTTCGTAGTACTGACGTGATGTTTAGTGGTAGTGTGCTATCGTTTTTCGCATAATTGTTAGAATGGCCGCGTAGGAACCGTGCAACGGAGAAGCGCGGTTGCAACACCGAACTGTCAAGTGAGACCCGCACGAGCCGACGTCGACGAGGCGACTGGAAGCAATATTCACTGGTATTACAGATAGCCCGCAGCGGATGTGCACGTGGGATGAAATGAGCAGGGAGGTGTTGCAAATGAAGGAAATATATGCAACATTTATTACGTAAGCGGAACCATTGTAAACCGTGTTCAACCGTGCTACGTCGGCGGCTACGTCTGGCGCGGCCCGTATCTTGAAGATGATCTGCGAAAGCAGCAGAGTGCGGCATGTGCTGAGAGCTCCGCGAGCGATGTGTTCTCGCCGCTTCGTTGGCGTTGAAGTGAGAGGTAGCACGCAGGTGAATTCGCTCGCTGATGCTGGCGCTATGTTGAAAGCGATCGTCTTACGAAAGGGACGGAGGGACGATTTTTCCGTTGGGTAAGGATGGAAATGCTTGCGCATTCGAAAACCATCAGATTTCCGTGTGCCCTTATGATCTATGAATTCGTAAGCGCCTTTGAACACCAGCTGCTACCCAGCGGACGTGTTCGAATAGGTCTCCTTCTGCAGCTACGCCGTACTGGGTGCGCTTTATCTCATCTTCGGTGGCTCTATTGATGACCGACGCTGGAATTCTGCGTCATACGTCCATTGTCCTTGCCTTGAGCACATCTGACGTCCGTCCCAATCATGTAAACACGATCTTTCGCATAAGCCCAAAGAAAGAAATCGAGTGGGGGAAGGTCAGGTGGCCTAGACGGCGAATTTACAGGATCAAAAATAACGTACAGCGCGAAGGGCAAGGAGTGCGAGGGACGACATACACAGCGCTGTATGTCGTCTCTCGCAGTGCTTGTCCTTCGCACTGTACGTTATTTTTGATCATGAATTGCCGACTATCGCAAGCAACCACCCTAGAATTTACAGCCCCATGCTTTCCAATCTATGGCGCATGAAAAGTCGCATCCAGCCAGTTTCGTGCTCGGGTGCAGCTGCTGTGTGTTGTGTGTGTGTCTGAGAGAGAGAGAGAGAGAGAGAGATGCAAATGAGAGAAAGGCAGGGAGTTTAACCAGAGTTTAAACCTCCGGTTTGCTACCCTGCACTAGGGGAAGGGAAAGGGGAAGTAAAGACGGAAAGAAGATTGGTGACAAAAATAAAAGCAAGGAAAAATGAAAAGGTACGGAATTGGATCATTATAGTCTTTCTAATAGGCCACTGCCACGTAAAAAGGTCACCAAAGCCTTGACCGACTTTCTGTGCGACTACAGTTCATGTCGCCATTCCAAAACTGACTTTTCTGAAAGTGGCCTGTCGTCAAGGCGTGCCAACGCGGTCGCTAGTCACAGCCGGTGCGTGCTGTACCGAGGGCAGTGGCAAAGTAGATGTCCTAGTCTCCTCACCGCCGCAGTGTCTGCAAGCCGCACTCTCGTCCATACCGATTCGGATCTTGTGCAAGCGACACCAAGCCACAGTCGGCAAAGTAGTGCTGTCTCGAGTCGAGAGAGTCCAGATGGGGGTCGATGTCGGAAGGAAGGGCCCAGTCGGTGTAGACGTGTGTGCATCAAGCTTGGTGTGTTCCATAGAGTTGGTGCCCCACCTTGCTTATACCGCAGAAGTGGAAGATGTGACAGCGGGATTTCGCTGAGAAGTTCATCCACCACTCCTTCGAGGATTTCGTCCATTTAATGCTGTCCAGTCAGTGTGTGATCGAAGAAGATGGGACCGAATATAGCACCGGCGTGAATTTCAATCCACATTTGAACAACCACTGGTACTGGTGCCGAGTGCGCTTTACCCAGTGTGGATTGGAGTCACTCCAATAGTGTTAATTATGAAAATTTGCCTGGCTGTTTCTGCAAAAATTGGCTTCGTCTGTGCACGTGATGTTGCTCAAAAAGTCCGGTGACTCATTGGCTTTTGTGACGGCTCAATTCGAGAAATCTAGACGTTTCTGCGGGTCCTTATCTTCCACGCATTGGTGCAGGTCGACGTGGTACGGGTAAAAAGCCACGTCATTTAGAATCATCGAAACTGATGACTCGAAGAGCGCAAAGAGCGATGGAACGAAGAAACGAAGAATGCTAGGCATATATGTTTAGAGACAGAAAGAGAGCTGTTTGTATCAGAGAGCAAACGGGTATAGTCGATATTCTAATTGACAATAAGAGAAAAAAACGGAGCTGGGCGGGTCATGTAAGGCGCAGGTTAGATAACCGTTGGACCATTAGGGTCACAGAATGGGTACCAAGAGAAGGGAAGCGCAGTCAAAGACGGCAGAAGTCTAGGTGGGGCGATGAAATTAGGAAATTCGCGGACGCTAGTTGGGCTCGGTTGGCGCATGACAGGGGTAATTGGAGATCGCAGGGAGAGGCCTTCATCCTGCAGTGGACATAAAATAGGCTGATCATGATGATGATGATGATGATGAAACTGATGACTTGAAAATTGGTGACTGGGCGGCCACGTCCCTCACGCTAGTAAGAGGGTTCTAGTCGGTAAATGCCAGAACATCCGTGCGTAGGCTATAGGGCTAAAGGATGGAGTCCTCCGTCGCTGTTTCTGGAAGCTGCCGGTCTGTCTCAGGCTTTCATAATTTCTGATGATAGTCGATGCGTTTCGTATACCGCCACACTTGCATGACTGATATATATTTGCGGCCTTCCACTTGTTGCCATTTGCAGCTCCGAAGGCAAGGACTATGTTTTCTTTCTACCTGGACTTGAGAGGCTCCGACCACCCCTCCTTCAAATCTTTTTCATTGCAATAAAGTTTCTCTTCTCTTCTTCTGCCCATTGAAGACATGGCGTCTGGGATGAAACAAAGCGCACCTTTAAGCCTTTGCACTGACGTTGTCAATTCGATTTTGTGGCGATAGGTTTTGTGGCAAAAAAGAAAAAAGAAACATCCGTACACCTTACCCACGCTAAGACAGCAGCTATCACAGCTTGTTTCGAATCAATACCAAACGTGGCGTGTTACTTCAGCCGGGACACGGCAGATAAGGAATTAGCTCGATCACCATGTTTTTCTTTATTTCCTTTATTTTGTTCTGGCTAACACAGAGGGAGCTTGTTCGAGGGCAATGCTTTTTGATGTATGTGGGATCGCCAGTCACGTGGTATTTTTCATATTTTGCGGCGTTGGAAAAATTAGTACGCAATAAGTACGTCGCTGAAGATGCTCCAGTTAGGTGTAGCTTGGCTGTGCTTACAAATGTCTCATTGACAATTTGATAATTAGGATAAAACGTCTTGAATTAGATTAATAATTACAACTACATAATTAAATCTCAGTAATGGAAAAATTACTGGCAGCTACGCCACGGTATACCGTAAAAACATGCAATAGGTTTTCTTCGAGTAACTTCAATTGCGCTCTTTTTTTAAATAAGGGTGCATGATATTTAATTGGGACACCCTCTGTATATTTATGACCTCTGCGTGCAAGTGACGATGTTTCACTAGTACTTTTATTATGCAATCGAAACAACTGGAACGCGGGGTCACATAAAATGAACGGCGAATCATTGTCGCTAGCAGTCCGTAACGAGACGGCGCGAATGAATATGAAATCGATAATGAAACTCGAAAGGGGTTCCGACGCGTTACGGAGTACGCGCCCGCGGATTGCAAGTCTACGCTGTTTGTGACAGCACGTCGCAAACACGACGGCGGCGTGATGTGTGCGGAGCGGTGGTTGCGTTCGTGTGCCCCATCGATAGACGATGCCGGCGGTATACAGAATCCTTTCTCTGTGGCGCTACCGTAATCCCCGGCGCGGCACGCAGCCGCAGTTGAACAAAGTGGACGCTATACTGGAGCATTCCGAAACCGGCGGATTATGGAAGGCCAGATTATGGCAACGATCATCTTCTTTGGGTCTCCTCGGTTTCTTTTTTTCTTTTTTTCCTGCTGACCAGCGGTTGTGCCGAGTTGTTGGATCTCGGCGATAACGACTGTTGCGGTCATATGGCTACGAGCGATGACGTACGGCGCACGAAGGAAAGATGCCCGGGCACAGCAGCGCATGCGCCGACAGCTGAGAACCGTGCTTAAATTTTGCTACAAGATGCGGCCGCCGAGTGACCCGCCCGTCACTTTGCGTTTCCCGCCGCAGCCGCCCGAATCAGGTGAACCTCTGCATCTTACTATGTATGCTCCGGCAGCGATTGTCGACGTTAGGCGCGGTGTCAACCACTTCATCCACTCCGAAGTAGCCATGGGTTCCGCCTCTGCCTTCTGCTGTATGGCGTGCTTCGAAGCTTTAAGTCGCGGCTGCACCAGTTATGGCCACGACTTCTGCAACTGAGGTTACGGGACTTTGTTTTGCTCCGGAATTCTGGCACGGCCCATTGGAGCTCCCGGAATACGTATGCGAGACGCGGCGGCCATTCCAAATTCGTTCTTAAGCACGAGCTGTCACGCCTGACGCCGACGACGCCTTGCCGACAAGGTCTCAAGTCGCGCCTGCCATGGTCTTTTCTTTTGTGCGCGTGTTCCCGCCAACGAACTGACCGTGTCATCTAACCGAGGGACAACGAGGCAACTGTCGTCGCCGCGTACTTCAACTACCTTGCGAGGTGAGTTACTTTGTTTTTGTGAGTGTGTGTGTGCGCGTGCGTGTGCATACTGTACGTCGCAGATAAGATAATCCAAGCTATTAAAATAAAATGAAGCATTCGTGGTGTAATTGTACAATATGTGGTCTTCTATCGTCGGACTTCCGGCAACCGAACACCGTAGCCTTAAAACTGTCTTGCACTTTGCTTTTTCTTTATTTTTTTCTGTAACAACTTGGCTAACGTAGCTGGAGCAGCCTATATATCTTTCGTTGGCGCGGCCTCTTTTTTTTTTTTTCTGTCATACCTGCACGAAGCCCTCTTCCTATGTTTAGCCGTCGACGCGTGACTAGCCTGTTTCCCCAAATATAACGAGTTCCCCCTCGATATTTCGGGCCTCTTAACGCGCTTCGGCGACGTCTTGGGATTAGTATAGCAAGCATATATCGTTTTCAATACTGTTATGTACGGAGCTGAGCCGCCTCGTCTATGGCACGCCGCAAGGGCTCTGCGGAGCAGCTTGTCTTAACGCTAACCATGCCTAACAGCTGGGCTCGAGTTGCGTGTCCACAGCGCACGCGCGGAAAGTAGTCGCGACTCGTCGCTTCCTTGACCGTTCAGTTGCCTTTAAAATGACGTTCCAAGCAAGCGCGAGTGATGGCGGGCGACTGTGCCTCGTATTGCATGGAACATTACCGTGCAGCGCGGCTATGGCGGTGGGAAGCGAGCGCACAAGATCGGAACAGGACAATAAGGCGATGAGGCATCCAGCTCCTAGCTTTTTCTTATTTTTTTCCGCGCGTCAGCCGTACTACTCGAGCCCAGCGGCTAACGTTCGACAGTGCAGTCTTGCACCGCAGGACCCGCGGGCGGCGCAGCTCTGGAAAAGGCTGCTCGCTTCTGCACTCCACCTCTCCGTGCCCGCTGCCACTGCGTATTTTTTGCCCCGCATTCTGATTTACAGCGCCGTTAGTGCCGCATTAATGTGCTCGCCGTGTAACTATCGCAGCTCTGCGCAAGGGAACAGACGCCGATGTTCAAGCGCCTCACGCGGTCTTCGAAGTCGCGCGGTCAATCGCCGCGCAAGTCGCGAAGGACTTTGTCGCGTTTTTTTGTGTCGCTGGAATATGTGAGGTGTTGTTTGCCCAATAACTTTAGTTGGAGCAACGAATGACTGCACTCTCGCCGACAGGGAGGTGTCCGAGTCCGTCCGTCCGTTTACTTCGTTTTGAGCACAGTAACGATTAAAGCCCTGCGATGCATGCGCTTTTACGAGTTTTTCTTCTTGAAAGTGAGTTCGGGTTATATGTAAATACACGTCCTTTTCTGAGACATTCCTATACCAGCCCTTTCTATTCGTGGTCGCATTATTTGTGTCATTGCGCTACGTTGCGGAAAGCCTGTGCTTATCATGACTTGTCTTCTTTTTTTTTTTTCCATCCGTAGGCGAAGCTTGTGCAACCAAGTGACCGTGGAACTACCCTGGGGGACCACGGAGCATCTGTCGCCGCAGCGTCGCTTCGGCATCTAATCGACGAGGTGGGAGTGCTTAGCTTGCGAGGGCGGCTCGGCCATTAACTTCCCCATCAAAACTGATTGACAACATTGGCAAACTATGTGTAGTTAACTGCAGTGCCTCATCAGGCACGAGCTTTCTTAAACGGCCGCAGCCACATCGGGCCGTCGCCGTGACGGAAACGGAGAGGACGGGGTGGGGCGATTCCAGCTTCAGGCTTAGCTAACAAGGTAGCTGACGCTGCGCGTAGGCCACAGCTGGCAGGGGTCCTCTCTCTGGTTTGCGACACGGCCATCGGCCCGTTCCGAGTGCCTGTCGCTTCCCGGCCGCAGTTTCGCGTCCACGGGCGCGAAAGGGCGCGAAATGTGGAACCGCGGAAGTCGGTGGCACGCGGAATTAGCGTCAGGCTAACCAGTGGCGTATTGCTTCCAGTTCATCTGGCTACGCTGAAGAAAGAACGGACGTTGCCTTCGGTCCGCGGCGCGGCGCGCTGCGGCCAAAGTACGTGGTCACTTTCCCATTCTTCGTGTCACGCTGTTTTTGTCGCTCGACACGCGGACCACGTTCGACGAGTTCATCTACCACCGCTCGTGCGATGACGCTTGTTATGGTGAGTACCTGCTTTCTGGTTATATTCGTAATTTGAAAAGCTGTCCCCTTTTTTTTTTTAGCTTCAAGTACGCACCCTACACTTCCACTTCTGGCCCACTCGAGCAACATCTCTGCGCCTATAGTGTCCCACACGGAGTGTCCTGCATGCACGACCCTCCGTGGAGTACGTCGCCTGCACGTAAGTCGGACTGAGTTCCTCTGGCCCTTCTGTTGTATTGTGCTGACGAGTGCTTAACACGGCTCCTCCTTGTCGTTTCAGTTCCCCAGTCTTGGCCATCGGTCATCTGTGGCGGATTTTCCTGGGCCCTGCCGCATGACCTTCAGCGTACCTCGTCCTACCGTCTGCACACTAGTGCTCCGGCCTCGCAGCTACAGGCTTCCTGGCGAATGAAGACACCTGCCCGACCCGTCCTCGAGCACTTCGACTTCGCGTAAGTCAATCGGAGTTCGTCTGGCCCTTCTGTGGTATTGTGCTGACGAGTGCTTAACACGGCTCCTCCTTGTCGTTTCAGTTCCCCAGTCTTGGCCATCGGTCACCTGCGGCCGATTTTCCTGGCCCCTGCCGTGTCCCTGCCGCATGACGTTCAGCGTACCTCGTCCAAACGTCTGAACACTAGTGCTCCGGGCTCACAGCTACTGGCTTCCTGGCGAATGAAGACACCTGCCCGACCCGCCCTCGACCACGTCGACTGCGCGTAAGTCAATCGGAGTTCGTCTGGCCCTTCTGTGGTATTGTGCTGACGAGTGCTCAACACGGCTCCTCCTTGTCATTTCAGTTCCCCAGTCTTGGCCATCAGTCACCTGCGGCCGATTTTCCTGGGCCCTGCCGTGTCCCTGCCGCATGACGTTCAGCGTACCTCGTCCAAACGTCTGAACACTAGTGCTCCGGGCTCACAGCTACTGGCTTCCTGGCGAATGAAGACACCTGCCCGACCCGCCCTCGACCACGTCGGCTGCGCGTAAGTCAATCGGAGTTCATCTGGCCCTTCTGTGGTATTGTGCTGACCAGTGCTTAACACGGCTCCTCCTTGTCATTTCAGTTCCCCAGTCTTGGCCATCAGTCACCTGCGGCCGATTTTCCTGGGCCCTGCCGTGTCCCTGCCGCATGACGTTCAGCGTACCTCGTCCAAACGTCTGAACACTAGTGCTCCGGGCTCACAGCTACTGGCTTCCTGGCGAATGAAGACACCTGCCCGACCCGCCCTCGACCACGTCGGCTGCGCGTAAGTCACTCGGAGTTCATCTGGCCCTTCTGTGGTATTGTGCTGACGAGTGCTTAACACGGCTCCTCCTTGTCGTTTCAGTTCCCCAGTCTTGGCCATCGGTCACCTGCGGCCGATTTTCCTGGGCCCTGCCGTGTCCCTGCCGCATGACGTTCAGCGTACCTCGTCCGACCGTCTGCACACTAGTGCTCCGGCCTCACAGCTACAGGCTTCCTGGCGAATGAAGAAACCGGCCCGACCCGCCCTGGAGTACGTCGACTGCGCGTAAGTAAATGTCTTTCTTACCCGTAATGCGACAGTGTGTTGACAGCTCATTAACACGCATTTTTTTTTCTTGTCGTTTCAGTAGGCAACTCTTGTCTTCACATCGGCAGCCCGTCAAGATCTCTCCCGCCTGTGTAGTAGGGGACGAAATTTAGTCCTCGCCGTAGTGCGGCAAGCCTTGCTGTCGCGACAGTTATCGCAGTGCTTCGCCCGATGACGTTGAGCAGCAAGAAAAGTCCATCTCTGCGTGCTCCATGCTGCCTCGACGACGCTGCACCACTACGGATTCATGAGGCACACGCCCACCACGAGACGTCCTTGCGCGAGTCCTTTCCGCCCGGTACCTGTATCATGGCCGTTAGATACTCTCGTATTGAGAGACCTTGACTGTTCGTGGTACTGCTCAGTCATTATGGAGATTAGTGCGCATTAATTCCCATTCTGTGCTTTCGTAATGGTACGCTGACGCTGGTTCATATTGCGAAGTTGCGCGCGCGTATGTGTTCGTATCAGCATGCGTGTGTGTTGCTGCTTGTATGTTGTTACTTGTCCGTTTGTTCTACGCGCGTGCGACTTCGCTCCCTTCATGTCGTAGGCCTCATTTTCCCTGGTTGCGTTCTCATTTCATCGATCACATTTTTCTTGGCTGGCCTCGCTTAATCGGTGAATTCCTACAGAAAGCTCGTTGATGGTTCCGCAGTGCTGGTCGCGGATTTTTTCGGAAACCCTTCGAATTTTGGCTCTGGGCGTTCCCCTTGATATAAGGGCGCCCACTCGTATTTGTCGATGGCCCTCATTTTGTGAACTTTTCTGATCCAATGGTCTGTTTGTATCTTTACCTTATCCGCATCTTCCTTGTTTATCAAGTCATCCATCCTGGCTAATACGAAGCATCAGCGTACCATTGCAAAAAGCACATGAGGTGAATTAAAGGCAATAAAACATTTATGTTAGCTCGTCAGGATCATGATGATCAGCTTATCCTTTGAAATCTAGTGCTGTCATGGCACCAACCTTTTTAAAAAACTTGTCTACTATCATTATTCATTTTAGCGGTAAAGCTGCGTACCACTACAGTCAAGTGAAGTAGATCGTGAACCTCCCTTCAGCAAGGTTGCACATTTATCGGATGCCACCGCCGCACAGACTGTTACATCACCGTTCCTTGTGTCCTTCAGTGCTCACTGCCCTGGGCCAATTTACGTGCTTGCAGCCACTTGTACTTTTCTATAACATGTTCTTGCTGTGCGATGTGCACTGGAACTTAATAAAATGGCGATTGTATCTTGTATAGCCCTATTTTGCCCTTTGCTCAGAACATTGTACTGTTGTAAACATCTTGATTTTTTTTTTCCTGTAGCGGATATTGTCAACACTTCGGCGTTCACCGCCGCTGTATGTGAACTGAAATAAAATGTTGGACTTGGCTCCAGAGTCGATAACTCCTCCTTCCAGAGACTAACTTTCCTTCCGATCTCCCATTATCCCTGTGCTGTGCCAACTGGTTTCCACTTGCGACTGCGAATTTCTAAATTTCTTCACCTCGCCTGTCCTTTTCCCGTCCTCGACTGCGTTACCCTTGGCACCCACTCTGTAACCCTAATGGTCGACCGGTTATCTAACCTACGCATTACATGACCTGCCCAGCTCCATTTATTTCTGTTAATGTGAATTAGAATATCTGCTATGCCCGTTTGCTCTGTGATCCACACCGCTCTCTTCCTGTTACGCCTACCGTCGTTCTACCGCTCTTTATATGGCGGTCCTTAACTTGCTTTAGTTTTTTTGCCAGTCTTGAGGTTTGTGCCCCATATGTGAGCACCGGTTGTACTGATTGTACATTTATTGTACACCTTCCTTTTTCGTGATAACGGTAAGCTTCCAGTAATCCATGTCTGCCGTATGAACGCCAATTCTGTTCTGTAAATTTCCTTCTCATGATCAGTGTCTCCTGTGAGTAATCGACCTAGGTAGACTTATTCCTCCGCAGACTCTAGAGGCTGACTGGCTATCCTGAACTATTGTTCCCTTGCCTGGTAATTGATTATCTTTGTCGTCTGCAATTTAATATTCAACCCCACTCTTACACTCTCTCTGTTAAGGTTCTCAACCATTTGTTGCAACTCGTCCCCAGTGTTGTTGAACAGGACACTGTCATCTGCAAACCGAAGTTTGCATAGACATTCGCCGTTGATCCTTACATCCTAAGCCGTCCCAATTTAATAGCTTGAATACTTCCAAGCACGCAGGGAATAGTATTGGAGAGATTATAGGTATCTTCATACTTGTGGAGAATTAGAGCAGCTGTGGAATCTTTGTACATATTTTCCAATATATTTCTGTAAGCCTCCTGTACTCCTTCGTTACTTAATGCCGCTGACTGCTGGTATCTCTACTGAATCAAATTCGTTTTCGTAATCTATGAAAGCCATGTAGAGCAGCTGATTGTACTCCGCAGGTTTCTCATTACCTGCTTGATTCCATGAATGTGATCCATTGTACAGTATACGTTCCTGAAGCCAGCCTGTTCCCTTGGTCAACTGCAGTCCAGTGCTGCGCTTAATTTATTGGAGATTATTTTGGTAAATATTTTATATAATACTGGGAGCAAGCTAATGGGCCTATAACTTTTCAAATCTTTAATGTCTCCCTTTTTGTGGTTTAGTATAATGTTTGCATTCTTCCAGTTTTCTGGGACCCTTGCAGTCGAGAGAAACTTATAAATAGCCGCCAGTTTTCCAAGCATTATGTCTCCTCTATCTTTTAATAAATCGACTGTTATTCCATCTCCTCCTGCCGCTCTTCCTCGTTCCATGTCTTGCCAAGGCCCTTCTGACCTCATCGCTAGTTATAGGAGTTTCTGTATGCTGTTCATTACTGTTTCTAATTGAGGTATCCTGACTCTTCTGGGTACTGTACAGGTAAGTATTTAGTAGTGGCGTAATTAGTGGTATGAAAGGAAAGCTTACCTGGCCAAATTCGCAAAGTTTTCAAGATGAATGCCTTTCTAGGCTCATGGTGAAATTTGTGTCAGCGGACCTGACCTCTGGAGTGTCCGCCGAAGCGCATCACGCCATGACATATTAAAGACAGATTAAAGAATGAATAATTATTGATAGTGACAGTTAGTGGATGATAACGTTATAGTAGAGATCGGTAGAGGTTAATAATGACTACTAATGACTCTGAAATGACCAAAATGTTTAAGAACGGCTTGTAATGACAGTAATTCATTAGAAATGTCTAGTAATTAGTAGTAACGACTACTAATGACTGGTACTGACTACTAATGACTACGAAATGGCCGGTATGGCTAACGACGGCTTGCAATGATCACAATTGATTATGAATTACTAAAAAGCTAACTAGTGAGCATTAATGACTGAAATGACTTGTAATGACTAGTAATGGCTATGAAATGACCAATATGTGTAACAACCACTTGTAACAACTACAATTGATTAGAAACGACTAAATATGCTTAACAAATGAGCAGTATTGACTAATAATGACTGAAAGGACTTGCAAATGACTACGAAGTCACTAATATGTCTAACCACAAATTGTAACGACTACAATTGATTAGAAATGGCTAAACATGCTTAGTAATGACCAGTAATGACTGAAATGATTTTATAATGTGTACTGATGACTATATGAATAACATGTCCAACGACAGCCTGTAACGATCACAACTGATTACACATGACAAAATGCTTAGCAGGGTGCAGTAATGACTAATAATGACCCAAATGACTTGTATTGACTAATAATGACTATGATATGACCAGTATGTCTAACGACAACTTGTAACGACAATTCATTATAAATAACTAAAAATGCTTAGTAATGTCAGAAATGCTTTTATGACGCGCCTCGCGCTTGGCCAGTCGCGGACAGAGTAACTCTCAGTGCAAGCACCCGAATGACGGATTTCCAAGGGGGGTATACTTCCCCAAATGGTTACCCGCGTCCAGTGCTACTCTGCTTCGGTGATTCGGTACTACGACAAGCATGATCAAAATGGCATTATTGATCGTGCATGCGTGCTGTCATATGAATGACAAGGTGCCGAGAAAGCGTGTAAGACGATAAGCGAAAACTATAGAGATATGGCAGACGAAGGGCTGAATTTAGAAAGCTTGCCATTGCCCGATCGCATTCATAAATAATATCTCCAGCATCGCGTTTGGCTGAAATTTTCACTTACGAACAATCGTAACCTAAGAGGTCTTTCTCAATACGAACTCAGCCGGCGAATTCATAATGATTTTCATTCGTAAGTGCTCTTTGCCGTTGGCCAGCCGCCTTCACTAATATGTCCGAAAGATGGAGGGAGCATTATGAAAGAGAATTGCCCCTTTCATTGCTTCCTTTACCTAGCTGGCTTCCGCAGAACTGATTTGTCATATTCCGTGCGTCCCAATTCTTTCCAGTTGAACCATTCGGCCTCCTAGCCTTCTGGGCCTTCATTCACAAAAAGCTATAGCTTGCCGTAATTGGTCGTGTAAAAGAAAATTCCAGTCAATCGTGAAGCTGGACATATTATTTGCAGCAGCTCCCCAATGACGAAGGGCATTTAAAAACTAAAACCTTCGCGAATTCGGCCACAGTTTAGCTCAAACGGTACACCACCACAGCGGCGTTGGTACCGGGTGCGATCCCTGGAGCAGGGCAACTTTGTTTCTCCGATCCACCGAATCACTGAAGGTGATCCGGTGGATACCGTTCATAAGATTGTAGAAAGCACCGAAGCTCGGACGTATCGAAGTTGCTGCTAAGTTGCACGATGTCAAACCCAAACAATTGGAGGTGAACTGGTAGGCAGCCAGAAGAGTTGCGTGTGCAAATATCTGCGTAAAAAATATATTAACGGAATTTCTTCTTTTTCTTATTTTCAGCATTATTAGCGGACAGTGCACGACAGGACAAGACAATACGAAAAAGGACGGTGTAGTCCAACATACTTTACAACTGAGTTAGGTAAGCGTTTAATGCATACTGCGTTAAAGAACTGCGGGCTTACTATATGCGCGAACACATGTACGGTAGCCAAGCGGTGCAAAATTTATTTGACCTTCAATTTTCTCGATGGCTATGTGTTGACTCATGTCTCACATCGAATGAAGGGAGTGGTATATTGGTACCACGTAATCACCATTTCTTAATCGCCTGCACATCAAGGAGCGTAGCCATAAACTATCTCTGTCGCCAGAACCGCCTCGTTCGTTCAAGGCATGCAATGCAAATGTGCGGCCAGCACTGTCGTTCGCGTTCTGTCCCGAAACAGAATTGCTCCTGACGCAACAGAACCGAAGGCGATTCTAGGGACCGAAAAACAGAAGCTTCTCAGCGTTCAATTGACGACGTAATCACCACAAATGAGACTGAAATCAACTATTTAGAGTGGAAGGGACAAAGCGCTGCAGTGACAGCACGCAGCGGCCGACGCCCTTTGAAGAATTCAAGAATTGCTACATCACGAGGGTAGCGGGACAGAAAGAAAAACCAATCGACAACAGGAGCACAGCTCTGTCACTGTTTCGCACGGTGGAGGCCCGACTTTCGCGTGGAACTCGTGGTATGCGAGCCAGCGGAAACAGCGGCGTTCCATTCCCGCCTGGGTCTTCGCGGACGCCAGAGAGGTCGTTACTGAAGATTCTTGCCTCGGAGATGTTTGTTTCTTCTCTTTTTGCTTGCAAACCAGTGCTTTCGCCATCTACTTGGAGTTGAGTGAACTTGGCTCGCAAATATCACGGATGCTTCGGCGCGCAACGTCGGCGAATCCATTTTAGATTGCGCCAGACGTCTGGCGGCGACACGAGGCACTCGATCCTCTTGAATATGAAAGTTTGGGTTATGGTTTACCGCTTTGGGGCCCCACGACGCGATCAGTGTGCTCATACCTTAATGGACTGCTGGAGTGTTTCGTGGTTGCATTTGACGATCTAGTCGGGAGCGCCGAGAAAGGCTCCGCTTCAATTTCACCCGATGTTGAGATTTCCTGTCGAGATGCCTCGCTAATTTATGAAAGAGCTGTAATATTTCAAAGTTCAGAGCCACACGCGCGTAAATGGAAGGTGCTACGTCGCGTGCATCTTTGAGCACGGAGTTAGCACAAGTGATCTCTCCAATAATTCTCTTTCACTCCCCATTCCCCTCCCCACGTGTAGGGTAGCAAACTGGACTCAGTCTGGTTAACCTGCCGGCCTTTCCTTATTTCCCATCTCCCTCCCTCCCTCCCTCCCTCCCTCCCTCCCTCCCTCTCTCTCTCTCTCTCCCTCCCTCCCTCCTTCCCTCCCTTTCTATCTATCTCTCTCTCCAATAATTGGTTCGGTATATACGCGATTACAAACGTATTGGTGCTAATTTCTTTTTACTTATTTTACATTGTGACCCTACAAGTTTCACGTCCTCACGTGCAGCGTTCCTACGAGCTGGGTAGATTGGTAATCGTTGTGAGTTTTCGATTCATGTGCGACATTCTGCGAAATTAATTTTCTGCATACTGCAGCGCCCGCGTGCATATAATTTTCACATGCAGTATTTCGAATACGCACGCTGCACACTAAACCCGTACAGCATTGCACACACGTGCTATGTTACGTGTGCTTGTTTGTACTATGTTCAGCTATGTACCTTGTTCTTGGCCTATGGTTGCCAGCGCGCGTCCACGCGCCTCGAGGCCGCTGCCTGGTGTTTTGATGCAACTTTTCGCGCATTGAAACTACGCTGGTCGCACGCAGCTGTATACGCAGTAACACGAAAGTGAGCCAGAGATGCGAGTCGCCATTCTACAAATGTCACTCGGCTGACGCATTGCTATCACAGCCAACAACCTCACCTGTTATGACGGCCTGATACCATTCGCTTTATTGAGCGAACGTAATGCGCCTTTCGCGAGATAAGAGCAATGTCTCTCCGGCAAGTCGCATAAAGTGATGCAGTAACATCTCGGCACCTTATAGCCGGCGCGGTCAAGACGTTCTACCGCCTATACGGCTGCCACACAACGGCGGGGTGTCCCGATTGAGCGCAAGGTCTGCAAATTCTACTCACCTTCTTTTATCTGACGTGGCGGGTGTAGCATGGTCGTTCAAACCTTAGTAACTCAGTTTAACTAACTGGTGGTCAACAGATACGCGATCACGTCCAGAAGCCCAAGTAATACCAGGAGAAAACGGGCGCGACCAAAACACGCAGAAAGAGTGGCTATAAACGTCCTAATGCTTGTCGTAACCGTCTTTAAGACGATTGGCTCGGAATCTCCTCCCCATCTTCCCCTAACAAGACCATCGGGCTGGTCTTCAGACACCAACGACCTTCATGCCACAGTAAGCGTGAAAAGAAAGAAAGAAAGAAAGAAAGAAAGAAAGAAAGAAAGAAAGAAAGAAAGAAAGAAAGAAGGAGAAGAGTCCTGGTAGGTTTACGACCTTGTTGAATCACAAGCCAATTTTCAGGGAAGGTGCACATTTTGGCGTATATGCGCTTACGCGTTTGGGCAGTTCCGGTCTCCGTAATAGCTTTGCGGAGAATGAAAAAGCGTAAAACCCATCAGACATATGTGGCAGCACTCATTCCAGCCTTGCAGAATACGTATGTCCGGACCATGCACGTCAGAAGCCCGAAAGAGGGGCATCTTCATAAACGTGAAATCTTTACGTAGCTGTGGACGCCCTTTTATGCTGTTGGCGTACCTATACGTAGAATGCACAGGGAAGCCAGGAATAAGCGCTGCCACGTACGTAGGCATATAATGTTTGGTATCCCTGCACTTGTAATTTCTAAAACAAGCTTTAGGTTACTATTCTCTTTTGCAAGCGTGCGGCGGAACTAATAATAATAATAATAATAATAATAATAATAATAATAATAATAATAATAATAATAATAATAATAATAATAATAATAATAATAATAATAATAATAATAATAATAATAAGTGGAAATTTCGAGTGCATTCAGCGCACATGTGAGCTCACAGCGCATGCATCCTGTCATTGTACGGTCTCCTAGATTCTCCACTGGTTGCACCGGAGGAAGCCAGTTATTCTTTGACAACTTATTGGCAGGGAAAACATGAGGCTGTGGACCACGCCCCTGCTCTCGGCGCACTCCACGAGTACGACATTGTTGTCCATGACGCCGGTGCTAACCGCCAATACGATGTGCCCTAAAAATTCGGTACTGCGGAAAACCTCAAGCTGGAGCAAGTGACACGAAAGAAAAAGAAAAATGTCAGACTCGGCTGTAGTTGACGTCTACGTAATGCGGAACATTCATAATGTGTAGAGAATGGTTGTATTCTGTAGCGAACGGTTATGCTGAGATCATATGCTGTAGTGTTAGAACTTGTAGTAAGTTAGAGTGTTTGTATTGGCAAGATGTAAGTTTAAAAGCAAACTAAAACGTAGTGCACGCACACAGTCACGCACTGTGCCAAATAATTTCAGATTGCACATTCTGAGGGGTTGGCCCACGAAAACAGCGAGATACACTAAAGGTGAGATAACGTCGAGATAACCGCAGATAAACCGTAAGATACATGCACTATCACTTGGATCGGCCCAATTAAACGGCGAGAGACACCGCCCCCCCACCCGCAAGAAACAAGTGGCTGCCCTCGGAGAGGGGCACATATCCAGTGCATATACCCAGTCGTCCCTTTAGACTTCCCTTCTATCACCGGGTGGTGCCCACTTAAGCGGTGATATACACCGTCCGCCCGCCTGCCTTCAATAAAGTGACTGCATGCAGAATAGAATGCTTAGCATTATGGATGCTCTAAATCCGAGAGTCTCTCGAACATACTTCAGTGTGCTGCGCTTTGGGTTGTTGATTGACTTGACCTTGCTTTGGTCATCCACACTACTCTCCTGTTTCGCTGATGACAGCATGACTGCACCGGAAAGACAGTTGTCTCGGGTTCAATCTCCGCGCAAAGATCACTCCTCATTCAACCACGAACATTGCTTTTGAGAAACCAGCATGCGTTTTCTTTTTATATTTGTGCTACTATCATGGTCATGACAAATATTTCCTTTCATAATCTGACTTATCGCCGCCAGTGGTCGAGTGCCCTTACAAAACCTTGCGCGCAAGTAGGTCTGTGGATGCAGTGGCCCTGACCCCAGTTTCCTTTTTTTTTTATTCTCTCTTCCGAACGTAAGGCTGTTAGTGCGTCTCAGCGAGGCGATCTAATTTCTATATCAACGATGTGTCACAATTTCTTATCGTCGCGCATGCTTGAGAATGAATGTCGCCACACTTGAGAGCAACGCGTTTCTCCTCTTCTCACGTGAACAGCTCTGATACGCTCCGGAGTGTTTGGCGTCTTGTAGATAGACGAGGAGGCTTCAGGGATTCTCGAAGGCTTGTGACCTTGCTGTTTCAGAGGACGAGCTTTTCCGCTCTGACACGCGACGCCGGCATTTGCGTCACACTCAGCCGCCGAGTGTTTGCCGTGCTGACACATGCTCTGGACAGCGACTCTGTTATACCGAGAGTTCCAGCGAAGGCTTCGAATGGAAAACATTAACGACTGAGTGGAAAATAGAGCGGTTATTCCCTCTGGCGGCACATCAGGCGCACTTGCAGACATCGGAAATCGGGTTCGTATTACTGAATAAAGTTGTGACTAAGTGAAGTTAATAATTTAGCTTATTGGTTATTATTTTCGCAACATAATGCTATTGCCTAAATTACGATTTATAGGGTCACTACATACAAAGTGGTGTCGGATATCGTAGAGAGTACCTCTGTTTTAAAAAGAAGTCATTTTTTTATGTACCTTCAAATATTATAACCTCTAAGGAACTCGCACGGCGCAGCAATACAGCGCTCCCTATGTTCCTGCCACTTTGAGAATATGTCGTGGAAGTCTTCGTTCCTCCACGAGTCGATCACTTTCTCTGATTCACGTTTGATTTCGACGATTGCTTCAAAGCGGGGACTTTCGAGCTCAATATTTAATCTTGGGTAGAAAGCGAAGTCAGTGGAAGCGAAACCTGCGAGAGGTCCACCTTTCACGCCGAGTGTCACCACGGGGAACGTCAGAAAATTAGGTGGTGTAACGAAATCAGGAAAACCTGCAGGCGCAACTTGAAATCAGCAAGTGCAAGACAGGGGTAACTGAAGATCGCTGGGAGAGGCCTTCGTCTTCCAGTGGACATGAAAATCGGCTGATGATGATCATCATCCTCACTGGGGACGAAACATGGGTGGGCGTGTGCGACGCCGTGACGAAGTAACAGACTGTGCAATGGAAAAGCCCAACGTGCCCACCACCGAAAGAAAAAGAAACGGCTAGGCAAGTCCGCAGCTTGACGAAGTACATGCTCATCGTGGTTTTAGTCATTCACCAGCACTGGGCTTCAGGAATTTGTTCTGAATGGTCAGATCATCAACAGGCAAGTTTTACAGCCAGCCTTTAGCGTGTGAAGGGAAGTTATCTGGCGAAAACAGCCTGACCTGTGGTGCATGGGAATTGGGATTTTGCATGACCATAATTGTCAGAGAGCTCTCCGCACAAGCGAGTTTCTCTCGGGGAACAACATGGTTTCTGTTACACACGTTCCCTCTCAACATATTTGGGCTCCCGCTGACTTTGCTTTCTTTTGCCAATTAAAAATCCAATTCAAAGGTCGCCGTTTTGACACGATTGCTGAAATCAAGTGCAAATAACAGCATGTGCTCAACTGGTAGAGGAAGGAATACTTAGAGTACATGTTTGCAAAGTGGTAGGAACACAGGGAACGCTTTATTGCTGGGCGAGAGATCTGTTCCGAAGTTGACAGCATTTGAATAATCATTATTGAACTGCTTTTTTTGAAAAAAAAAAGGATACCACTTCGTTTATGTACCAGGGTACATGCCTATACCACTGACTTTATGATGATGATGATGACGACGACGACGACGATGATGATGATGATGATGATGAACGTGTTCTTGTGGCGCAAGGGCCAATGATGGCCAAAGAGCGCCAAGAAATGATATGATGCAACCGGTGGCGCGGTCAACGAGCAAAGATATTTGCGACATGGGTGTATAGCGGCTTAAAAGTACCCGGTGTAAATTGCGTAAAACGTACTCTCTACATCTTACAACTATGACAATGACACGTGAGGTACGTGTGCTATGAACATAATCACTGACTTCATTCCGCAATTACATCGTTCCCGAAGTAAGAATTAGTTAGTTAATTTTGGTTTAATGGCAAAAAGGCAACTAAGGCCATGCTGCGCCAGTCACAAGACATGAAGTAAGAAGTAAGAATTAATAAGCGAGGCTCTTATTTCCTCGATCCTTGCACTAGTTCTTATACCGATCTGCCGAAAGTACTGCGTCGCCATAAAAAGAAAGAAATTACATTTTTGTGCCTCTATTGTACTAACCCATTTCCACAAAAAGCCCTTACGCTATAATTGTTTGCAAGGGAAACGTTCTGCAATCCTGATGTTGGGTGAAGGCGACCAGCCAATGGGTAAGTGCATTTACGAACGACGAGCTTTGTGAATTCGGTCCCCGCGCAATTAGAACTGCTGAAAGCCGTCACGGACAGCGCAGGGGCAGAATACAAAAATCTTTCGTAAATCCTTTTGGACAACGGCCGGCAGAGATCACAAACCATGTGTGTCCGACGTCGCCGTACGCCGTCATCTGCTCTTACGAACAATTCTAGAGTTCGTAACTTTTCTGCGAATGGCGGACCTTGGTGTGGCGTTCACTTCACTCGCTGCCACGTGCTGCACTCGGGATCAATGAACAAAAGTCTCGTGAACTGCACGTGCACAGGAGATGCCGGAGCCGAGGATATCTCGTAAGCTCTCGCAAACGCGAGTCCCGATTTGCAAGCAGGAAGCGTTCCTTTGACGTTCGTGGAGTAAAAACAAGAGACAACAATAACAAAGCCACAGCTTCGTCGGGGACCCGAAATGCAATGAAGAAAGAGCCCGAGGCTTTATCGCGCTTCTGAACAATGAGACTGCGGCTGTTCGTCGCCTATCTGTTGAAACGAGTGTTTCGGCAGCCATGGGACATTCGTTTGCAAACATAGCCTCGATAGCTAAACAGAGCTTTGAGCTCAGGAAGCCCCCCCCCCCCCCCCCCCCCCGGTGGCGCGCTAAAAATAGGAGGCTGGGAAATGAAAACTTTTCCACACTTCAAGTGCCTAACACAAAAGGTGGGTTGAGTGAAGAAAGGAGTCGGCATGCTCGCAAACAATGTGTTGCTTGCCCTCAGGTTCTGTTCGCCATGTTTACGTTGGGACCTTTATTCACCTCCCCCCCCCCCCGGCCGAGTGATGATCGTCAGAGGACGCCTTGCCTCAGAAATTGCCATTTAAATACTACGTGAAGGCACACAGATCGTGTTGCTCGACTTCGAGTGCCACGACTTTGAGGATGTGTGCCGCATGGAAAGGAGGAAATTAAAATCTGCAGAATGCAGAGAGTGGGTTATTAATTTAGGTAGTAGATTATTATTTAAAATATATAAAAAAAGAGCAGAAGCATCAGGCTTGCATATCCGTAACTGATTAATAAAAGACGATATCGCAATCCTGTAATCTGCCCACAATTTATTAGTAGGACTTTTGCTGAACCCTTGCACACGTAACGAATTCACGTAACCTATGATATATATATATATATATATATATATATATATATATATGGTACCATATCATACGCAGTTTACGGAAGTGCTATACGTTTTGATTCCGAGTTATCGATTTGTAAACGCGGTACTTCTGTAATTAGGCAGCCACGCCTCGAGTTTCCGATAGCAGCTCGGAGACGACGACGACGACCCCTGCTGTGATTTGCAGGTGAGCTCAAAACCCCAACGCTCAAATTGTTGACTCCCTTGTTAATATTACTATTTTTCTGCACCTAATTGAACCACCCAATTCGTGGCATATCCCCCACTGTGGATATGCACCGTGGCCACTCACAACAACAACAACAACAACAACAACAACAACAACAACAACAACAACAACAACAACAACAACAACAACAACAACAAGAGCTCGGGCTGTTCGCTGCTGCTAGGCTGCTGTTTATCTGCTGTTTCTCGCATTTAATTAAACATCATTACATTTTGTGCAGGTTGCTGGAATTCCTCAAGTCACCATGGAGCTCCGCCATCGTACGTTGCCCACCGACGCCATGACTGATGCGACCTACGCACCGACTGTACCCATGGCTGCTCCTGTCACTTGCCCCTGCGTTCTCCGTCAGCGCGACTCGGACATCTTTTGCGGGACCGGATCAGTTACTTATCAGTTTCCGGCAATAATTGTACAAACATGCGGAGCCTAAATTGAAGTTGTAGGGCCGAATTCGCTTAGCTCTTCGGTCGTAAGTGCTCTTTGGTATTCGACAGCGGCATTCGCAATAACATGTCCACTATAAAGATTGGCTAGGATTTGCCGTTGCGAACAATTCAAGCGTAAGAGGCTGTTTTCTTTCCCCTCTGAATGCGGGTCCTGCTTCCTGATATGGGATAGAATTCAGCTGCCTCTCTTAAATGCAACAAGCTTAATAAAAATTGGCTCAGCAGTTGCTTTAGCATGGGCATGGAGATAAATATACTTGCACTAGGCCGTCTTCTGTACGCGCTGCTCCGAAGATCACAGTGGCGATCCTCGGTCCAAAACCCCACTTTCGAACCCCAGAGTTTTGACGAAAATAAAACATTGTTTAGTCCGTAGCCTCATGTGGCACTGACTCGGATAGCAAATTGCTCCTGTATTTGACGTCGACTGGTATTAGTGACCGTTTGCAGAGCTAATGTGCACGATCCCTTGCTTTCTCTCTCTCATAACTGAGTGACGTAACGTTTCATAACGTAACTAAGTGAGATAATAAAAAAGAACAACGTGCAGTTTTCTGGGGGAAAAAGCACTAGAACAAACAAGAAAGCTGACTAAATTAAACGCGTCAATAAACGATTTTTTTTACAACTACGGTTCCTCTTACACGAATGGTATATGGACTCCTATAAGCCGAGTATTGTTCTCGATCACAAATTGAGTCTGAAGAGCATGTTCAAGTGAATCTGAAACAAGCCGCTCTCATTGGCAAACGCCACATTGCGACAGGATACCGGTGAGGCAAATGTATTCAGCTTGAGCATAAGGAGAGGAAATTAAATCAAACAGACGCAATATGCTGGCAGTATGAAGATGTTGGTCTAAGGAGAATTTCAACTTCGTTTTCTATCGCGCAAGCACGCTACCCTTTCGGTATGTTTCGTTTCGTAAGAATTTCGCAAGTTCGAATGCACCACACTCTCGTTAAAACGCATTTTGCAATCTTTCGCCCCACTTTCCTTTATCTTTCGTTAACTAATGTCGGGTGAACACCAAGGTCAAAGCGAACAGCATGCATGCACTTTCGGTCTTCTTACAACGGGGTCTCGAAAATCTAACAGCCCGTCTCTGCTTGAACATTTGCAGATAACATTCTTCAAAGGAAATAAAAAAAAAGAAGAAATTGGCGCGAGGGAGACTTTGAACAACTCTTGAAAGCAGAGCGAGAAGAAAGCAAAGTAAACCAGATAAAAAGACTGGGCGCAATAAAAACAAAACCTTTCGTTGCGGCCTTTCGATTTGCGTGTTCCAGCAATTGCGGGTGCTTCTAGCGCTCGGCTTCTATAGTGCCAGGGCTAGCAGCAGCTAAACAGAGAGACCGGCGTAGTTCGCCTTTCAGACTTCGGGCGATAGCTTCAGACCCCATTCAGCATGTTCACGTGCACGAAAGACACAGCGGGGGACGCGGAATACGCGGGCGAGAGGACTCTCGGAGCAGCATGCAACGTGCGGGGAGCTTAATGAGCGCGTCTCATTAAACTCGGCCACAAAACCGAACGCACGCCTCGTTTTCGGGCATCCCGCCACCCCTACAACCCGTTTCCTTTTCACGCACCGTGAACACATTCGCTGCGAATGCTGGCGAATCCTTTTCGCTTTTAGCTCTCCGTGCATGGCGTTTATACAGTAGATTTTTTTTTATGCTTTATCAACTTGCGCTCGTTGTTGAGCGTCTTGTCGATGTTCTCCTTGGTATACTTGATTGGGGCGCGAGATACATTCCGTGGCGAGGGGACAGAAAGAAGAGGACGCTTCAGTGTCTTCTCTTTTTTTTCTGTATCCTTTTCAAGAAATGTGCTTCGCGCCACAATCAAGTACACCTACAAAATTTAAGCACCAACTTGCCCAAGAATATGTCCTTTCGGGATTTTCGACGTTCCTCTGGTCGTCGAAGAGCCGACAGGCAAACCTATAGAAGAAAAAGACAAAAAATAAACGACAACTTTGGGGGCAAATGGTGCAGCGTATCACGGTTATTTGCGCCCATGGGTCGACTCGCGCAAAATTTGAACGAACCAAAGTAAACAAAGAGAGAGAAAGAGAGAGAAGTATGTGCAGAAGAAGAAAGAAAATAAAAAGTGGCAGCTGAATTCATCTCACGATGAATGCCGACATTGATGTGCTTAGCGTTGAAGCAACGTAGCGAAACACCGTTTATTGCCGTCGCCGAAGCGCGTCGTGCACGAGGCCTACGTGCACCTGCAATATGTGTGGCTATGGTGTTGGGCTGCTAAGCACGAGGTCGCGCGATCGAATCCCGGTCACGGCGGCCGCATTTAGACGGGGGCGAAATGCGAAAGCACTCGTGTACTTTGATTTAGGTGCGCGTTGTCAAGATTGGGCGCTCAATCCCATCGCTCGTAAGCCGTTGTCAAGGTTGGAGTCCGGCATGAATTAGAAGGTAGCTGGCCTATGCCGTCGTCCAACTTATCCACGCTGAAGACGTTGATGAAGGGAAGCACTGCTTCTTATCGAGAACGAGGAATATGGGTTTATTTACAGTATCTACATAAGCCTAGCATGACTGCGAGAGAAAGTACATCAGTCTAACATGACTGCTTGAGAGAGAGTGTCCTGAGCAGCCGCGCAACAACGGTTTATAAACACTCTATCCTCACCCGATACCCAGGTGACGGAAACGGCCGTCCAGGAACCGTGGGCGAGTTGACGAGGCACCGTAGGGGAGACGACCAGGCACCGTAGGGGCATTTTATTCCCCGAGCTGACCCCCGCAGCGCGCCCGCCGGCTGCCCATTGTCTTGCGTCTTGATCGGCGCTTGGGAAGAGGTCTCACTAGACGTTCCCGTGGGCTCAGTAACAATAGTTGGTCAGCCGAGCCCGTTTAGTCACAATGGCGACGAGGCTAGAGCGTAACGGTAGCGTTCCGAGACAAGGTTGCCGCTGCTGTCGCAACCGGCAGGCAAAAGTTGCACGTCATCGCGCCGTTCTTAACAGCGTTTAAGAACCCCAGGTAGTCCAAATTATTCCCGAGTTCCTCCACTATAAGGCGTGCCTCATGATCAGGCCGTGGTTTTGGCACGCAAAGCCCGATTAATTTTTTCGCACATCTGGGCATGCAGCGCCATCTGCCGACGCCGCCGCGAGCTCCGCGCGCGTCGTTTGTTTGAATATGTACTAGCTCAGACAACGCTGCCTGATTATACATGACGCGGGTTTGATTCCGCCCATTACAAGAGAAATAGTACGTGGTTTATTGTTTTCATTGAAGAGTGGCACATACGTAGTCACTCAAGTTGGCGTCAAAGATGTTCGTTCAGTAGCGGCACGTAGCCGGTGGCACTTGCGCACTCACCCAATGTGGCACGAAAGAGGTGCATTTAAGAGTAGCACATACCCTGTGTCATATACTCGGTTGACCTACGTTGGCCCAACGATGCCCTATTGTTACGGTTGGCACCTAGCACGCCGTGCAAAAAAGGATTTTCGCCCACCATGCATCGTCGAAACGAAGTGCGACTTCCTAACTCGAGGCAATCTCGAGTGTCTGCCGGTCTGGCGGGAGCCCCGCAGTGATTACAGGCCTCTTTTGTTGTTGTTGTTGTTGTGTGTGTGTGTGTGTGTGTGTGTGTGTATGTGTGCGTGCGTGTGGGCGCGTGTGTGTGTGTGTGTGTGTGTGTGTGTGTGTGTGTGTGTGTGTGTGTGTGTGTGTGTGTGTGTGTGTGTGTGTGTGTGTGTGTGTGTGTGCGCGCGCGCGATTTTAGAGGGACCCTGTACTCGACTCGAACTGTCAAACTCTACAGGAGAACTTCCACGAACCAGCAATGTGCAAAAGAGGACGAGCGGCTACAATTCCCGGAGGCTTGGTATAACCAGAGACTTGGTATAACCAGAGGCTTGGTATAACCGGAGGCGGGGCCCTCTTTCCGTGAATCAGACTCTGTGCCTGTAACGTGACGTCGACGGAAGCAAGATCCCTCCCACGATTGTAGAGAGCCCATTTAAAGGGCGCCGAAATGTACCTTTTTTAACACTTCATTCTCTTCTCATCATCTTTCACCAACCTTTGAATAAACCGTGCAAGTTTCGCACTACAAATCGTCTCGTGCTTGCCTGGTCGCCATGGTCTTCCGGATGCCTGCAGCACGCCGCCACGCCACGCTACCCAATAGTAACGTCGGTCGAGCTTTGATAAACAGGCGTCGCTACAACTCGGCAGCAGTACGATACGCTACCCTGGAGTACGCAACACTATCCACTAAAACATACTTGAGCAACCCAGGTAAGCTCCCTCCCTGTCTCTCTCTCTCCCTCTCTCTCTGAGCAACCCAGGGACCCAGGTTGGCATGTAAGAGGTTTGGCTCGCACGGACAAACTGAGAGACGTACCGCATACTGGTCCAAGTTCCCAAAGAATGATAATCGCATTAAAGGACGCAGATTTAAGGAGAAGATTTATGACATGCAATCCTTTCGCCGCGCAGTGTAGAATATTTTTCAAGCACGTGCAGCTGCTACAAAGAACTATACGTTCTCAAAAAACTGCAATCTGCGTTTGAAAGAAGTTGATCACATGGCTATTCGCTTCAATATAGGCAACAAAATGATAGATATTTAAATTCACTACCTAAACACATAAGCAAATTCTGCCCGACTCTTGGCCGTTCCCTGTGAGTGGGTATGCGCCAGACTCAATGGCATCATCATCATCATCGTAATCTATGCCACGCCTGGACGTGGTAAGCATAAAAGATGGCAGCGAAGTTTGAGCGCTCCGTTTCTCGGCCGACACTGTTAAGCTGCCGAAACCAAGTTATCCAAGGTGTCCATATTTGAAATTTAAGACCTATATCGGTTGGTTGCGTATCTAGAGACTTGTGGAAAGGAGGGTTCCGTTGCATTCCCTCCGCTCGGCATCGAGGAGGAGGAGGAAGTGATTGTTTGAAAATAACCGTGATAAGCGTCTCATTCCGGGATGGATGCCTCAACCACGCAGCGCGAGAATGGGAGTGGAGATAAGAAAACGACACAAGACCAAAAGCCTCGATGGGTAAGATTTTCCGCCTTTCAGCTTATTTTTCTGAAATCTACAAGGTGAAGCTTATTGCTGTACTAATAACAACAGCGCAGGTAACCGTAACCTGGAAAACGGTATACACTAATACCTATAGATAAAATAATCTATGTTTACATTTCGAGCACTCGTACCGCCTCATCCCCAGAAGCAGTTTGCGCCATTTTACCACCAAATAACCGACCAACCATGCTGTCTATGTTCATTCCTTGTTCGATAATATAACGACTGTTTCTGCATTGCTTATCTAGTTAGCGAAAAGGTAGAGCTCGCACATATATAATCTATGTCTGAGTTAACGAACAAACGCGTACAAGCACTCGAGAATTATAAGAAAAGGCGTAATTGAATGCTCCCGCTGTCCATGTAATTCGGGAAATAACTATTTCAACTACTCGCTGCCTAAAGGAGGCTCCCATATTTGGATGTAAATACCACGACCACGAATATAATGGAATATAATCCCATCGGCGACAACTTACATTTCACTTTTATTGATTATTTCCTACAATTCATTTTCCATTGCAGCTAATTTCCCCAATGCTTTCATTGGCTTCGTAGTCTGTTGGCTTTATGGGGTCGTAATTAACAAAAACGAGGCCCTTAGTTCCCCTTCTCCCGTTTCTTCATGGCGGGGGTCTCGAATCTTGCAGCGTTATGTCATTAGGTAGCATGCGAGGTTTTATATCAGCCACGTGCCTACTCACTTTAGATCACGTGTGACGGACGCCAACAGGACAAAAAAGGATGTTCCACATCCGCCCACCATGGCCATTAGTAGTGCTGGTTAACACTCCTAGGGCTAGATCTAGTAAAAAAAAAAGAAAAAAAAACTCAGTGCCTTTCCACTCTGTGAAGAAGGATGACCAGCGAAGCTGTGTATGTGGGACCCTTAATGGCGAACTGCACCTCCGCCGCGGGTCGGCCCGGCATTGCACTGTTTCCGGGACCGGCCCACGCATAGGGAGTTATTTTTTTTTTTTACTTACTAAGCGAACGATACGAAACTTTCCTTGGACGGTAGTGGTATACAGCTTCGCTGTAAAATAAATACCCAAGTTAGTGGACGGATTGATCGCCGCCCCAGTAACACAATTGGTAGTGCAATACGCGCGTAATGCGGAGGTTGTGGGCTCGGATCCCACGGGCGCCAAGTTATGTTTTCATTCACTTCCCTTTTCTTCACCCGCCGTGGTTGCTCAGTGGCTATGGTGTTGGGCTGTTCAGCACGATGTCGCGGGATCGAATCCCGGCCACGGCAGCCTCATTTCATCATCATCATCATCATCAGCCTGGTTACGCCCACTGCAGGGCAAAGGCCTCTCCCATACTTCTCCAACAACCCCGGTCATGTACTAATTGTGGCCATGCTATCCCTGCAAACTTCTTAATCTCATCCGCCCACCTAACTTTCTGCCGACCCCTGCTACGCTTCCCTTCCCTTGGGATCTAGTCCGTAACCCTTAATGACCATCGGTTATCTTCCCTCCTCATTACATGTCCTGCCCATGCCCATTTCTTTTTGTTGATTTCAACTAAGATGTCATTAACTCGCGTTTGTTCCCTGACCCAATCTGCTCTTTTCTTATCCCTTAACGTTACACCTATCATTCTTCTTTCCATAGCTCGTTGCGTCGTCCTCAATTTGAGTAGAACTCTTTTCGTAAGCCTCCAGGTTTCTGCCCCGTAGGTGAGTACTGGTAAGACACAGCTATTATATACTTTTCTCTTGAGGGATAATGGCAACCTGCTGTTCATGATCTGAGAATGCCTGCCAAACGCACCCCAGCCCATTCTTATTCTTCTGATTATTTCCGGCTCATGATCCGGATCCGCCGTCACTACCTGCCCCAAGTAGGTGTATTCCCTTACGACTTCCAGTGCCTCGCTGCCTATTGTACATTTCTGTTCTCTTCCGAGACTGTTAAACATTACTTTAGTTTTCTGCAGATTAATTTTTAGACCCACTCTTCTGCTTTCCCTTTCCAGGTAACTGAGCATGCATTGCAATTGGTCCCCTGAGTTACTAAGCAAGGCAATATCATCAGCGAATCGTTCGTGACTTGGCTTTCACAACTTTTTCTTAAATACGTGCACTGCCAAGTCATAACACTATGCGCGCATTTGTACAAGGCCGACTAATGTACCAGCTGATATCAGTAGGTATTGGACGAAGCTGTCTCGTATAGGCATTTTGCCTCATTTCGTTGGGGGAAAAATGCGAGGACGCCTGTGTACTTAGATTTAGATGCGCGTTAAAGAACCTCAGTTGGTCTAAATTTCCGGAGTCCTCCACTACGCCGTGCCTCTTAATCATAAAGTGGTTTGAGCATGTAAAACCCCATAATTTTTTTATGATTTTTGCCAGAACTTGGAGATGGCTTCCTTTCATTTGGGACAATAATTCAGCATGATGACGAGGTAAAAAGGAAATAGCAGAGACACAATTACGCACCCTCTTTTCACACGTATCTTTCCAAATACATTGATTCATGGCGAGCTGCTAGAACCGTCGGCAGGCAGCCGTTAACCCGATTCCAAAACGAGGCCACGGAGTCTGCCTGTCAGTCGGCCAGCTTCTCGAGAAATAACGGTATCGCTGAGGAGTGAAAGTGACGATGTACGCTCATAGGGGGCTGATCATTGTAGCTTCGTACACTCTAAGAGAAATCCCGGGGAAAACGGGAGTAACTGCGCCGTTAGTCCTAAAAAGGGCGCTTTCGTCCCTCAAAGGACTAACTGCATGAATGTGCGTGCCGTGTGCAAATTTTGGAGAGTAAGTGTTTAGTCCCTGCTCGGAAAGAGAGCAATGGGAGGACGAACGGCAACAGTTACTCCCCAGGCACTTCGCTGTTTTCGTCCGTGTCATGGAGCGATGCGGCGAAAACGGTATTGTCTATAAATCGTGAATGGTTCGAAGTTCGTGCATTGTCTATTGAACTACATGCAAAGCAGCACCTTGCCTCTTCGTGAGAAAATTACGTGAAACTTAAAAGTGGAATGTGAAGAAGCATGCCCATCGTGCGCACCCCATAAGTGAGCGATACACATTAAACCCTCAAGTCATTGATAGACGGCTAGATTTTCTTGGTTAACAATACCTAAGTTCCTTCCGTTCCAAAGAGGTTGCGAACTGAAGCGATGTGTAGCTCAAACGGCACACGCTAAGCGACAGAGAAATTGCCCTTCTCTGTCGTCTTCGGTGGCCCGTTTGAGCTCGCTACACGTATACATGGCGTAGTGCCTCAGTTTAAATCACCCTAAAAAATACTCGGGCTGATTTCTTTTCGCAGTCGCTTATGGTTGCAAGTACACTCAACGTTAGACTCTCACTGCATAGCTTGCACAAAATACGGAGTCACTTTTATATTGCCGCGCTTGCGTGCCTATGCTTAACCTTGTCTGAATATCCCCTCTTGTCAAGCAAGCGGCGTCGTGAAGTCCTATAGTTTCTGGTTTCTTGCAAATCAAACAGTTAGTCCCCCATGGTAAATAGTCCCCTCTTTCTTCTAGCCATGTTTTTACAGGCAAGGTATTAGTATGTAGTTTAAAAAAGAATGTTTTGACTCCCCCTGGTACAATCATTCGTTTCACACGTTTTAGGACATCTTTCCCCTGGCCTTCGCGGTACATTAATCGATATAATGGTTCTGGGAACATAATATCTATTAAATCCGAGCTTATCCGCTTACGACTGACTGCAGCCAAATGTTCTATGGAAAAGTGGTGGTTTAAAAAAGTCTAAATGCTACGACCACCTCACGTAAAAATTTACTCGTTGCGTAACATCCACCCTCCCTCATCGAGACAACAAAGTTAGGTAAGACCTTGCTCAATCGGACTTGAATAACTGTTCGTAAGAAAGGATTTGTCGTGTCTCGTAAGAACAAAAATCTAGAAATCAGTTGCTTTAAGTATAAGTTTGGTAATGACAATCCCCCCTGACCCAACTTGCGAAACAAGTTGTTCCTGCTTGTTCTTTCATATTCAGACTGCCACACAAAAACAGCAAATACTCTATGGAATTTCTTGAAGTTGAATCGGGAACAGCTCATGACTTGCATGAGATACCACAGCTTGCTCACCAAGAAGATTCTGCAGATAGCCGCACGTGCAAATATAGAGAGGTCTCGTCCGGCCCACTTATCAGTTTGAGCTTTTAAATCCCGCACTTTGCCATTCCATAAGTCTTTAGTGTCTCGAAGTGTGCCTAAAATCCCAGGCGTGAGCTTCCACTGCATACCTTCAAAAACACACGGCGTTGTTTGCCACCGGCCGTGCCACAAGCCGACACACTTATTGAAGTTTATATTGCTATCCGTCATGTCACAAAACTCACGCATAATTGTCATGGTAGCTCAAACACTCTCCTTATCTTCATAGAAAACAACAACATCATCAGCGTAAGCTAATAAACGTACGTCACATCCTTCTAGGCTGAATCCTCAGTATGTATGTATACATACTGCTGAATCCTCAGTATGTATGTATACATACTGCTGAATCCTCAGCAGTATGTATTGATGTGTTTGTTGATTGTCTGGAAATAAAGAAAAAAAAAGCGGCGTGGTGAAGTGGTTAGCGTACCTGACTTGTGACCGAGAGGACGTGAGTTCGAATCCTGCTCTCGGGCACGTTTTTTTTAGGTCATTAATTTTTTATAAGGGTATAAATGCCTAATTTAATTAATTCCACCTTTGCGGAGCATCGGAACGAATTACCGTTACACCCTTGAGGACCATCGGGCAGGGGCAACTGTTAGTCCCCGAAGGAGTAAGCGCATGGGGAGTAACAGTTCATCCCCTGTCAGTTCGTCCCCAAAAGGACTAATGGTTGTGGCAAATCAGTTAGTCCCCAAAAGGACTAACCTCCCTACCCCTTTTAGTCCTTTTTTCGTTAGAGTGTAGACGTGAATAATCGTGACGTAGTGCACAGCAGACGCGGATACCGACTGCGGAGCACAACTTTTTCTTTAAATACGTGCACTGCCAAGTTATAACACTATGCGCGCATTTGTACAAGGCCGACTAATGTACCAGCTGATATCAGTAGGTATTGGACGAAGCTGTCTCGTATTGCAGACAGTTGTAGACATCGACCATGTAAGCTGGTCATTATCGGAATTTTATAGCCCCTTTTAGTGGCAATTTTCGAAATCCATTTATTCATGGCGTGATTAGGCGGACATGCTTTCAATAGGATGGAGATCGAGATATTTTCCACGAACCAACGTTTTCCAGAGAAGTCAGTGGACATGGCTGTTTCGACAATTTACTGGGCTATAGGCTTACTTTTTCTTCGGAAGTGGCAATTTTCGAAATTCATTTATTCATGGCGTGATTAGGCGGACATGCTTTCAATAGGATGGAGATCGAGATATTTTCCACGAACCAACGTTTTCCAGAGAAGTCAGTGGACATGGCTCTTTCGACAATTTACTGGGCTATAGGCTTACCTTTTCTTCGGAAGTGGCAATTTTCGAAATCCATTTATTCATAGAGTGATTAGGCGGAAACACTTCCAATAGAATGGAGATTGATGTATGTGCCACGAAGAGGCGTTTTCCAGATAAGTTAGTGGGCATGGCTGTTTCGACAATTTCCTGGGCTATAGTCTTACCTTTTCTTTGGAAGTGCCAATTTTCGAAATCCATTTATTCGTTGTGTGATTAGGAGGCAATACATTCAATGGAATGGAGATTGATGTATGTGCCACGAACCAACGCTTTCCAGAAAAGTCAGTGGACATGGCTGTTTCGATAATTTACTGGGCTATAGGCTTACCTTTTCTTCGGAAGTGCCAATTTTCAAAATCAATTTAATCATGGCGTGATTAGGCGGAAATACTTCCAATAGGATAGAGATTGGTGCATGTGCCACGAAGAAGCGTTTTCGAGAGAAGTCAGTGGACATGGCTGTTTTGATAATTTACTGGGCTATAGGCTTACCTTTTCTTCGGACGCGGCAATTTTCGAAATCTATTTATTCATGGCGTGATTAGACGGAAATACTTCCAATGGGATGGAGATTGATGTATGTGCCACGAACCAGCGTTTTCCAGAGAAATAAGTGCACATGGCTGTTTCGATAATTTCCTGGGCTATAGCCTTACCTTTTCTTCGGACGCGCCAATTTTCGAAATCCTTTTATTAATGGCCTGATTAGGCGGAAACACATCCAATAGGATAGAGATTGGTGTATGTGCCACGCACCAGCGTTTTCCAAAGAAGTCAGTGGACATGGCTGTTTCAATAATATACTGGGCTATAGGCTTACCTTTTCTTCGGAAGCCCCAATTTTCGAAATCCATGTATTCATGGCCTGATTAGGCGGAAATACTTCCAATAGGATAGAGATTGGTGTATGTGCCACGACGAAGCGTTTTCGAGAGAAGTCAGTGGACATGGCTGTTTTGATAATTTACTGGGCTATAGCCTTACCTTTTCTTCGGAAGCGCCAATTTTCGAAATCTATTTATTCATGGCGTGATTAGACGGAAATAGTTCCAATAGAATGGAGATTGATGTATGTGCCACGCACCGGCGTTTTCCAGAGAAGTCAGTGCACATGGCTGTTTCGATAATTTACTGGGCTATAGCCTTACCTTTTCTTCGGACGCCAATTTTCGAAATCTATTTATTCATGGCGTGATTAGACGGAAATAGTTCCAATAGAATGGAGATTGATGTATGTGCCACGCACCAGCGTTTTCCAGAGAAGTCAGTGCACATGGCTGTTTCGATAATTTACTGGGCTATTGCCTTACCTTTTCTTCAGAAGCGCCAATTTTCGAAATCTATTTATTCATGGCGTGATTAGACGGAAATAGTTCCAATAGAATGGAGATTGATGTATGTGCCACGCACCAGCGTTTTCCAGGGAAATCAGTGCACATGGCTGTTTCGATAATTTACTGGGCTATAGCCTTACCTTTTCTTCGGATGTGCCAATTTTCGAAATCTATTTATTCATGGCGTGATTAGACGGAAATAGTTCCAATAGAATGGAGATTGATGTATGTGCCACGCACCAGCGTTTTCCAGAGAAATCAGTGCAAATGGCTGTTTCCATAATTTACTGGGCTATAGCCTTTCCTTTTCTTCGGACGCGCCAATTTTCGAAATCCTTTTATTCATGGCCTGATTAGGCGGAAACACATCCAATAGGATAGAGATTGGTGTATGTGCCACGCACCAGCGTTTTCCAGAGAAATCAGTGCACATGGCTGTTTCGATAATTTACTGGGCTGTAGCCTTACCTTTTCTTCGGACGTGCCAATTTTCGAAATCTATTTATTCATGGCGTGATTAGACGGAAATAGTTCCAATAGAATGGAGATTGATGTATGGGCCACGCACCAGCGTTTTCCAGAGAAATCAGTGCACATGGCTGTTTCGATTTACTGGGCTATAGCCTTACCTTTTCTTCGGAAGCGCCAATTTTCGAAATCTATTTATTCATGGCGTGATTAGACGGAAATAGTTCCAATAGAATGGAGATTGATGTATGTGCCACGCACCAGCGTTTTCCAGAGAAGTCAGTGCACATGGCTGTTTCGATAATTTACTGGGCTATAGCCTTACCTTTTCTTCGGACGCGCCAATTTTCGAAATCTATTTATTCATGGCGTGATTAAACGGAAATAGTTCCAATAGAATGGAGATTGATGTATGTGCCACGCACCAGCGTTTTCCAGAGAAATCAGTGCACATGGCTGTTTCGATAATTTACTGGGCTATAGCCTTACCTTTTCTTCGGACGCGCCAATTTTCGAAATCTATTTATTCATGGCGTGATTAGACGGAAATAGTTCCAATAGAATGGAGATTGATGTATGTGCCACGAACCAGCGTTTTCCAGAGAAATCAGTGCACATGGCTGTTTCGATAATTTACTGGGCTATAGCCTTACCTTTTCTTCGGACGCGCCAATTTTCGAAATCCTTTTATTCATGGCCTGATTAGGCGGAAACACATCCAATAGGATAGAGATTGGTGTATGTGCCACGCACCAGCGTTTTCCAGAGAAATCAGTGCACATGGCTGTTTCGATAATTTACTGGGCTATAGCCTTACCTTTTCTTCGGACGCGCCAATTTTCGAAATCTATTTATTCATGGCGTGATTAGACGGAAATAGTTCCAATAGAATGGAGATTGATGTATGTGCCACGCACCAGCGTTTTCCAGAGAAATCAGTGCACATGGCTGTTTCGATTTACTGGGCTATAGCCTTACCTTTTCTTCGGACGCGCCAATTTTCGAAATCCTTTTATTCATGGCCTGATTAGGCGGAAACACATCCAATAGGATAGAGATTGGTGTATGTGCCACGCACCAGCGTTTTCCAGAGAAATCAGTGCACATGGCTGTTTCGATAATTTACTGGGCTATAGCCTTACCTTTTCTTCGGAAGCGCCAATTTCCGAAATCTATTTATTCATGGCGTGATTAGACGGAAATAGTTCCAATAGAATGGAGATTGATGTATGTGCCACGCACCAGCGTTTTCCAGAGAAATCAGTGCACATGGCTGTTTCGATAATTTACTGGGCTATAGCCTTACCTTTTCTTCGGACGCGCCAATTTTCGAATTCCTTTTATTCATGGCCTGATTAGGCGGAAACACATCCAATAGGATAGAGATTGGTGTATGTGCCACGCACCAGCGTTTTCCAGAGAAATCAGTGCACATGGCTATTTCGATAATTTACTGGGCTATAGCCTTACCTTTTCTTCGGACGCGCCAATTTTCGAAATCTATTTATTCATGGCGTGATTAGACGGAAATAGTTCCAATAGAATGTAGATATATGTATGTGCCACGCACCAGCGTTTTCCAGAGAAGTCAGTGCACATGGCTGTTTCGATAATTTACTGGGCTATAGCCTTACCTTTTCTTCAGACGCGCCAATTTTCGAAATCTATTTATTCATGGCGTGATTAGACGGAAATAGTTCGAATAGAATGAAGATTGATGTATGTGGCACGCACCAGCGCTTTCCAGAGAAATCAGTGCACATGGCTGTTTCGATAATTTACTGGGCTATAGCCTTACCTTTTCTTCGGAAGCGCCAATTTTCGAAATCTATTTATTCATGGCGTGATTAGACGGAAATAGTTCCAATAGAATGGAGATTGATGTATGTGCCACGTACCAGCGTTTTCCAGAGAAGTCAGTGCACATGGCTGTTTCGATAATTTACTGGGCTATAGCCTTACCTTTTCTTCGGACGCGCCAATTTTCGAAATCTATTTATTCATGGCGTGATTAGACGGAAATAGTTCCAATAGAATGGAGATTGATGTATGTGCCACGCACCAGCGTTTTCCAGAGAAATCAGTGCACATGGCTGTTTCGATAATTTACTGGGCTATATATAGCCTTACCTTTTCTTCGGACACGCCAATTTTCGAAATCTATTTATTCATGGCGTGATTAGACAGAAATAGTTCCAATATAATGGAGATTGGTGTATGTGCCACGCACCAGCGTTTTCCAGAGAAGTCAGTGCACATGGCTGTTTCGATAATTTACTGGGCTATAGCCTTACCTTTTCTTCGGAAGCCCCAATTTTCGAAATCCATGTATTCATGGCCTGATTAGGCGGAAATACTTCCAATAGGATAGAGATTGGTGTATGTGCCAGGAAGAAGCGTTTTCGAGAGAAGTCAGTGGACATGGCTGTTTTGATAATTTACTGGGCTATAGCCTTACCTTTTCTTCGGAAGCGCCAATTTTCGAAATCTATTTATTCATGGCGTGATTAGACGGAAATAGTTCCAATAGAATGGAGATTGATGTATGTGCCACGCACCAGCGTTTTCCAGAGAAGTCAGTGCACATGGCTGTTTCGATAATTTACTGGGCTATAGCCTTACCTTTTCTTCGGACGCGCCAATTTTCGAATTCCTTTTATTCATGGCCTGATTAGGCGGAAACACATCCAATAGGATAGAGATTGGTGTATGTGCCACGCACCACCGTTTTCCAAAGAAGTCAGTGGACATGGCTGTTTCAATAATATACTGGGCTATAGGCTTACCTTTTCTTCGGAAGCCCCAATTTTCGAAATCCATGTATTCATGGCCTGATTAGGCGGAAATACTTCCAATAGGATAGAGATTGGTGTATGTGCCACGAAGAAGCGTTTTCGAGAGAAGTCAGTGGACGTGGCTGTTTTGATAATTTACTGGGCTATAGCCTTACCTTTTCTTCGGAAGCGCCAATTTTCGAAATCTATTTATTCATGGCGTGATTAGACGGAAATAGTTCCAATAGAATGGAGATTGATGTATGTGCCACGCACCAGCGTTTTCCAGAGAAGTCAGTGCACATGGCTGTTTCGATAATTTACTGGGCTATAGCCTTACCTTTTCTTCGGAAGCGCCAATTTTCGAAATCTATTTATTCATGGCGTGATTAGACGGAAATAGTTCCAATAGAATGGAGATTGATGTATGTGCCACGCACCAGCGTTTTCCAGAGAAATCAGTGCACATGGCTGTTTCGATTTACTGGGCTATAGCCTTACCTTTTCTTCGGACGCGCCAATTTTCGAAATCCTTTTATTCATGGCCTGATTAGGCGGAAACACATCCAATAGGATAGAGATTGGTGTATGTGCCACGCACCAGCGTTTTCCAGAGAAATCAGTGCACATGGCTGTTTCGATAATTTACTGGGCTATAGCCTTACCTTTTCTTCGGAAGCGCCAATTTTCGAAATCTATTTATTCATGGCGTGATTAGACGGAAATAGTTCCAATAGAATGGAGACATATGTATGTGCCACGCACCAGCGTTTTCCAGAGAAGTCAGTGCACATGGCTGTTTCGATAATTTACTGGGCTATAGCCTTACCTTTTCTTCGGACGCGCCAATTTTCGAAATCTATGTATTCATGGCGTGATTAGACAGAAATAGTTCCAATATAATGGAGATTGGTGTATGTGCCACGCACCAGCGTTTTCCAGAGAAGTCAGTGCACATGGCTGTTTCGATAATTTACTGGGCTATAGCCTTACCTTTTCTTCGGACGCGCCAATTTTCGAAATCCTTTTATTCATGGCCTGATTAGGCGGAAACACATCCAATAGGATAGAGATTGGTGTATGTGCCACGCACCAGCGTTTTCCAGAGAAGTCAGTGCACATGGCTGTTTCGATAATTTACTGGGCTATAGCCTTACCTTTTCTTCGGAAGCGCCAATTTTCGAAATCTATTTATTCATGGCGTGATTAGACGGAAATAGTTCCAATAGAATGGAGATTGATGTATGTGCCACGCACCAGCGTTTTCCAGAGAAATCAGTGCACATGGCTGTTTCGATAATTTACTGGGCTATAGCCTTACTTTTTCTTCGGACGCGCCAATTTTCGAAATCCTTTTATTCATGGCCTGATTAGGCGGAAACACATCCAATAGGATAGAGATTGGTGTATGTGCCACGCGCCAGCGTTTTCCAGAGAAATCAGTGCACATGGCTGTTTCGATAATTTACTGGGCTATAGCCTTACCTTTTCTTCGGAAGCGCCAATTTTCGAAATCTATTTATTCATGGCCTGATTAGGCGGAAACACATCCAATAGGATAGAGATTGGTGTATGTGCCACGCACCAGCGTTTTCCAGAGAAATCAGTGCACATGGCTGTTTCGATAATTTACTGGGCTATAGCCTTACCTTTTCTTCGGAAGCGCCAATTTTCGAAATCTATTTATTCATGGCGTGATTAGACGGAAATAGTTCCAATAGAATGGAGATTGATGTATGTGCCACGCACCAGCGTTTTCCAGAGAAATCAGTGCACATGGCTGTTTCGATAATTTACTGGGCTATATATAGCCTTACCTTTTCTTCGGACACGCCAATTTTCGAAATCTATTTATTCATGGCGTGATTAGACAGAAATAGTTCCAATATAATGGAGATTGGTGTATGTGCCACGCACCAGCGTTTTCCAGAGAAGTCAGTGCACATGGCTGTTTCGATAATTTACTGGGCTATAGCCTTACCTTTTCTTCGGAAGCCCCAATTTTCGAAATCCATGTATTCATGGCCTGATTAGGCGGAAATACTTCCAATAGGATAGAGATTGGTGTATGTGCCAGGAAGAAGCGTTTTCGAGAGAAGTCAGTGGACATGGCTGTTTTGATAATTTACTGGGCTATAGCCTTACCTTTTCTTCGGAAGCGCCAATTTTCGAAATCTATTTATTCATGGCGTGATTAGACGGAAATAGTTCCAATAGAATGGAGATTGATGTATGTGCCACGCACCAGCGTTTTCCAGAGAAGTCAGTGCACATGGCTGTTTCGATAATTTACTGGGCTATAGCCTTACCTTTTCTTCGGACGCGCCAATTTTCGAATTCCTTTTATTCATGGCCTGATTAGGCGGAAACACATCCAATAGGATAGAGATTGGTGTATGTGCCACGCACCACCGTTTTCCAAAGAAGTCAGTGGACATGGCTGTTTCAATAATATACTGGGCTATAGGCTTACCTTTTCTTCGGAAGCCCCAATTTTCGAAATCCATGTATTCATGGCCTGATTAGGCGGAAATACTTCCAATAGGATAGAGATTGGTGTATGTGCCACGAAGAAGCGTTTTCGAGAGAAGTCAGTGGACGTGGCTGTTTTGATAATTTACTGGGCTATAGCCTTACCTTTTCTTCGGAAGCGCCAATTTTCGAAATCTATTTATTCATGGCGTGATTAGACGGAAATAGTTCCAATAGAATGGAGATTGATGTATGTGCCACGCACCAGCGTTTTCCAGAGAAGTCAGTGCACATGGCTGTTTCGATAATTTACTGGGCTATAGCCTTACCTTTTCTTCGGAAGCGCCAATTTTCGAAATCTATTTATTCATGGCGTGATTAGACGGAAATAGTTCCAATAGAATGGAGATTGATGTATGTGCCACGCACCAGCGTTTTCCAGAGAAATCAGTGCACATGGCTGTTTCGATTTACTGGGCTATAGCCTTACCTTTTCTTCGGACGCGCCAATTTTCGAAATCCTTTTATTCATGGCCTGATTAGGCGGAAACACATCCAATAGGATAGAGATTGGTGTATGTGCCACGCACCAGCGTTTTCCAGAGAAATCAGTGCACATGGCTGTTTCGATAATTTACTGGGCTATAGCCTTACCTTTTCTTCGGAAGCGCCAATTTTCGAAATCTATTTATTCATGGCGTGATTAGACGGAAATAGTTCCAATAGAATGGAGACATATGTATGTGCCACGCACCAGCGTTTTCCAGAGAAGTCAGTGCACATGGCTGTTTCGATAATTTACTGGGCTATAGCCTTACCTTTTCTTCGGACGCGCCAATTTTCGAAATCTATGTATTCATGGCGTGATTAGACAGAAATAGTTCCAATATAATGGAGATTGGTGTATGTGCCACGCACCAGCGTTTTCCAGAGAAGTCAGTGCACATGGCTGTTTCGATAATTTACTGGGCTATAGCCTTACCTTTTCTTCGGACGCGCCAATTTTCGAAATCCTTTTATTCATGGCCTGATTAGGCGGAAACACATCCAATAGGATAGAGATTGGTGTATGTGCCACGCACCAGCGTTTTCCAGAGAAGTCAGTGCACATGGCTGTTTCGATAATTTACTGGGCTATAGCCTTACCTTTTCTTCGGAAGCGCCAATTTTCGAAATCTATTTATTCATGGCGTGATTAGACGGAAATAGTTCCAATAGAATGGAGATTGATGTATGTGCCACGCACCAGCGTTTTCCAGAGAAATCAGTGCACATGGCTGTTTCGATAATTTACTGGGCTATAGCCTTACTTTTTCTTCGGACGCGCCAATTTTCGAAATCCTTTTATTCATGGCCTGATTAGGCGGAAACACATCCAATAGGATAGAGATTGGTGTATGTGCCACGCGCCAGCGTTTTCCAGAGAAATCAGTGCACATGGCTGTTTCGATAATTTACTGGGCTATAGCCTTACCTTTTCTTCGGAAGCGCCAATTTTCGAAATCTATTTATTCATGGCCTGATTAGGCGGAAACACATCCAATAGGATAGAGATTGGTGTATGTGCCACGCACCAGCGTTTTCCAGAGAAATCAGTGCACATGGCTGTTTCGATAATTTACTGGGCTATAGCCTTACCTTTTCTTCGGAAGCGCCAATTTTCGAAATCTATTTATTCATGGCGTGATTAGACGGAAATAGTTCCAATATAATGGAGATTGATGTATGTGCCACGCACCAGCGTTTTCCAGAGAAGTCAGTGCACATGGCTGTTTCGATAATTTACTGGGCTATGGCCTTACCTTTTCTTCAGAAGCGCCAATTTTCGAAATCTATTTATTCATGGCGTGATTAGACGGAAATAGTTCCAATAGAATGGAGATTGGTGTATGTGCCACGCACCAGCGTTTTCCAGAGAAATCAGTGCACATGGCTGTTTCGATTTACTGGGCTATAGCCTTACCTTTTCTTCGGAAGCGCCAATTTTCGAAATCTATTTATTCATGGCGTGATTAGACGGAAATAGTTCCAATAGAATGGAGATTGATGTATGTGCCACGCACCAGCGTTTTCCAGAGAAGTCAGTGCACATGGCTGTTTCGATAATTTACTGGGCTATAGCCTTACCTTTTCTTCGAACGCGCCAATTTTCGAAATCTATTTATTCATGGCGTGATTAGACGGAAAAAGTTCCAATAGAATGGAGATTGATGTATGTGGCACGCACCAGCGTTTTCCAGAGAAATCAGTGCACATGGCTGTTTCGATAATTTACTGGGCTATAGCCTTACCTTTTCTTCGGAAGCGCCAATTTTCGAAATCTATTTATTCATGGCGTGATTAGACGGAAATAGTTCCAATAGAATGGAGATTGATGTATGTGCCACGTACCAGCGTTTTCCAGAGAAGTCAGTGCACATGGCTGTTTCGATAATTTACTGGGCTATAGCCTTACCTTTTCTTCGGACGCGCCAATTTTCGAAATCTATTTATTCATGGCGTGATTAGACGGAAATAGTTCCAATAGAATGGAGATTGATGTATGTGCCACGCACCAGCGTTTTCCAGAGAAATCAGTGCACATGGCTGTTTCGATAATTTACTGGGCTATATATAGCCTTACCTTTTCTTCGGACGCGCCAATTTTCGAAATCTATTTATTCATGGCGTGATTAGACAGAAATAGTTCCAATATAATGGAGATTGGTGTATGTGCCACGCACCAGCGTTTTCCAGAGAAGTCAGTGCACATGGCTGTTTCGATAATTTACTGGGCTATAGCCTTACCTTTTCTTCGGACGCGCCAATTTTCGAATTCCTTTTATTCATGGCCTGATTAGGCGGAAACACATTCAATAGGATAGAGATTGGTGTATGTGCCACGCACCAGCGTTTTCCAAAGAAGTCAGTGGACATGGCTGTTTCAATAATATACTGGGCTATAGGCTTACCTTTTCTTCGGAAGCCCCAATTTTCGAAATCCATGTATTCATGGCCTGATTAGGCGGAAATACTTCCAATAGGATAGAGATTGGTGTATGTGCCACGAAGAAGCGTTTTCGAGAGAAGTCAGTGGACATGGCTGTTTTGATAATTTACTGGGCTATAGCCTTACCTTTTCTTCGGAAGCGCCAATTTTCGAAATCTATTTATTCATGGCGTGATTAGACGGAAATAGTTCCAATAGAATGGAGATTGATGTATGTGCCACGCACCAGCGTTTTCCTGAGAAGTCAGTGCACATGGCTGTTTCGATAATTTACTGGGCTATAGCCTTACCTTTTCTTCGGACGCGCCAATTTTCGAATTCCTTTTATTCATGGCCTGATTAGGCGGAAACACATTCAATAGGATAGAGATTGGTGTATGTGCCACGCACCAGCGTTTTCCAAAGAAGTCAGTGGACATGGCTGTTTCAATAATATACTGGGCTATAGGCTTACCTTTTCTTCGGAAGCCCCAATTTTCGAAATCCATGTATTCATGGCCTGATTAGGCGGAAATACTTCCAATAGGATAGAGATTGGTGTATGTGCCACGAAGAAGCGTTTTCGAGAGAAGTCAGTGGACATGGCTGTTTTGATAATTTACTGGGCTATAGCCTTACCTTTTCTTCGGAAGCGCCAATTTTCGAAATCTATTTATTCATGGCGTGATTAGACGGAAATAGTTCCAATGGAATGGAGATTGATGTATGTGCCACGCACCAGCGTTTTCCAGAGAAGTCAGTGCACATGGCTGTTTCGATAATTTACTGGGCTATAGCCTTACCTTTTCTTCGGAAGCGCCAATTTTCGAAATCTATTTATTCATGGCCTGATTAGGCGGAAACACATCCAATAGGATAGAGATTGGTGTATGTGCCACGCACCAGCGTTTTCCAGAGATATCAGTGCACATGGCTGTTTCGATAATTTACTGGGTTATAGGCTTACTTTTTCTTCGGACGCGCCAATTTTCGAAATCCTTTTATTCATGGCCTGATTAGGCGGAAACACATCCAATAGGATAGAGATTGGTGTATGTGCCACGCACCAGCGTTTTCCAGAGAAATCAGTGCACATGGCTGTTTCGATAATTTACTGGGCTATAGCCTTACCTTTTCTTCGGACGCGCCAATTTTCGAAATCTATTTATTCATGGCGTGATTAGACGGAAGTAGTTCCAATAGAATGGAGATTGATGTATGTGCCACGAACCAGCGTTTTCCAGAGAAATCAGTGCACATGGCTGTTTCGATAATTTACTGGGCTATAGCCTTACTTTTTCTTCGGACGCGCCAATTTTCGAAATCCTTTTATTCATGGCCTGATTAGGCGGAAACACATCCAATAGGATAGAGATTGGTGTATGTGCCACGCGCCAGCGTTTTCCAGAGAAATCAGTGCACATGGCTGTTTCGATAATTTACTGGGCTATAGCCTTACCTTTTCTTCGGAAGCGCCAATTTTCGAAATCTATTTATTCATGGGCTGATTAGGCGAAAACACATCCAATAGGATAGAGATTGGTGTATGTGCCACGCACCAGCGTTTTCCAGAGAAATCAGTGCACATGGCTGTTTCGATAATTTACTGGGCTATAGCCTTACTTTTTCTTCGGACGCGCCAATTTTCGAAATCCTTTTATTCATGGCCTGATTAGGCGGAAACACATCCAATAGGATAGAGATTGGTGTATGTGCCACGCACCAGCGTTTTCCAGAGAAATCAGTGCACATGGCTGTTTCGATAATTTACTGGGCTATAGCCTTACCTTTTCTTCGGACGCGCCAATTTTCGAAATCTATTTATTCATGGCGTGATTAGACGGAAGTAGTTCCAATAGAATGGAGATTGATGTATGTGCCACGAACCAGCGTTTTCCAGAGAAATCAGTGCACATGGCTGTTTCGATTTACTGCGCTATAGCCTTACCTTTTCTTCGGACGCGCCAATTTTCGAAATCTATTTATTCATGGCGTGATTAGACGGAAATAGTTCCAATAGAATGGAGATTGATGTATGTGCCACGCACCAGCGTTTTCCAGAGAAGTCAGTGCACATGGCTGTTTCGATAATTTACTGGGCTATTGCCTTACCTTTTCTTCAGAAGCGCCAATTTTCGAAATCTATTTATTCATGGCGTGATTAGACGGAAATAGTTCCAATAGAATGGAGATTGGTGTATGTGCCACGCACCAGCGTTTTCCAGAGAAATCAGTGCACATGGCTGTTTTGATAATTTACTGGGCTATAGCCTTACCTTTTCTTCGGAAGCGCCAATTTTCGAAATCTATTTATTCATGGCGTGATTAGACGGAAATAGTTCCAATAGAATGGAGATTGATGTATGTGCCACGCACCAGCGTTTTCCAGAGAAGTCAGTGCACATGGCTGTTTCGATAATTTACTGGGCTATAGCCTTACCTTTTCTTCGAACGCGCGAATTTTCGAAATCTATTTATTCATGGCGTGATTAAACGGAAATAGTTCCAATAGAATGGAGATTGATGTATGTGCCACGCACCAGCGTTTTCCAGAGAAATCAGTGCACATGGCTGTTTCGATAATTTACTGGGCTATAGCCTTACCTTTTCTTCGGACGCGCCAATTTTCGAAATCTATTTATTCATGGCGTGATTAGACGGAAATAGTTCCAATAGAATGGAGATTGATGTATGTGCCACGAACCAGCGTTTTCCAGAGAAATCAGTGCACATGGCTGTTTCGATAATTTACTGGGCTATAGCCTTACCTTTTCTTCGGACGCGCCAATTTTCGAAATCCTTTTATTCATGGCCTGATTAGGCGGAAACACATCCAATAGGATAGAGATTGGTGTATGTGCCACGCACCAGCGTTTTCCAGAGAAATCAGTGCACATGGCTGTTTCGATAATTTACTGGGCTATAGCCTTACCTTTTCTTCGGACGCGCCAATTTTCGAAATCTATTTATTCATGGCGTGATTAGACGGAAATAGTTCCAATAGAATGGAGATTGATGTATGTGCCACGCACCAGCGTTTTCCAGAGAAATCAGTGCACATGGCTGTTTCGATTTACTGGGCTATAGCCTTACCTTTTCTTCGGACGCGCCAATTTTCGAAATCCTTTTATTCATGGCCTGATTAGGCGGAAACACATCCAATAGGATAGAGATTGGTGTATGTGCCACGCACCAGCGTTTTCCAAAGAAGTCAGTGGACATGGCTGTTTCAATAATATACTGGGCTATAGGCTTGCCTTTTCTTCGGAAGCCCCAATTTTCGAAATCCATGTATTCATGTCCTGATTAGGCGGAAATACTTCCAATAGGATAGAGATTGGTGTATGTGCCACGAAGAAGCGTTTTCGAGAGAAGTCAGTGGACATGGCTGTTTTGATAATTTACTGGGCTATAGCCTTACCTTTTCTTCGGAAGCGCCAATTTTCGAAATCTATTTATTCATGGCGTGATTAGACGGAAATAGTTCCAATGGAATGGAGATTGATGTATGTGCCACGCACCAGCGTTTTCCAGAGAAGTCAGTGCACATGGCTGTTTCGATAATTTACTGGGCTATAGCCTTACCTTTTCTTCGGAAGCGCCAATTTTCGAAATCTATTTATTCATGGCGTGATTAGACGGAAATAGTTCCAATAGAATGGAGATTGATGTATGTGCCACGCACCAGCGTTTTCCAGAGAAATCAGTGCACATGGCTGTTTCGATTTACTGGGCTATAGCCTTACCTTTTCTTCGGACGCGCCAATTTTCGAAATCCTTTTATTCATGGCCTGATTAGGCGGAAACACATCCAATAGGATAGAGATTGGTGTATGTGCCACGCACCAGCGTTTTCCAGAGAAATCAGTGCACATGGCTGTTTCGATAATTTACTGGGCTATAGCCTTACCTTTTCTTCGGAAGCGCCAATTTTCGAAATCTATTTATTCATGGCGTGATTAGACGGAAATAGTTCCAATAGAATGGAGACATATGTATGTGCCACGCACCAGCGTTTTCCAGAGAAGTCAGTGCACATGGCTGTTTCGATAATTTACTGGGCTATAGCCTTACCTTTTCTTCGGACGCGCCAATTTTCGAAATCTATTTATTCATGGCGTGATTAGACAGAAATAGTTCCAATATAATGGAGATTGGTGTATGTGCCACGCACCAGCGTTTTCCAGAGAAGTCAGTGCACATGGCTGTTTCGATAATTTACTGGGCTATAGCCTTACCTTTTCTTCGGACGCGCCAATTTTCGAAATCCTTTTATTCATGGCCTGATTAGGCGGAAACACATCCAATAGGATAGAGATTGGTGTATGTGCCACGCACCAGCGTTTTCCAGAGAAGTCAGTGCACATGGCTGTTTCGATAATTTACTGGGCTATAGCCTTACCTTTTCTTCGGAAGCGCCAATTTTCGAAATCTATTTATTCATGGCCTGATTAGGCGGAAACACATCCAATAGGATAGAGATTGGTGTATGTGCCACGCACCAGCGTTTTCCAGATATATCAGTGCACATGGCTGTTTCGATAATTTACTGGGCTATAGCCTTACTTTTTCTTCGGACGCGCCAATTTTCGAAATCCTTTTATTCATGGCCTGATTAGGCGGAAACACATCCAATAGGATAGAGATTGGTGTATGTGCCACGCACCAGCGTTTTCCAGAGAAATCAGTGCACATGGCTGTTTCGATAATTTACTGGGCTATAGCCTTACCTTTTCTTCGGACGCGCCAATTTTCGAAATCTATTTATTCATGGCGTGATTAGACGGAAGTAGTTCCAATAGAATGGAGATTGATGTATGTGCCACGAACCAGCGTTTTCCAGAGAAATCAGTGCACATGGCTGTTTCGATAATTTACTGGGCTATAGCCTTACTTTTTCTTCGGACGCGCCAATTTTCGAAATCCTTTTATTCATGGCCTGATTAGGCGGAAACACATCCAATAGGATAGAGATTGGTGTATGTGCCACGCGCCAGAGTTTTCCAGAGAAATCAGTGCACATGGCTGTTTCGATAATTTACTGGGCTATAGCCTTACCTTTTCTTCGGAGGCGCCAATTTTCGAAATCTATTTATTCATGGGCTGATTAGGCGGAAACACATCCAATAGGATAGAGATTGGTGTATGTGCCACGCACCAGCGTTTTCCAGAGAAATCAGTGCACATGGCTGTTTCGATAATTTACTGGGCTATAGCCTTACTTTTTCTTCGGACGCGCCAATTTTCGAAATCCTTTTATTCATGGCCTGATTAGGCGGAAACACATCCAATAGGATAGAGATTGGTGTATGTGCCACGCACCAGCGTTTTCCAGAGAAATCAGTGCACATGGCTGTTTCGATAATTTACTGGGCTATAGCCTTACCTTTTCTTCGGACGCGCCAATTTTCGAAATCTATTTATTCATGGCGTGATTAGACGGAAGTAGTTCCAATAGAATGGAGATTGATGTATGTGCCACGACCCAGCGTTTTCCAGAGAAATCAGTGCACATGGCTGTTTCGATTTACTGGGCTATAGCCTTACCTTTTCTTCGGACGCGCCAATTTTCGAAATCTATTTATTCATGGCGTGATTAGACGGAAATAGTTCCGATAGAATGGAGATTGATGTATGTGCCACGCACCAGCGTTTTCCAGAGAAGTCAGTGCACATGGCTGTTTCGATAATTTACTGGGCTATTGCCTTACCTTTTCTTCAGAAGCGCCAATTTTCGAAATCTATTTATTCATGGCGTGATTAGACGGAAATAGTTCCAATAGAATGGAGATTGGTGTATGTGCCACGCACCAGCGTTTTCCAGAGAAATCAGTGCACATGGCTGTTTTGATAATTTACTGGGCTATAGCCTTACCTTTTCTTCGGAAGCGCCAATTTTCGAAATCTATTTATTCATGGCGTGATTAGACGGAAATAGTTCCAATAGAATGGAGATTGATGTATGTGCCACGCACCAGCGTTTTCCAGAGAAGTCAGTGCACATGGCTGTTTGGATAATTTACTGGGCTATAGCCTTACCTTTTCTTCGAACGCGCGAATTTTCGAAATCTATTTATTCATGGCGTGATTAAACGGAAATAGTTCCAATAGAATGGAGATTGATGTATGTGCCACGCACCAGCGTTTTCCAGAGAAATCAGTGCACATGGCTGTTTCGATAATTTACTGGGCTATAGCCTTACCTTTTCTTCGGACGCGCCAATTTTCGAAATCTATTTATTCATGGCGTGATTAGACGGAAATAGTTCCAATAGAATGGAGATTGATGTATGTGCCACGAACCAGCGTTTTCCAGAGAAATCAGCGCACATGGCTGTTTCGATAATTTACTGGGCTATAGCCTTACCTTTTCTTCGGACGCGCCAATTTTCGAAATCCTTTTATTCATGGCCTGATTAGGCGGAAACACATCCAATAGGATAGAGATTGGTGTATGTGCCACGCACCAGCGTTTTCCAGAGAAATCAGTGCACATGGCTGTTTCGATAATTTACTGGGCTATAGCCTTACCTTTTCTTCGGACGCGCCAATTTTCGAAATCTATTTATTCATGGCGTGATTAGACGGAAATAGTTCCAATAGAATGGAGATTGATGTATGTGCCACGCACCAGCGTTTTCCAGAGAAATCAGTGCACATGGCTGTTTCGATTTACTGGGCTATAGCCTTACCTTTTCTTCGGACGCGCCAATTTTCGAAATCCTTTTATTCATGGCCTGATTAGGCGGAAACACATCCAATAGGATAGAGATTGGTGTATGTGCCACGCACCAGCGTTTTCCAGAGAAATCAGTGCACATGGCTGTTTCGATAATTTACTGGGCTATAGCCTTACCTTTTCTTCGGAAGCGCCAATTTCCGAAATCTATTTATTCATGGCGTGATTAGACGGAAATAGTTCCAATAGAATGGAGATTGATGTATGTGCCACGCACCAGCGTTCTCCAGAGAAATCAGTGCACATGGCTGTTTCGATAATTTACTGGGCTATAGCCTTACCTTTTCTTCGGACGCGCCAATTTTCGAAATCCTTTTATTCATGGCCTGATTAGGCGGAAACACATCCAATAGGATAGAGATTGGTGTATGTGCCACGCACCAGCGTTTTCCAGAGAAATCAGTGCACATGGCTATATCGATAATTTACTGGGCTATAGCCTTACCTTTTCTTCGGACGCGCCAATTTTCGAAATCTATTTATTCATGGCGTGATTAGACGGAAATAGTTCCAATAGAATGTAGATATATGTATGTGCCACGCACCAGCGTTTTCCAGAGAAGTCAGTGCACATGGCTGTTTTGATAATTTACTGGGCTATAGCCTTACCTTTTCTTCGGACGCGCCAATTTTCGAAATCTATTTATTCATGGCGTGATTAGACGGAAATAGTTCCAATAGAATGGAGATTGATGTATGTGCCACGCACCAGCGTTTTCCAGAGAAATCAGTGCACATGGCTGTTTCGATAATTTACTGGGCTATAGCCTTACCTTTTCTTCGGAAGCGCCAATTTTCGAAATCTATTTATTCATGGCGTGATTAGACGGAAATAGTTCCAATAGAATGGAGATTGATGTATGTGCCACGCACCAGCGTTTTCCAGAGAAGTCAGTGCACATGGCTGTTTCGATAATTTACTGGGCTATAGCCTTACCTTTTCTTCGGACGCGCCAATTTTCGAAATCTATTTATTCATGGCGTGATTAGACGGAAATAGTTCCAAAAGAATGGAGATTGATGTATGTGCCACGCACCAGCGTTTTCCAGAGAAATCAGTGCACATGGCTGTTTCGATAATTTACTGGGCTATATATAGCCTTACCTTTTCTTCGGACGCGCCAATTTTCGAAATCTATTTATTCATGGCGTGATTAGACAGAAATAGTTCCAATATAATGGAGATTGGTGTATGTGCCACGCACCAGCTTTTTCCAGAGAAGTCAGTGCACATGGCTGTTTCGATAATTTACTGGGCTATAGCCTTACCTTTTCTTCGGAAGCCCCAATTTTCGAAATCCATGTATTCATGGCCTGATTAGGCGGAAATACTTCCAATAGGATAGAGATTGGTGTATGTGCCAGGAAGAAGCGTTTTCGAGAGAAGTCAGTGGACATGGCTGTTTTGATAATTTACTGGGCTATAGCCTTACCTTTTCTTCGGAAGCGCCAATTTTCGAAATCTATTTATTCATGGCGTGATTAGACGGAAATAGTTCCAATAGAATTGAGATTGATGTATGTGCCACGCACCAGCGTTTTCCAGAGAAGTCAGTGCACATGGCTGTTTCGATAATTTACTGGGCTATAGCCTTACCTTTTCTTCGGAAGCGCCAATTTTCGAAATCTATTTATTCATGGCGTGATTAGACGGAAATAGTTCCAATAGAATGGAGATTGATGTATGTGCCACGCACCAGCGTTTTCCAGAGAAATCAGTGCACATGGCTGTTTCGATTTACTGGGCTATAGCCTTACCTTTTCTTCGGACGCGCCAATTTTCGAAATCCTTTTATTCATGGCCTGATTAGGCGGAAACACATCCAATAGGATAGAGATTGGTGTATGTGCCACGCACCAGCGTTTTCCAGAGAAATCAGTGCACATGGCTGTTTCGATAATTTACTGGGCTATAGCCTTACCTTTTCTTCGGAAGCGCCAATTTTCGAAATCTATTTATTCATGGCGTGATTAGACGGAAATAGTTCCAATAGAATGGAGATATATGTATCTGCCACGCACCAGCGTTTTCCAGAGAAGTCAGTGCACATGGCTGTTTCGATAATTTACTGGGCTATAGCCTTACCTTTTCTTCGGAAGCGCCAATTTTCGAAATCTATTTATTCATGGCGTGATTAGACAGAAATAGTTCCAATAGAATGGAGATTGATGTATGTGACACGCATCAGCGTTTTCCAGAGAAATCAGTGCGCATGGCTGTTTCGATAATTTACTGGGCTATAGCCTTACTTTTTCTTCGGACGCGCCAATTTTCGAAATCCTTTTATTCATGGCCTGATTAGGCGGAAACACATCCAATAGGATAGAGATTGGTGTATGTGCCACGCGCCAGCGTTTTCCAGAGAAATCAGTGCACATGGCTGTTTCGATAATTTACTGGGCTATAGCCTTACCTTTTCTTCGGAAGCGCCAATTTTCGAAATCTATTTATTCATGGCCTAATTAGGCGGAAACACATCCAATAGGATAGAGATTGGTGTATGTGCCACGCACCAGCGTTTTCCAGAGAAATCAGTGCACATGGCTGTTTCGATAATTTACTGGGCTATAGCCTTACTTTTTCTTCGGACGCGCCAATTTTCGAAATCCTTTTATTCATGGCCTGATTAGGCGGAAACACATCCAATAGGATAGAGATTGGTGTATGTGCCACGCACCAGCGTTTTCCAGAGAAATCAGTGCACATGGCTGTTTCGATAATTTACTGGGCTATAGCCTTACCTTTTCTTCGGACGTGCCAATTTTCGAAATCTATTTATTCATGGCGTGATTAGACGGAAGTAGTTCCAATAGAATGGAGATTGATGTATGTGCCACGAACCAGCGTTTTCCAGAGAAATCAGTGCACATGGCTGTTTCGATAATTTACTGGGCTATAGCCTTAGCTTTTCTTCGGACGCGCCAATTTTCGAAATCTATTTATTCATGGCGTGATTAGACGGAAATAGTTCCAATAGAATGGAGATTGATGTATGTGCCACGCACCAGCGTTTTCCAGAGAAGTCAGTGCACATGGCTGTTTCGATAATTTACTGGGCTATTGCCTTACCTTTTCTTCAGAAGCGCCAATTTTCGAAATCTATTTATTCATGGCGTGATTAGACGGAAATAGTTCCAATAGAATGGAGATTGGTGTATGTGCCACGCACCAGCGTTTTCCAGAGAAATCAGTGCACATGGCTGTTTCGATTTACTGGGCTATAGCCTTACCTTTTCTTCGGAAGCGCCAATTTTCGAAATCTATTTATTCATGGCGTGATTAGACGGAAATAGTTCCAATAGAATGGAGATTGATGTATGTGCCACGCACCAGCGTTCTCCAGAGAAATCAGTGCACATGGCTGTTTCGATAATTTACTGGGCTATAGCCTTACCTTTTCTTCGGACGCGCCAATTTTCGAAATCCTTTTATTCATGGCCTGATTAGGCGGAAACACATCCAATAGGATAGAGATTGGTGTATGTGCCACGCACCAGCGTTTTCCAGAGAAATCAGTGCACATGGCTATATCGATAATTTACTGGGCTATAGCCTTACCTTTTCTTCGGACGCGCCAATTTTCGAAATCTATTTATTCATGGCGTGATTAGACGGAAATAGTTCCAATAGAATGTAGATATATGTATGTGCCACGCACCAGCGTTTTCCAGAGAAGTCAGTGCACATGGCTGTTTCGATAATTTACTGGGCTATAGCCTTACCTTTTCTTCGGACGCGCCAATTTTCGAAATCTATTTATTCATGGCGTGATTAGACGGAAATAGTTCCAATAGAATGGAGATTGATGTATGTGCCACGCACCAGCGTTTTCCAGAGAAATCAGTGCACATGGCTGTTTCGATAATTTACTGGGCTATAGCCTTACCTTTTCTTCGGAAGCGCCAATTTTCGAAATCTATTTATTCATGGCGTGATTAGACGGAAATAGTTCCAATAGAATGGAGATTGATGTATGTGCCACGCACCAGCGTTTTCCAGAGAAGTCAGTGCACATGGCTGTTTCGATAATTTACTGGGCTATAGCCTTACCTTTTCTTCGGACGCGCCAATTTTCCAAATCTATTTATTCATGGCGTGATTAGACGGAAATAGTTCCAATAGAATGGAGATTGATGTATGTGCCACGCACCAGCGTTTTCCAGAGAAATCAGTGCACATGGCTGTTTCGATAATTTACTGGGCTATATATAGCCTTACCTTTTCTTCGGACGCGCCAATTTTCGAAATCTATTTATTCATGGCGTGATTAGACAGAAATAGTTCCAATATAATGGAGATTGGTGTATGTGCCACGCACCAGCGTTTTCCAGAGAAGTCAGTGCACATGGCTGTTTCGATAATTTACTGGGCTATAGCCTTACCTTTTCTTCGGAAGCCCCAATTTTCGAAATCCATGTATTCATGGCCTGATTAGGCGGAAATACTTCCAATAGGATAGAGATTGGTTTATGTGCCAGGAAGAAGCGTTTTCGAGAGAAGTCAGTGGACATGGCTGTTTTGATAATTTACTGGGCTATAGCCTTACCTTTTCTTCGGAAGCGCCAATTTTCGAAATCTATTTATTCATGGCGTGATTAGACGGAAATAGTTCCAATAGAATGGAGATTGATGTATGTGCCACGCACCAGCGTTTTCCAGAGAAGTCAGTGCACATGGCTGTTTCGATAATTTACTGGGCTATAGCCTTACCTTTTCTTCGGACGCGCCAATTTTCGAATTCCTTTTATTCATGGCCTGATTAGGCGGAAACACATCCAATAGGATAGAGATTGGTGTATGTGCCACGCACCAGCGTTTTCCAAAGAAGTCAGTGGACATGGCTGTTTTGATAATATACTGGGCTATAGCTTTACCTTTTCTTCGGCAATGCCAATTTTCAAAATCAATTTATTCATGGCGTGATTAGGCGGAAATACTTCCAATAGGATAGAGATTGGTGTATGTGCCACGCACCAGTGTTTTCCAAAGAAGTCAGTCGACATGGCTGTTTCGATAATTTACTGGGCTATAGCCTTGCCTTCTCTTCGGAAGTGCCAATTTTCAAAATCCATTTATTCATGGCCTGATTAGGCGGTAACACTTCCAATAGGATGGAGATTGGTGTATGTGCCACGAACCAGCGTTTTCCAGAGAAGTCAGTGGACATGGCTGTTTCGATAATTTACTGGGCTATAGTTTTACCTTTTCTTTGGAAGTGCAAATTTTTGAAATCCCGTTATTCGTGGTGTGATTAGGCGGCAATACATTCAATGGAATGGAAATTGATGTATGTGCCACGAATCAGCGTTTTCCAGAGAAGTCAGTGGACATAGCTGTTTCGATATATTGCTGGGCTATAGCTTACCTTTTCTTCCGAAGTGCCAATTTTCGAAATCCATTCATTCCTGGCGTGATGTGGCGGAAACACATCCAATAGGATAGAGATTGGTGTATGTGCCACGCACCAGTGTTTTCCAAAGAAGTCAGTCGACATGGCTGTTTCGATAATTTACTGGGCTATAGTCTTACCTTTCCTTTGGAATTGCAAATTTTTGAAATCCCGTTATTCGTGGTGTGATTAGGCGGCAATACATTCAATGGAATGGAAATTGATGTATGTGCCACGAATCAGCGTTTTCCAGAGAAGTCAGTGGATATGGCTGTTTCGATATATTGCTGGGCTATAGCTTACCTTTTCTTCCGAAGTGCCAATTTTCGAAATCCATTCATTCCTGGCGTGATGTGGCGGAAACACATCCAATAGGATACAGATTGGTGTATGTGCCACGCACCAGCGTTTTCCAAAGAAGTCAGTCGACATGGCTGTTTCGATAATTTACTGGGCCGTAGCCTTGCCTTTTCTTCGGAAATGACTATTTTTGAAATCCATTTACTCATGGCGTGATTAGGCGGTAACACTTCCAATAGGATGGAGATTGGTGTATGTGCCACGCACCAGCGTTTTCCAAAGAAGTCAGTCGACATGGCTGTTTCGATAATTTACTGGGCCATAGCCTTGCCTTTTCTTCGGAAATGACTATTTTCGAAATCCATTTACTCATGGCGTGATTAGGCGGAAACACTTTCAATAGGATGGAGATTGGTGTATGTGGCACGAACCAGCGTTTTCCAGAGAAGTCAGTGGACAGGCAGGGCAATCAGGGCACATTCATTTATTCATCGCCGAAATCGCAGTCAGCACATGTATTAGCAGGGGGAGTGATACGACGTGCGCGCGCCGAACCAACTGCTCTGAGCATCATGCATGCTTGACACTTCGACCGAAAGTTCTCGGTGAGGCCGCTCCTGCGGGAGAAAGGTCGCAGGATGATAAAGGCTCTTTGACGGCCAGAAACACCATTGTCCTATTGAAAGTAATCAGGTCGTGCTATCGTCCGTGCTTCTATCTCTCAATGCCGATAATTGGGTCGCTGCGCGCGGGACAAGTCGTGAATGACAAGCGCATCTCGCAGCCACACACTTAGCCTTCAAGAGCACGCCGCGCTTCAGTGGAGGCCAAATGGTGAGACTTTCTTTAGACAGCTTTCTCTCGCTTTTTATGCGAAGCATACTAGCCGCACAACCACGCTCTTCCTTGCTGCGCCGCGCGCGGCCGCGTAGCTACCATATGACGTCATAACAGCTGCAAAAGCGGAGGCTCAACTCGTGCGCTCGCTTGCAGCCGCGTAGCTGCATAGCCGGGCCTCAGGTCGTGCGCTCGCCTGCATGAGTTGTTTCTTCGTCTAGCCGAACCAAATATAGCCAAGCAACAGCAGTTCACCAGGCTAAACAGTGGTTCACCAACTAAAATAAAGGCTAGTATGCTTCGCATCCTGGGCTTAACCTCAGCTAAGCCACAGCCATTTTTTTATTTTGTAGCTACGTTTTTTTCTTAGGCGGGCTGCTACGGAATGCGATATTTTGCATGGTTTTCCGATTTGTTAATTAAAAGCCCTGTGCTAGAAAGCTGGGATCAGATGACCTTTTAGTACAGTAAATCTTGTTCGCAAAAGCAGGTGAAAATCAGTTAGGAAATCAGTAAGTAAGGAATAGCGTGTCGCGTTGAAGTCAAAAGAAGAAGATATGACACTTGCGGTACGAACATTTGAGAAATAGAACTGTTATGTGACGTATTGTCGGGTTTTTAGAGGTTGACAAATATACGAGTGTTATTACATGAAATACGTCTTGGCTATAATATTTTCCCTTTTTTGCTGTGATGATCTGCCGGTGTAAGTTCAGGAAATAAAAGAAGTATGCCTTTAAATTCTGTTGTTTGCGCAGAGCCTAGGAGACGCACATATATTTAAGAGAACGGATCACTTGTATTTAAAAACAACAAACATGTGTATTTGGAGTAATGACGTTGGAAATTAATGTTGCTGTATTGTGCCATAGGACGCGTGCTACTAAGCGAGTGAAAACTAAATAACGGGAGTATAGTGCTCACCCAAACACACACACAAAAAAGAACAAGGTGGGGGGGGGGGGGGTAATTGAGACTTCCAACAAGTGTATACCAGTGAGCTTTCAGAGCGCGTTCTTTCAATACGTGTATCTGGGCACCACGTGTCATTGTAGCCCGTACAAGTTGAGCACCAAGCCGATGTTAACAATCCTTTGAGGTAGTAGTTTAGAAGGTGGAAAAAAGTTCTAGTCCCGAAGCAGGACGAATTTTCAACTGCAAGGCGTTTCTTTTGAGGAGCGCGTATGGGTTTCCTTTGTAGCAATTGCTACGAACGGGTGGATGCGTGATTTTCCCTTTATTAATTACTTCTCTCCACCTTGCGGGTTTCTGCAGAATTATTGCCTCAAACTCTTGCCTTTGCTTCGAGTTGGCTACAAATTCGACTTTGCCCTGCCATCTGCTCGCCGCCTGGTTAGTACAGATGGTAGAATGGCTGCCCCGGAAAGGCGCCGGTCCCGGGTTCAAGTACCGGACCAGGACGAATTTTTCTTCAATTGCGAGGCTTTCCTTTCGAGGAATGCGTCTGGGTTTCCTTTGTAGCAATTGCTGCGAACGGGTGGATGTCTGATTTTCGCTTTATTAATCCTTTAATTATAGGGCTTTACGTGCCAAAGCCGCGGTCTCATTTTGAGACACTCCGTAGTGGGGAACTCCGGAATAATTTTGACCACCTGGGGTCCTTCAACATACACCTACATCTAAGTACACGGATGTTTTGCTTTTCGCCCTCATAGAAATGTGGCCGCCGGGGCCGGGATTCGATCCGGTAACCTTACGCTTAGCAGAGCAACACCATAGCCACTAAATAACCACGTCAAGTCCGATGAAACCTAAGTGCCAAATAGCAACGTAGTGCCCATACTAGTTGCATAAAAGTTTAAGTATGTTTTTTTTTAGCTTACTCTCCGTTAGCTTCTGTGTTACATGTTGTTCGCTCTTTGCTGTCTTTGGGAGTATGCCACGCCGTGAATACTTCATCTCATTGAATCGACCATTTTTTGCGAGTGTCATTATAATCATTGATAAACTGCTAAATATTAACGCACGCGCACTAAAGGAGACATGTGGTGCATGAGGCTGTACGTCTTCAGAGCTGTCTTCTTGTTTCATTGTCATATTGGGGTTATCTTCCGTTCCTTTAATAGATGTGAAGTATGGTAAAGTTTGGCTACAGAAGAACTTGGCCGTGTCATTATCTTGGCTAAGACAAACATCACAAAACAAAGATATATGAGGAAGTAACTACGCATTCATAACGTTTAACGAAATCACAAAACGCTAAAAAAGCAAGCCCGTATACAACGTAAAAATAATAGAGAAAAGGAAAAGAAAGTTGTGTGTACGAGAACAACACAAGCATCGTTCTAACATTAGCGCATATTCTACCAAAATGCTGGAACAGACACAAACACGAAATAGACAAGGACAACGCATTTTGTACTCTTCTGTTTTGTGTTTGTGTCCCTTATAGCATTTACCGATAACACATGCAAGTCACAATGCAAGACCAACTTGTCCCCGCAATTACTCCTAAGGCATTACCGTAACACAGTTTACGCAAAAGCTTGGCTGGATGATTTACAATGAAGATCTCGTTTTATTTTCCAGCTTACTCTTTCCTCGCATCCGGTGTTGAGTCATACGAGGGCTACCACGTTGGAGCCACTACGCTTCGACAATTACGACGTGCCTTCGACCTCTGACATGGAAGCCTTTCTTGGCGAGACCACCACCTGCACGCTTTCATCGAGTTACCGGCCCGCGCAAGTTGTGATCATGGGTGTCGCGAGCTGGTTCGGCCGCACCATAGCCCAGCGCATCGTGAGGCACTCGAGAAGCAGCCACCGCGGAGGTCAGCAGCTCCTGACGCTCGACCTGGTCATGCTTCTGCTGACCGAGAGATACGCGCTGGAGCATTGCTCGATCGAGATCTACGTCAGCCATTTTCCCAGCTTCTCGAAGCTCTTCATGGACGACCTCGAAACGCAGTGCCGGGATTTGGGGAGGGCACTGCACAGTTTCGACGTCAAGTACGCCGCGGTGTGGCACAGGGAGTCGTTGAACGACTTCCGCGCTCGAGTGTCGGAGACAGGGGTGAAATTAGAAAGCATGAGCGGCGCGGACTGGAGGTTTTTGAGGGCACTGGAAAGTGAGTGGGTGATTGCGTGAATTGCCGGAGGGTGATCCACACATTGTGGCGCCTGAGCCTTTATTCACGGATCACACGATTTGTTTCCGGTGCTGCCTAGATAGTGACACGGTGCTGGGTGAACCGAGCTTCAATAGTTATCATCCAAGTAGGGATGCAAACTAAGATTAAAGAGACGTCATCCCTCCGGCCCTTCTCGCGATGCGGGTGAAGATGGGGAGGGGAACGTAAAAACTAATCACCTCATTCGATGTCTGTCAAGTTGTCATGGAAATCTCCAGTTGCATCTTGAGGCTTGACTCCGTTTGTGTCGTCATGGAACTGTGCTGTACAAACGAGCCATCAGTTTTGATCTGCGGCGTACACTTTTTCTCCAGAATAAACGCTAAACGTCTTTTCAACAAAAGTAACATTGTGTCTGATTCTCAAATTCCGATGAGTTAGTACTATGAATTCGAATTTACTTGCTGGAAAGAGCAACAAAGGCAGCGCTGCTGTTGACCAGGAAAGAAAAGCTTTTTTAGGACAGCTTGCGGGGACCTGGCCACCACAACACTCAGTCGTTACAAAGGGCATTTTCGTTAGCGGGGTTATTGTTTCTGAGAAACTAAAGCCCCTCTAACAGACTTCAGAAGTGTTTAAGAATCACTTTAATGTTGCGCAAACCTTTACAGTTGTTAACACTTTGAGGATTTTTCGCAGCTTCACTTGCTTACCGTAACCGTTACTGCCCGATGCCGGATGCCATTCACATGCCTGTGGCGCAGTCAGGCTAGTGGTTGCGTAACTGGCCCATATTCACACAAAAAAATGTTCATATGCTAAACCTGCTCGTGAGAGCAGATGCCAGCGAATGCGATGTTGAGTTTACCATTAGCAAAAGTGCTTGTCCAATGGCGAAGAGCACGCACAAAGGAAGAAAACTATGTTAATTGTCCCTTTACGAACTACAGGGATACAGCAGTAATACATGCTGAAGTTTGCTTTTGCAGCTCCTATTATGTGTATTTTGTAATCCGAGTAGGCTGCTGTGCCTCTGAGAATGGGGGGGGGGGGGGGGGGGGAGTCAAGGAGGTGACAGACAACACGGTTCGACTTGCTCTGCTAGACTGAATAGTGAAGCATTAAATATTACTCGTCATAATACCAATACGCAAAAAGGCCAGCTGTAAAAAAAAAAAAAGGTGTCCCTGATAAGTTCTCGTATTCGAAGGCTCTCAGGTGAAGCCTGGCTGTACAAAAGGCATCAACATCGCCTCCTCCTCCCCCCTCCTCCCCCAATGGAAGCTTCGTTATACCCTTCCTAAATATCTGTCCTCAAATACATTGGCTTCGAAGTACTTCGTCTCACAAACCGTAAGCAAGACTTTCTTTTTTAAATAGCCAGTTCAATGTAAATTCGAGTCGCTGTGATACCTTGTACACTGACTGACTTCAGTTTTGAAATTGTAAATTTTTGTGAAAGTAATGCTTTAAATTGGGCTATTTGGTGGAGTTTCATTTTATTGGAAGTTCGCCAACTAGCCTAGCGCTCAGCACAAGTACGCATCTGACCTCGTTAACGCCCCAGAGCACTTGGAAGCGCCCTGCGACAGATGCAAACGTAAGCCCAATATCGCTGACACTTCAGTCCTATGAACGTCATGGATAAAAACAAGGTGAAAAATTCTGAAAGACTCGCCATGTTATCTGGAACCGTAGGCGTGTGTCAGCGCCCCTTCTGTGACTTCGACAAGGCAAGAAGTGAATTCTCTAAACGGAAGACAGTCACTAATTTTTCATGGTTTCTCTTTTCTTTTACAATACGATTAGGCTGCTGAGCACAAGGTCGCGGGATCGAATCCCGGCCACGGCGGCCGCATTTCCGATGGGGGCGAAATGCGAAAACACCCGTGTACTTAGATTTAGGTGCACGTTAAAGAACCCCAGGTGGTCGAAATTTCCGGAGTCCTCCACTATGGCGTGCCTCATAATCAGAAAGTGGTTTTGGCACGTAAAACCCCATGATTAAATTAAAATTATTATTTCAATACGTTTTGAAGTGAACGACAGTCGTTTGCGCTTCACTTGTTCAGTCTCGTTCGTCTGTGTTCATTGAAGTTCTGGGATTTCACGTGCCAAAACCATGAACTGATTATGAGACACGGCGTAGTAAAGTCCTTTGGTTTAATTTTGATCGCCTGGGGCTCCTTGAGGTTCACCTAAACCTAAGTCCACGATCGTTTTTGCATTTCTCCATCATCAAAATGCAGCGCCCGTGACCAGCTTCGACCCCGCTACCTCGAATCGGCAGCGCGACGTCCTAGCCAGTAAGCTACTGCGCCGGGTCTTCTATGTACATCCTTGTTTGAGTTACCCGCCGTGGTTGCTCAGTGGCTATGGTGTTGGACTGCTGAGCACGAGGTCGCGGGATTGAATCCCGGCCACGGCGGCCGCATTTCGATGGGGGCGAAATGCAAAAACACCCGTGTGCTTAGATTTAGGTGCACGTTAAAGAACCCCAGGTGGTCAAAATTTCCGGAGTCCTCCACCACGGCGTGCCTCATAACCATAAAGTGGTTTTGGCACGTAAAACCCCAAATATTATTATTATTATTTGAGTTGTTTCCTTGCGCCGGCGCTGTAAGATGGTGTCTTAAAGTAAATAATTAAAATTATAATTTCATAACTTTCGTCTGTTAGCTGCATGTACTATACTCGCGGAACAAAACGCGACACGGCACCTTTAAGTGGAACACTCCATGTTTGCAATTACTCGAGAGTGCCTCGTCATTTCGCTAGGTATCTGGGCTGTATTCACAGAAAGCTCTTACGCTATAATTACGTTTAAGAACAAATTCCAGCCAATTCTGATGCTGGGCATATAATCAGTGAAGGCGGCCGTAAACAATGGCAAAGAGCACCTACGAACAAAAATCTTTCTGTATTCTACCCCTGATAACTAAAGGCGATTTGGACTTTGGTCTAAATGTATCGCGCCAAAACCACGCTGACGTTGCACCAACTGGATATATGCTAAAAACGAAAGAATGAGCATTAGTGATTCCTAAACTGACGCGTTTCATTCCGTGTGTATAGTACACCGTCCTCTGTCATTCTTTCTGCAATAAAATCGGCCTACTCAAGCACTCCGCCGCAGTTTATTTGTAAAAAAGAGTGGTAGAAAAAAAAAGACTGATATTTTTCAATAAAACGGTCTCTGAGTATTCATAAACACATGTGCAACCAGGCCTCTTGGGTGAATGTGGGCGTCACACCACCATCGCGAAGCGTTGAACTTGCCCGGAACAGGCGGATATTGACAGAATGATAAAACAAGTGTTCCGCCTTGGTTAAACCGGAAACGCTGGCGTAGTCGCCAAATAAGAGCGGATCGCTACCGGAAGCAGGAAGTTTGCAGCTTCAGAGCCCCTGGGAGCACGACTGAACGTTCCCGCGAGGCGAGCGTCAACTATTTCCTCGAGCTGTCCTCTTTCGCATAGGCCTGTCCGCGACATGCCGTCGACTGCGCGATACCCGCGAAACCGGACTCTCGTCTGACCTTCACCAGAAAGACAGCCAACGTTGTTAAAGTAAATTGTTTGAAAAAAAAAAAGAAAGCTGCTTACGAAGCGAAGCACGATGACTTCGACGCCCATTTCTTTCTTTTTTTCTTTTTTGAAATTGCCTCAAGCCTTCACAGAAGAAGGAATTAGACTTTCCGCGTTCTTTATTTTGCAACCCCAGAGTCTAAATAGAAGAAGGTAGTTCTGGCGCGTGAAGCTAGTGAAAGAACGCCACGAAATTATAAGGGTTTTCCTTCGACGTTCTTACTAAAGAGTGTTTGATTGTCAACTCTGGCGAACGGGGATGCGTCGTGTACAGAAGTAGCTAGTTCTGGCACGTGAAACTAGTTAAAGAACGCTGCGAAGTTACAAGGGTTTCGCTTCGACGTTTTTACTAAAGAGTGCTTCCTTGTCAACTCTGCCAAAAGGGAACGTGGCGTACACAAGCCAAGCCGTTGTAGTAAGCACGTGGATTCCTGAAATCAGCCAGAGTAGCTCTAGCCGAGATCACCGTTTTATATCTTGCCGCTAATGCACGTTGCCTGCGAGCCCGACATATCAGAGGGCCCGGCCCGGGCCCTTAACAATTTAGCTCACACGGTACAAAGGTCCCGACGTCGAGGTGCATGCCAGCTCTGTTTTGGGCAACCGCCGTTCACCCCAGGAAGGGATCGCATTTCGAACAGATAATCTTGGCGACCGGCTGACGCTCGCCGGATTCGGAGACGTCAGGGCGGCGCGTGCCAACGGTGAAGATGTATTGTGAAAGATGAGGTACAAAACTGGAAAAGCAACGACGCGTTGTCACAGACAAAAAATAAAGTGTAGTCGGATCAGAAGAGACAAAAACAGTGGGAGAGGGCGTGAAAACACGACACACAAGGAAAAAGGATTAAGCGAGAGCCGTAACGGGAACGGAAAGAGAAGCCAAGGAGGCGAGGAGTGGGGAAGAGATGGGGTAAGGGGGGGGGGGGGCGGCAGTGCGGTATACGCTGGAAAAGCGCTCTCACGAGGCAAGCATGCGCGAGCGTATAGTTGGGCCACGTCGGAGCTGACGTGCGGGGCTTTGAAGTGGAGGGCTTGCGCCGTCGGGTGGCGTGTGTGAAGGGGGGGGGGAGAGGAGGAGGGGGGGGGCGTGAGAGAGGACGGCCGCAATAGCGCGGCGTTTCCTGCGCTGATAACGCCGTCGGCCCGCACGAGCTCGGCGCCCATATACGATGGTCTCAAAGTGCGCTCCGCCGACCCCTACAGCCCCTGGCCGGCGTTCTACGCTATCGTGGCGCCTCTATTAAAGGACGACGGCTCCCCGAACCGCGGCGTGTGCATCTTCTCTCTCTGCTACGTGGCTCGGCTCCTTTCGGTCGGCGCTAGGCGGCCGGAACACCTGTAAGCAGCGCGCACCGTCCGGCGCTCGTCGGGTGACTGTGACAACGCCGGCCTTCAACAGCCGCTCCGGTCTCTCCCGCAAGGCAGGCCCACCGCTGCCGCCTCACACAGCGAGGACTACAAAGCGAGCCTTCGCTCTCCGCATCGGCCGGCTCGGAGCCGCGAACCCTTCCTCTCGAGAGGCATTGTTCTCGGGAGTGCAAGCGGCGAAACCCCTTGGAGAAGAAAGTACACGTGACACCTGCGACGCCGTCAGTTCCTTATTACCTTCGCACAGCAGCGGTGCAGTATACGAGAGCGAAGCTGCTTCGCAGGAAGGAAGTAATGGAGTGCTACGAGGACCCCGAGAACCCGGGCCAGGTTTACGTTCGCCTCCTGCGTCAGGACCTGCTGGAGGAGCTAGTGTTGTCCAAGAAGCGCGGAAGATTGGTCGTGATCTTGGTTGACGAGGAATTCCTCGTGTACCGGCCGACCAACGGCACCAAGATGATCTCTCCGCCTAACGTCGACCTGCTGGTCAAGGACATCTCCAAGGCACTCGGCCGAGACCGCTGGAACGCAGCGGGCAGCAGCCACGCGACGAAAGATTCGTCGGTGCACATCTTCACGGACATGGACCTCTACGAACTCGCGGACTTGCTGGCGAAGGAACTGGACATTAGAGTGTTCTGTCATTTGTTTCATCGGATAAGGTGATTCCGCAGACTTTTTTCAGCGCAACGTTTCGTTGCGACCAGCGGTGCATTCGACATCACGATGGGACCAACATTTCTGTGGGCGTCTGCCGCCGGAAAACTGAACTACACGGCAGCCCGAACTGGCAGCAAGCAGCAGTCGAAGGCCTCACTGAGTCCCACAGCTGTGCGCACGGCTACGCAATGCAATTGTCGCAAGGTTGAGAGAAACTTTAATTTGTTCGTCGCATCTGCTGTCAGAATGCTAGTCCGGGCAGCTGTACTTTGTTGTATTCTCAGCAGCGGCATCGGTCAATGTGTCAAGGGCGGCCGCCACGTGTTCAACTCACGGAATATTTTTTTATCGACTTACTGGGTGGCGTGATTGTATATGTGTATGCGTGCATGATTGCGTGTGCTTCGTGTCCGAGACTGACCGTGAAGCCGTGTTGATCATGCCGAAAGATCGTGATTTTGAGGGTGGCGGTGCGTGAAAAGAACCTTCGAGGGGTGTAACTGCATCGCCGCCTTGATGGGCGTGCCTTGCGCTAAGGTGCATTCGAGTGTGGAAATACGCGCCGTGTCAACATGTGTGAGACCATTGCAGCGGCCTTCCTGCTAGACGCGAGACAACGAGTCTAGCAGGACAACGTGCCTAGCGAAAACCACTACGCGTGCAATTCTTTTTTCTTCTTCTTTCGTTTCTTCTCTATCGCGTTTTTCTTTCGGCAGCCACCAATGGTTGCGTATGACGAGGTCGAGAGAAAAACGAGATGCCTTGCCTGTTTTCATCCATTGTTTCCTTCTATTTTTTTAAATTTTTTTGCCTGTGCAATGGCTTTGGCACAGGGCACAGCGTAGTTGTCGAACGCATGGAGGAAGTCTTGCCCTGCACTGGAATTCCTTGCTGGTAATTTTTTTTCATTTGGTCTTATTTACCCTTTCTCTTGATTATCCACGTCACATTCTTTTGAGAAGGAGATCTAAACATGCCTAATTTACACCTTACACTATGTTTGTGGAGCGAGAGTGACCATGCCAAATGAAAGGTTGATTATGTTGGAACAAACACCGTTCATCACGAGTATCCCATCTATGTCAATCAGTGCATTATCTAGTCTCCTTCTGCATGCATGCTGAGGCTCTAAGGTTTTCGGGAACATTTCGGAGCTTTCGAAGAATCCGGAGGACCAGTCTCAAAGGAAAGCAGTCAAAACAAAGCAGCTTTTGACAACAAGAGCCTGCAGAAAAAATCGCACGTACGATCTTCTCTCCTGGTGCAATATTCGAGCTAAAGAAACCCGACGCATTTATCCCTCTTTGATGTCACAACAACACATGTGAGTGCCTGTTATGGTAACAGTGATCTCAATGTTAAATTTTGTTGTTCTTTGTATTTATTAGAATTGGCTCTGCATTCGGGTTATGGGCAGTCATACAAAAGAATCAAACCCTCAATGACTAATATCGGGGTGCTCTCTCGTAAAAAAAAACAAATTATTTTAAGATTCCGAGATGTTTTAGTTGCTGCCCTGCGCTGCTTTTGTACTTTGCTTCATTACACTTCGACTTCTTCCTCTTTTATTTTCTTGCGGACTTTTAAGATTTTGGTGCACTTTCCATCGCTGGTTGCGGAACTGGAGTTTTAATGAGTCATGCTTTTGTTTCAGTGAACTAGGTCTTCACAAACAAAATAGTAATAATAATAGTCATAAATTGTTGATTTAGTGCTGCACATGCACACACAAGCACCAACGATGTTTTAGTCTATTTATTTTCTTAAGCACTGACTTTACCATGGATTTCGTACAAGGCGAATAAATGATCTATACCTCCTTGAGTTCACGTCGTTGCCTCTGTCTGCGAGCATAATGTTGTTATCAGTCCCATGGGGCCGTTGCACCCGCAAAGTGGACACTGCCCGGTTATCTGCACACGTTTCGTGTCGTAATCGACTCGGCTAAAAAGAACGTATTAGATATCGTGAATTACAGAACGCATATATTTTATGAGGTTCATTATTTGGGTGAGAAATTACTTTAGCGTGAGCGTTGAGATTGTGTTGCACTGAGAGCAACTGAAAATAAGATGGAGGGAGATCCAAGCAAGCCCAGAATCGTGCAACAACGTAAGCCGAACTAACGACGAAGATGAAGAACGCGAGGCACAATACAGCAAGTCACACTTCTGTGGTTCAGCATCAAGTACAGCGCATATCGGTTGATTTTACGTCATATGTATGACGTCAGCATCATTTTAATAATCTTTTTACTCATTTAAAATGTCGCTTTAGTTCGTAATGAAAAAAAAGTATTTATATATTGCAGAGTAGATATATTGCACATAGTACTATATTGTCGCGTGTGAAATGAAATTTTGGTGCCGTTAGCTCAGGTAAAGAATTTTGGCAAGACTGTTGCACTCTTCGTGACACATAAGGTGACTCGTACTGTTTTCATGGAAAACACGGGGAAGGCGGGAGACGAAAATTCAAGACGATGAGCAAAACGAGAACAAGGTGAAAAAAAAATTATGGGGTGTTACGTGCCAAAACCACTTTCTGATTATGAGGCACGCCGTAGTGGAGGGCTCCGGAAATTTCGACCCCCTGGGGTTCTTTAACGTGCACCTAAATCTAAGTACACGAGTGTTTTCGCATTTCGCCCCCATCGAAATGCGGCCGCCGTGTCCGGGATTCGATCCCGCGACCTCGTGCTCAGCACAAGGTGAAAGCAGCAGCCAACGTTTCGACAAGTGAACTTGTCTTCTTCAAGGCGACATATGCTTTCCTCGCCACTGCTTTTACCTTGTTCTCGTTTTACTCATTGTCTCGCACTGTTTTAGTAAGGCACGTAGAAGAGGTGGTGTAGAGGCGATCGTGCATGTGGAATCAGACAGCGCAGAGCGCTGGAGGTCGTTAGACTCGTCGCGCAACGTCAGCGTGAAGCCGGTGTCGCGTATGCGTACGTGTCTCACTGATGGTTGCAGAGACCGATGAAAACGTTGCTCGCCGCTCCTACCACCCCCCCCCCCCCCCACCCCTTCTGTCCCCGGAATGCATACGTACGCGCGTTTTGCGGGACGATGCGTGGCGCCAGGATGTATAGCTGTGCAAAAAATAGTAATAATGATGAAAAAAAAAAAACGATCTTGCTTGCCGGCGCCGCTTCTGATGTAGAGTGGCGACGGCATTCGCTGATACTTCGTGGGTTACTTCCTCTTCCACCTGAAAAAAAAAAAAGAAGAAAAACCACTAACGAGAGTTTCAGGCATCGTGATGACTGCTAGTCTTCTTCACTTGGTGCCTTTAAAAATAATAGTAATATAACATGGGACAAGCATATACTGGGTCTAAGAACAACGGAGGGTGCAGTAGCGAATAGAATGAATGAATGAATGAATGAATGAATGAATGAATGAATGAATGAATGAATGAATGAATGAATGAATGAATGAATGACATGAAATTTTAAAAATATGCAATGGTGCGCACTGTGCAGAGCACTTCGGAAGACGAGCAAAAACGCGAGACGTTCGCCCACAGCAACGAGTAAAAAGAAAGCTAGTACATGTGTTGATTGATTGATTAATTGATTTATTCGTAGAATTTAACGTCCCAAAGAAACACTAGGGCTATTAGATAGGCCGTAATTGGGGGCTGCGTATTAATTTTGACCACCTGGGATTCTTTAGCGTGCGCCCAACTCGTCCAGGCCGCGGCAGCCGTGTTCTAACGAAAGCTGAATGCAAAAAGAAAAAGAAAAAACACTCGTGTACCGCGCATTGACCTCCGAGGATGAGTTAAGCCTTACGCTTGCTGACAAATATCTCCTAGTCGGATCGAGGCGGTCTCCCGTGCCTCTCGTTTACAAGGGCTGGGCCGATTCCTACCTGGATGCGGAGTTTGGCGTTGAGGAGATGCGTAGGGCTCTGCATGGACTCAGTGGTAGATCCGCACCGTGCCGAATGGCATCTCCAACTAGACGTTGCGAAAACTACATAATAAACCATTCGCATACCTCATAGAGGAATATAATGAAATTCGGGGGAATGGAACCGTCCCATTGCCTTCGAAGACTGCTCTCGCAGTTCTCACCCCCAAACCTGACAAAACATCTAACGTTGACAACTTGAGGCCTATCCCACTTACATCCTGTGTCGGTAAGGTAGTGGAGCACGCGGTCCTCAATCTACTCTCCCGGTTCTTGGGGAATAACGCCATTTGACCCCATAGTATTATAGGATTCTGAGCGGGCTTATCCACCCAAGACACTATGAAACTGATAAAGTGTCAAATCGTAGGCTACGACTAGCTCTAGCGACAATCAGGCCATTTTGGGACTTTCTCTTGAGAAGGCCTTCGATAACGTTCTAGATTCGCATATTCCACACTCGATATCTCGGCTCAATCTGGGCGAGGAAAGCTACCGTCCGCGTGGCCGATCTCAAATCACAACTGCTGGAACTTGGCGATAGGGGCACGCCACAGGGGGCGGTCATTTCCCCCTGTTTGTTCAATATAGCCGTGGTCGGTCTCAGCAGAAAGCTTGTCGAGATTAAAGACATCAAACACACCATGTATGCTAATGATAACACTATATGGTACACAGGAGGCAATGATGGCCATCTTGAGGGAGCCTTGCTGTAGGCCGTAGACACTATCAAAACCTATCTCAAACCCACCGGCCTCAGATGCTCCCCCTTGAAGTCGGAACTCCTACTGTATAGTCCGAAAAAAGCTGGTCCAAAGGCCAAGGGTTGGACAGCGTTAGAAGACATAGACATCAACCTATATACTATAAACGGTTGCCGCATGTTCAGAGTCGATTCACTGAAGGTTTTGGGCATGATAGTTGAGTGACGGGGTACAAATGGCAAGACTAGAGGGAAGCTAATTGCTAAAACTGAAAGTGCCGTTTGTTTAGTTCGGAGGGTATCAACTCGGCATCATGGACTCAAGAAGGATAACCTCATCCAACTAATGCATGCTTTCGTTCTGTGCCACGTTACATACGTGGCAGCCATGCATCGATGGAAACGGACAGAGCGGGATAAATTGAATCCAGAGCTTTGGAAGATTACTAAGTGGGTTCTCGGATTACCCGTATACACTTGTACAAAGCGCTTAACGCAGCTTGGCATTCACAATGCGCTGGAAGAGATTGGAGATGCCTAGGAGCGTGCACAGCTAACTCGTCTCACTACAACTAAGGCAGGGAGATCCATCTTGCAGGAACTCGAACGTCAGCCCGATAGAGTAGAGGAAGAGTTCTCTAACATTCCTACGTCGATTCGTGAGAACATTATGGTCGTGCCAATACCTTGGAACATGCTACCCGAACAGAATCGTGGCAGAAGGAGGGCAAGGGCGGCTAATCTACAGTGATCAGCGACAGGTCAGCCTTGTGGATGCCGCCTCTTGTAAGGGATGTCGGGCGTTCACCATAGTCAATGTCGATGGTCGGCAAGGAATCACCAATGCTGCCTCTGTACGGACTAGGAGCTCGAAAATTGCTGAACACATGATTATTGCACTATAGCCCTGTTGGATAGTCCACGGGATGTTATCAACAGCGATTCGAGGTCTGCAGTTAGAGCTTTTGAAAAAGGCATCGTTTCCAAATAGGTCCTCAGTATTATTCATTTATTGGTTCCCCGCACATCAGGGTCAGCTAGAGGGTGCTCCTTCCAAGCTGAACGAGTCGGGTCACGGGACTGCGCGTGAATTTGCCCACCACGCTACCCCCGACCACTCGGAAGACGACTCCCCAGAGGACAGGGACACCCCCTCGACCTACAACGAGGTTACTGAACATCAGCCGTAGAACCTACTTCGTTTCTCATCCGTGGCTCAAAGATCTCAAGCACTAGCGCTCTGTCTACTACAGACGAATACGTATCCCGATCCGTCGCTCTCACATATAATCTATCCGGATACTTACACCGATGGTACTTACCGCAAATGCGGATAAATAGCCACGTTAGAACGCATGCGCTGGCGGTGTGCCCGGTCACGCTCTATCATCGATAACAGCTCGGCCAGAAGGGAGCCGGTTCTCCGCAGCCCTCTTCTGGCTGACCAACTCTGGGCCGTCCAGCAGGCCCGCGATGCTGCCAAGAGGCTCGGACTTCCAGTTCCCACGTGGAAGCCGAACGCTTCGTGATGACTCGCGATCTGCAGCACCTCAATAAAATTTACCATACCATACCATACCATTCCATACCACACCAACCATACCATACCATACCATACCATACCATACCATACCATACCATACCATACCATACAATTTGGTACGCGTTAAAGAACCGCGGATGAGCAAATTAATCCGGAGCGCCACTAGTACGTCGTGGCTCATGACCTAATCGTGGTTGTGGCGCTTAGAAAAATCAATGATTTTTTTTTCAACGTGCACCTAAACATATGTGCACGAGCGTTTTTGCATTCGACCCCCATAGAAATGCGGCCGCTGCGGTTGGTGACGAACCCGAGACCTCGAGCTCAGCTGCGCAACGCCGTAGCCACATGAGCTATGCTGCGGCGGGTACGGAATGATTTTGATAGGTTACGATCAACGAAACAAAGGGTGCAACAAAATTACCCTAACGCTGTGTAGGACAATGTGGCACACACGCCCCACTTCGTCATGTGCGCGAAAAACACTTCTCAGCGGGAAAAAAAGAAAATGAAAACACGCATTTACCCGATTTCTTTGGCGCTGCCTTATACATAACGGTTTCAACATTTTATGCGAGAATTGTTTTCAGGAGAGGGTATACCAGCTGCCGACAAGCGCTCAACAGCTGGAAATATTGTTTCTATTGTTGGAACGGGTTTCCTGAATATGACTCACATTTGCTAGCGAGAAGAAAGCTTTCAAGGTGATGAGTTTATTGCCCGTTGCTGCATTTAGATTTACATTTTGTGTTCGAAATAAGCATTTCTCTTTCTTTCTTTCTTTCTTTCGAAAGAAAGAAATTTCTTTATTTCTCTTTCTTGCATTTCGAGGTGATAGACAGTCAGCAATTCTCGCCCTTTGTAGTGAATACACGTGAAAAAAAATTAAAGTGCTGGTGCCGGTGTTGTTTCACGCTAGGGTGAGAAGTGCGCACCGGCTTTTTCTGTGTGGTCGCCCCTGTGCCACTTGGCCAAGCGTGCTTCGGTCCATATTACGAGGAAAGTGGTGTACATGTGATTTTTCGTCGAGACCGTATAGAACATCGGTGGGACGAACGAGTCCTACTTTTTTTTTTTAAATAAACGCGGCCTGTTCTACAGAAGTGAAATCAATTGCAAACTACTTCTAGGCACGTCATTTACTCGTACCACACAGAAAATATCAGTAGTTTTGTTCCACGAGGGAAGCAGTCAGACATAATTTTGTATTGCCACCTAATTGCCCCCCCCCCCCCCCCCCAATGGGGACATATTCCTTCAACATTTTAAAAACATACTGTAGCTTCAATGGGGAAAGTACGACCCATTTTTATTAAATAAACGAGTTGGCGTGTAGAAGCGAAACTATAGATCGTTGTAAACTATTTCTAAGCAGCTCATTTACCCGTACGACGCAATAAATTTAAATGAACTTGTAATATACGCCGTCCTACAAAGAGTTAGGAAAAATGTGTTGATGATTTTGTTCAATTGAGCAAGCGCTCACCTTAACACAGCAAAAAAGAAAAAAAAAGAAATGAAATGGAGAAAGAAAAAAGAAGAAATAAAAGCCAGACAGAGGACAAGCGCTAACTCGCAACTGTTTTGAAACGGTGATGCGATCAATGATGGCAAAACAGAAGCAGGACAGTCGTGAATCACCACTTGTCCTGGGTTATCCTTGTTTGGTCCCGTCTTAAGGTGTATGCTTGTTAAAACCTGCATGCGAAATTGCATTTGTTATGTGCAAGAACATTTACGACTCTCCTGCAGCTTCGAGCGCCATGACGTCACCTTCGCAAAGGTATCACCGTGTATACGGTCCGTTGCGCATATGAGCTCCGCCGCGAAGCAGCGAGCAACCGACAAGTGGAGGCATATGCAGAGAGAGAGAGAGATAATAAACTTTATTGCAACGCCTCTCGCCTGAAATTGTGCGAGAAGCTTGCGAAAGAGTCGCCGGCACTCACGTCGTTGCAGTCGAGTTGCACTGAAGTAGAGAGAGAGAGGGGGGGGGGATATAAAGAAAAAAAATAAAGCAAATTCCGCTACGTGCCCCTACAACGTCTGCAGGGCACTGTGGCCTCGCAAGAAAGAAATGCGGTCGCTACGAAGGCTGTCGCCCAAGGAACCCGTGCGTTTTTTAGGCGTACTTTAGTACAGCAAGGTTATTTGTAGACTTTGTTGGAATTGCCTAATTCTTTATTCCGTTACCTAGGGCACAAATGAACGCTTAAACGTTCTGTTCTTTTTCTTTTTGCTTTTTGTGCCTCAACATATCGAGTTTCTGAAGTTTCAAGAAAATACAGTGTTGACGTTTTTATTTATCCATTTAGTTTAGACAGAGAGGTGTAGAAAGAAAAAGAAGGTAAAAGGGATTGTAGCGGAGAATTCTAGTAATACAGTAGAAAATAATTTTCTTCAACCCCGCAGCGAAGGACTGAAAATTGAATTAGATAATTTTGTGGGGGCGGGGAAGGGGCAGGTGGGGGGCACCTTTATGTACCCAAATGGTATAGTATAAGAGCGTTTTTTTTTTGCAGTTCCACCTCCATCAGAATGCGGCTGACGGGTCGGGAATCGAGCCCGATACCTCCTGCTGTTCATTAGTTGAATGAACGCCACATGCATTCATGCATCGCGGCGGGAGGTGAGCTTTCGGCGCACATAAGTACGATAGGTTGAGAAAGACGCACAGGAATTCTTCTGACACTGAAGATACATGATGTTGGGCCTTTTTGCGTCGTACTAGAGGAAGCTGTTACACTGGGCCAACATCGACGCGACCTATTTAATTGCGTGAAAAACGCAGAAACGTGTTTATAAGACAACCGCTGGAACAATTTCAGCGAAAATTGTTGGAAACGGGGGAGAAAGTGAAGTTATGTAGTGAATGTAGAAGCAGAATTTTGATCTGGGCCATGAAATTTTCTGTACGGAAATTCCCGGAAATTTGTAAGTTGAAGAAAAAATGACGCACGAAGTTTACAAATCCGCACTTAATTTGCTGAGAACAAATGCAGCAGTTCTGTAAAGTGCGTTCGTTAGAGCGTATAAAGCGGACAAACTTGGTGATGAATGCGCGCGAAATCGTTAGTGTGTTTGTGAGGGTTTTGCAAAAGTCCGACTCACAAATTAGTGACATATTACAGAGCGGTGTCCACATGAGTTTTCTCCTCTGTATGTGCATTATTCCGATAGCAATTATATGGAGATTCCATGCGCATTTCTGCCGTCGGCGTCGCTGTGATGTTCCGTATGAGTGAAAGCGCGTAAGGGTGAGCCGGCGAACGCGCTTCAATCTCGCGTGCGCGAGCGAGGAACGCGGCCCGGAGAGAGAGAGAAAGAGATTCTTGATGGGAAGGAAAGGTTGGGGTAAAGTGCAGCGCAGTAACTGTCTCTCAGCAGACGACACCTCAACCGCGCTGCACAGGGCGGTTGAGGTGTCCTCTGCTGAGAGACAGTTGCGTGCCCTCTCCTGTGGCGCGCGAGGCAAGGGGGTCAGGCGAGGGAGGAGGGGCGTTCTTCTCCGGCGGCTGCTAGGGTTCCTGGATGCCCTCTTCGCCCGCCGTTCCGTGCAGAGCGGAGACAACCGCGGCGTCTACCACGGTGATGGCCACGCGAATCGCGGACGCCGTAGTAGTTGCAGAAGAGTACGCATTTGGGCTGGTTGGTTCATGATTACGAGCAATAAAAACAGCGCTATATATCCTGAAGACGCCTTATATCCGAAGCTTTCCACATTCACGTTAGTGGCGAAGCATGTGTAAGCCTGCCGTCCATTTCCCTCCTTCCGAAGGAGATTGCCTTCTTATCACATTAATTGCGATTCCCCCTGCGCATGCCCAATTCTGTAGATTCTGTGGTTTCAGATAGCGGCGGAGCATATATATACTGACTGAAGGAATAAAGACACTTTGGTTGTTAGTCAGCGCTGTTGTCTGTGTCCCTTCACTCGTCCCATCGTTTAGCGCTGTTTTTATTGCTCGTAATAGTTGGTTCTTTATTCTATGGTAGGCGCCTTTGGCGGACGCCGTAGGGACACGTTGCCGGCGCTCGGGTGTCTTGAAAGCGATCTGCGACGGGGTGAAAGTACGCGCCCGCGCGGGCCTCATCTTCAAAGCGATCTGCGATGTTTTTACAGAGTGCGCGGAGTGCCGATAGCTTCGTATGCGCTGTGCTTTCGACGTTTCGTTCGCGTTGAAGTGACATATGCATGGAGGTCAATTGGCTCGCGGCTGCACCCACGATTCCCAACTCCAGCGTTGTCGCAGACAGTTTCCGCTGTCATCGAGCGAGATGTGTTGGTGTTTACCATTGCGCGCGTGACACCGTGCTGGTTAAATTAGCTAAAACACGTTGACGGGCTAGTTGGTTTGAATCCAAGATAGAATGTGTAAGCGCGACTGAACAAGGACGTAGAAACAAGCAGACAGAGAAAGACGGCGCTGTGCCCGTGTGTCTGTTTCTTTCTACTTCCTCGTTGAGTCACGTTTACATATTCTATCATTGTTCATTTAGTTAGTAGGCGAATGTTTACAAGTTTATGCGGCCAATAATACCACTATCTTTACTTCTTGCAGCTATCTACTGATTTGCTGTCGCAATCGGTGCTTTGCCTTTCGGGCGGAACTGCGAACTTTTATTAGGTGCAGTTGACATAACTGTGTTATCAGGTTTTATTGGTGATTTCTAGAGTTGTAAACTTCATAGTTTCAGTTCCTAAATTTCTTTTTCAATTTCCAGCAAGTTTCGGAAAATGTTTAACCACCTTAATCAAAAATGCGCTCTAACCTAATCAAATTTTTTATGAAATTCGGTGCAGTGGTTGACAAGAAAAACAATTTCTCCGTATCTACGCATTCATATATGAAACCATCTTGTTGCAAGCTTGCGCTTGCTTTGTCGGCCATAAAAGAAAGATAGCGACGACGCATGCGCCTTGTTTGAATTACGCCTCTGGGTAATTGTGCGACGTGTAATTGTGTCTTCGATTATTTAGCTGGCACTTCTCCTCCAGGTGATACGGTATTTTCTTTATGCATAACAGTGTCTAGAAATTATGCACGGGTCATGTATATAGATAGCTTTGTATGCTGTAAGTAGCACGAGAACATTATAGGTGTTTCGTGTCCTTTTCTGTGCTGCATGTTTCGAGCAGATAAATTATAATGGCCACGGGTATGACCTACAGCTAATGCGCTGCATTTAGATGGGGACACCTTAAAGAACTCCGTAGTCAAATCTAACTCAAAGTGCTCCAACTATGGCGCCCCTCATGCATAAGTAATGACCCACTGTGTTGCTTCGGGACAATTTAACATCGTGTACTGACACAGTGAGGCTTTTTAGTCCCCGAAACAACAGCTTTAATGGCTACGGCAGCAGCGCAGGGAAGATGAGGACCCAAGTACGCGAAAAAACAGACGCCATGAGCGCGGTTGTTCGCGCTTAAATTGACATAAAACATGCACTAGGGAATCAAGATCACATATGAATTATAAGTTCGGATACCGTTTGTGTCCTTTGTTCCGAATGATTTCGAAGCGTCAGCGTGGATGCCCTTGTTTTATTTTAGGAAGTGCGTGTTTTACTTCGAGTTCGATGGTTTCTTCTACGGCAGACGGGATTCCGTCGCGAACTGGACTATATGTACGTGCTTCTTCATTACAAATTCTAGGTATCACTCTGCTATGATCTCTGCCGTGAATATTGCCGTCTCTTTAGGCGCAACATGTGTTACAAACATAATATGGGCAAAAGCTGCGAGTCCGTACGTGGTGCAATATCAAAATACGCGTGCGCACACGAGCACGTGCGCATGTGTACATGTGCACATAAACGCGCATGAACGCACATAAACACACGCGCACATAAACGCACATGAAGACACACGCACATAAACGCACATGAACGCACAGAAAGACGCATGCACGTAATCGCGCATACACACAAAAGGAAAATACACATGCCTACGTGTGACGTACGCCTGCGTCGGATTGCCACAGGTGGGTTGCGCCTTGCGCAAAAAAAAAAAAAAAAAATGACAAGAGGGCTGACGGCGCGACGCCTGCACTAACATGAGAGGCTGAGCCGATGCCGTACGCCGCGATCACTGGCGATGCGCCTGATGGACGATAATTAATTCCGGTAGTCGGCGGTGCAACCGGCAAAAAAAAAAAAAAGAAAGAAAGCAACTGGAGGTCGTGCCATGCGCGCCATGCGCTCGATCAGGGCAGGTTCATACGGAGTGAGCGCACCGTACGCCGGGGGATGAGGTACCTGAAATCGAGACCCGTCCGTATATAAATCATTGCGTTAATTTCACTGCCCTTCACGGAACACTGGGTTACTGATGACGTGTAGAGCAGTATAGCAACGTTCGTGGCGAGATCTCGCGACGCTCTACCGAAACACAACGTGTCTTTTTGTTACTCCTATATTTTAATTTATTCAGTTATAAAGATCAGTGTAGATCTCGGGAATAGCAAACATAATGCATAGCTTAGATAATGGGGTTGGTCCGTAGCTGTCACGAAATGGAGCTGGCAGGCAGCGTATTCGCAAGGACAGCCAATTAATTACGTGCGCTGCTGAAATGAAAATTCAGCGCTGGACAGTGGCTTCATAACACGTAGAACAGCTGCAAGATGTTTGGCCGAAGCAGGGTCGGTATTCTGGACATTCCGTAATTTTCTTTGAGGCGTGACATATTAATACGCCTCATGGGAGCATCACGAAGCCGTGACAAACGTAAGCAAGCTCGCAATTCGCTTTCGTAATCTGACGTAACCTTCCCGTTTTTTCACAATCGACTGCGATTCAAGCGCGTAATCTAAGGCTCTCGATCAAGTGAAATCGTCTACGTCCTCAGCTCTAAATGATAAAAGAAAGAAAAAATAGCTCCCGGTCTAAGGCGTAACGTAAGGTGCGTAAGGTTCGTTAATCAAAAAAGTTGTGATTTCGCCGACACCGCGAAGCAGTCAACCGATAGATGGCGCAGCAATAATGCAAAATAAGTCTTGGGCTATTGCGTTTCTTATCGGTTAGAGTAAATAGCACTAGATGCGCACGAGCGATCTCGTAGAAAAAAAAAAGTTTTATTTAGTGGCACACCCCGGTGGTCGAGAAGCGAGATACACGATCCGTTTTTCTTCGTCGTTTCTATCTCGCCCTTATATTTAAGAAAATTCTGGAGATTCACGTCCCAAAACCTAGATCATGCCGTTTTACGTGCCAAAACCGCGATTTGATCGAGGCGCGCCGTAGTGGGAGACTCCAGAATAATTTGGACCATCAGGGGGTTCTTTAACGTGCTCTTAAATCCAAGCACACGGATGTTTTCGCATTTCGCCCCCATCTAAATGCTGCCGCCGTGGCCGGGATTCGATCTCGCGACCTCGTGGTTAGTAGTGATACGATGTCGACCGGGTGAAGTGGGTCATCACCGCAAGAAGCAGGAAACGATGACGAAGCCGGGCATCGTGATGATGAAAAAAAAAGTAAGAACTAATGTATTCACTTTATTGCTACATGGTTGCAAACCTTATCCGAGTCTCTAACGCTTCTGATTACCAAGGGGCACAAGGCGGCTTTAAATGATCCCTTGCGGTCCTGTGGTCGTCGACGTCTTCTCGGGTAGCCTGTGGAAGTATTAGTGCTTTCGTCAGCTTCTGCCGTCGACGAGCTCCTGCCCTTAAGATTTTCTTCCCTTCGCCCTTTTCTTTGTGTCTGTTCAAGGAATAAAGGTGTGACGCTTTTCGGGGAAGAGGGCAATTATGTCGACATGAGACGGCCGCTTGAACGCTTCTCACAAATGGCAGGTCGATGTCCAGGCCTTATTGTAACAGCCTTTTCTGGGACGAGGCAAATCATCTCGCCATGGGAACGTACGCCTGAATGTCTCTCACACTTGACAGGTCGATCGTAACAACTGTGCAAAAACCTCGATACGATTAAGAGGCGCACCTGAATGGGCAGACTCCGGATTAATTTAGACCACCAGGGACTCTTTAATGTGCAGTCAAGCCATCGCCATCTCATAAAACGCTCGTAACTATAAGCTTGCCGAGAAGTGGCCAGACTTCACCGATCCCGATAGGCGCGCTCCGCGAATTGCGTGGACGTTAAATAACCCCACGTGGTCAAAATGAAACCGGAATCCTCCACTACGGCGTGCCTCATAATAGTATAATGGGTTTGACACGAAAAATGTCACAATTATATTCGTAATTTTATTAGTGACACACGCGCTGAGGCACCCGCCTGCACGACGCAAGTGCCAAAGCGCGGCCTCCCAGATGACCGTGGAACACCTTGTTGTCGTGCCGTTGAAATGGCCAACTTCAAGTCCTCGCGTATATAGCTATTTACGAATTGAAATAACGGCGCTTGTTACGGTTCCTACGAAGATTAACTAACCTTCATTACAATACGTGGGCCGCAATCAAAATTGTGAAAATTCACAACAGGTTAGCAGTGTTCGACAGCTGCTAATACACAGATGAAAAACATCTTTTAAAAGAAACGTTTACTTAAAATGCACCTGAGAACACCTATCTGAAAGCGATGCGCAGGCTGCACAAGAGAACTTCACGTACGAAAACAACGATCAAAATGCCAAGCACTTGCCTTTTGGCTGCAACGGCATGTAGATGGCCGCCCATTAGAATTTCTTGCGTTTCTCGTCGCGCCACAAGCAGGAAGCACAAACTTTGTATGCCGCCCATTGGTCGTGTCAGATCGCGTCACAACTAACGTCACGCAATGATCGTCACAATGATCCTCACACGATCAGCGCCAGTTCCTCCCCTGGCTGTGGACGGCGTAACTATTAAGTCACAAACCTAACGAAGGTGGCGGTGAAGTCGCGTTCGCCGTCTCTTCGCCTTATCTTCCTTCGCCGGTCGCTCAGCCTGCATGGCTGCGACCGGCGAAGGAAGATAAGGCGAAAGACTCATAGTTACGAGCGTTTTATGAGATGGCGATGGCTTGGGTGCACATTAAAGAATCCCTGGTGGTCTAAATTAATCCGGAGTTCGGCCATTAAAGTGCGCCTCTTAATCGTATAAGACTTCACATACGCACACACATGGTTCATGAGCCAATCGCACCAATAATGCTTTTGCTTTGCGTTGATGTCAAGCGGAGCAGAGTCTGCTTCTTTTTTTTTTCTCGTTTGTTTATTTTTTTTGAAAGTTGCGTTACACGGAGCGATGGCGTCTGCGTGTTATTCATGCAGCGTCTCAGCGAAGGCGGGCTTTCTTTGAAAGCCGAAAAAAAAAAAGAAAAATCACCGCGCATCATGTACATTGCCACCAAAAAAAAAATGAAATGGGTTGGTCGTTTCTGAATCCCCTCTACAACGTAACGAAACGCACATGGCCGTGAAATGAATATTGAACATCTTGTATAATTGATCTCAACTAATTACGCGGAGAATAAAGAATACTCTAAGGAACATGACGGCAAACCTTTTTGTCGTTGGTTTCATTCAGCTGCGGTTAACCACTTTCTTAAAATCCTTGTTCAAGTTACATGAAACACCCCGTATATAGGAAGTACTGCATGTAAATATGTGGTTATGATATGCAGCCTGTCTGTAATTCACTGCAAATAAGATCGTTTCTTCGTATGACATGCTGCCGTTTAATACGCGTGCTAATATTTTGAACTCGAAAAGCACTTCACATACGCACACACATGGTTCATGAGCCAATCGCACCAATAATGCTTTTGCTTTACGTCGATGTCAACCGGAGCAGAGCCAGCGTTTTCTTTTTTGCTCGTTTGTTTTTGTTTTTTGTTTTTTTAGTTACGTACCACTCAATTACCCGTAACTCGACATCTTCACGCTTGTTTTCCGGATTTCCGTTACTCCGAAGGAACAAAAAAAGAAGATTGGCGGCAGAAACCAACCTCGACAGTTATTTAAGTGAAAGTGGTTCGTTAATTTCTCCCTTGCTCGTAGCGCCAAGCCCGAATTAACTCACCGACTCTTGGGGAAACGCTCACTCGGGGACCGCCACATATGCGCGCTCGGCGACGCGCTGGTGACGTATACCATCGGAACCAGAGACGGTTCCAGACGTGGTGCGCCGCACTAAATTCCCGCTTCGACAAAAGTGCTTGTTGAAAGTACGCGTCTTCTTCACGCAAGTGGTGGTCCTCCTATCGGTGCAACTTGGTCCCGGGGGGGGGGGGGGGGGTGCTGTTAGCTTGTCGTGACACTGCTCTGCGCGAAGCTCTCATAGAAGCCCACACGTCAAGGAAATGGCGGCTCGTTGCAACCGTCGCCATCTACGCGTATCCGGGAACAACTAACAGCAAGCAAAAAAAAAGAAAGAAAGTGACGTCACAAGCGGAAATTACGGTGACGTCAAGATCTTGTGCCGCTAGGCGCGAATGTTTGAATTTCTTTAGCGTTCGGAGTTTCGACCGCTATGCCAGCAGTTATTTTCGTTTGAGGCTGAGGCGAGGTTCCGACTCGCCTCAGATGAAGCGCCAGCATGTCAATAAACTATAGGAGTGGCGTATATATCCTAATGTGATCATAATTAGGTTGCTCCAATAGGTTCCTTTGGAAGGTGAGCAAACAAGATGGAAATAAATGAAATAGCCCCAGAGATTTCGAAAGCAACTTCACTTTTATTCGTCTAGAATAATTGCAACCTATATAACTGGATAAACCAAACATGTTTAAATGGATGAAAGGTACTATGGCCAGCACACATTTGTAAGGTATAGGAACATATGTGAAACTTTTTCACAAGATTATTCGCAATTCCGTGTGACACCATGTATTCATATCCAACGGGCATCAGACACGGTATCTACCAACGTTATCATATAGTAAACATCCGACTTACTAATTTTGCTGCACGTCGGACACTCAGAGCCTGTGTTCGTTGAATCTAACGAACATAGCACAACGTTTCTTCACATTTATCGTCGCGACGAGGCACAGCGCATCGGATGCCGCAGCTTGAACTTGCACGATAACAAAAAGCCTGCACTCACGCCTTTCGCCAATGAATGCCGTGCGCTAAGTGGCGCGCACGGCATGAAAAATAACGGACTACTTACTCGTATGACAGTATTCTGATTTAGAATTATTTTTCACATAGGTTTTCTAGTTTCAGTGTTGGTTTCCTCTCTCTCTCACACACACACGCACGCACGCGCACACACACACAATTTTTTAAAGTTCAACATAGATTAAGATGTAACGGTACAGCCGTAAAGTAAACAAAGGCCAACATATAATATGGAACATGCCATGTCCAAAGCAATAAGAAGAATAAACAATAATGTTGACAAAATGCGAGCCTGTAGCGACTGCTTGGCAACTGCGGAATCGATGTCGTCCAACAGCTAAAACGAGGACAGAAGGAAAGCGATAAAGATCATGCAAATCAACGAATACGTTTGTTATGATGATTTTCTAGCTACGTCAAATAATGTGCACCTACCGGCCGGATTCATCGGGGTGTGCGGCTTACAATTGAACGCCTCTGCAAAATGTGGGAAGTTTCTAGCCGGCACGTTGCACTCGTCTAGCTCCCTTCTTGGGTGGTTTCTTGGCGCACTGTACGTAGCAGAAGGTGAGAAATAGTACCTGCTCGTCGTTGTACTCTTCCAAGTGTGGGATCCTGAAGTCCACCAGATCGCGAAAGTCGTTGGCCTTTAAAGTCTTTAGTCTTTAGTCTTTAAAGTCTAAAGTCTTTAAAGGCGGCGTAAGACACCTCGAGAGCGGCAACGGCCGGAATCAGGGCCACGGGCTCCCCATCGGTGGGGCCCGTTGTGGTGCCAAGCTTGCAGCTAGTCTTCTCAACGTACCCGGCAGCGGACCGCGACGAGGAGGCACCCGTCATCCACTTAACCTCGCTGCCGTTGTGCGCAACGCCAATTCCCTTTGCGTCAAGCACCTTCATTATCTCCCGTGCTGCGAGCGAGCCCCACGCGCCGTACATAATCGCTATGGAAGCCCCCACGTAGAACAACGGCGGGTACAGGCTGGCCACTGCGATCTGCAACCTGTTCGGAAGGTACAGGTACCTGCTGAGCCCGTAGCGTGGAAAGAAGCGCACGCTGTAGGTATCTGCGAAGCGTGAGTCGTTTCGCAGCATGCGGCGAACCACCGAAGTGCTGACCAAGTTCGCCACGAAATTCTTAGCGATCGCGTCGGTGAACGAGGCGTACAGGTGCTGCTCGCTCTTTTCGCGAAAGAACTCGGGCGGCGGCGGCACAATGCGGGTCATGTGGTCCATCTTGAGCCAGACCTCCTCCTTGACGGCCTGGTCTGGCCAGGTGAGGTTTTTGACCAGCTCCTTCGACTTTTCTTTGATCTCATTCCCTAATACATGCAAATCCGCAATCATGCCCGTCTACTTCGAAGTAGCACCGTTATACCGAAGGCGCGCAGTCGCATCCAGACACAAATCCCCGCTGGACTTCTTTAACACCGCGCACGGAGCGCCGGGCAATAATTGGCATTCAAAGCCGTGTTCATGCGGTGTGTTTATGACCGCACGTAGAACGCGGCGACCCTACGCGGTGTAGGAGCACGACCGCAGCTTGCGCGTCGTCCCGTGGCACGGATCAGACCGGCGGCAGCTCGCTAATTGAAAAGCTCTCCGCGTGCGACCGCTCACAAACCGTGTGCCCGTGTATAGTACGCGAATCGTGCCTCGCGCACACCAGGTACGCGCATATACGCGCCGCGGGAGCTGCGGAAACGAGATCACGTCGTGCCGACGGAGCCGCCCCGTACGTGAACGACGGATGAGCGTGCGAGCATCCGTCCCGCCCGTGTAATTTGAGCCTTCCGGGGCAGTAGTCTCGTGTACGAGCACGGGGCGCTTCCTGCCGAACCAGTGCCCGTGCTCGCCGAGTTCCTTAGCATATGCCACCGGACAACAGATGGCGAACGTGCTGGAGAGCATATTACGGGCAGCGTCATAATGCGGTCGGTCGTGACTGGTGCCGTTACAAGGCTTGTCCTTCCTGGCCTCCTTCCTGGGGGGCGACGTGCTGTTGAGACCCTCAAGGTTATCCCCGGGAGCAAGTTGAAGAAAGGCGGTAGCCACGAGGTGATCGTGGGGTTTATATTCGTCGGCTCTAAATCTCCTCCTGGCCGGCAATAAAAGCGTCTTTTCGAACTCTAGGCATGTTAGGTGAAGCGGGTACATCTGCGTGTTGGAAAATACGATAAAACGTGACAACGTCATTCGCGGCGCAGTCATAAACGCAGCCATAAGTTGTTCGTTAGAGCACAGTCCTGTGAATCATGATATTGGACAAATTATTAACTAAGGCGTCCGCCTATATAATGGCGAACAGATTTTGCAGTGTGGCGTCTAAGTATAGTTTGACTGGCACCGTCGTTCTTCCTATTAACCTTGACACATTTCACAACACAGATAATGCTTGTTATTCCAAGGATAGCCGACTGCGGCTGACACTGAAAATATAGCCGTTGAAGCGGGCGCCTGATTTTGTTTAGGGTCTAGCACACTATGACTTTCGTTCCACGAATTATCTGAAAGATAGGCATAACTGCCTTCGAGGCGTGTGATTCCGAGTGGCCTGTGGACATGATAGGCGCTTTCATGTAACTCTCCGACGGCCGGCCGCTCGTTTTGCAGGAGTAACTTCTCTCCTCATATTCAACTTTATTCTCGGCAGTTCTTGTGCTTCCCAATGCAGCACACGTTCGCGCTGTGTAAACATAATTTTCCTTTCCAACGTAAATTCAAATTCTCTTCCTCCTTATCGTCATCTTCATCATCATTAACACTTGTATCAGGGTTAGATCGCCACTCCCCCCATCCGAGGAATTTTCCAGGACGGAATTCGTGCATACATCACCGCGTCGCACTTCGTCCTACCGTAGAGCATTGTCATCGAAACTGCGGTCTAAATTATGTCTACTTGTATGAACGCCCTAGGCCTACACACTACTGAGGCGGGTCAGCGTTCTGATTGAGAACGCCGAAGCAAAGGCGCAGCGAAACTCAACAACTGCAGACTCGACGTGTTCGCATGCACAAAATCGCCAAACGGCTCTTTTCTAAACTCATTTCACGTCCTTGGCGCCGTTAATCTTTCTCTCCAAAAGATCGCCTCCCCCCACCCACCCACCTCCCTTTCTTGCTTAGGTCGCCCCATTTGCCACCGTTGTTATTCAGGGAGCAGAGCTCGATTAGCATATAACCGACGCTCTTGCGCCATTTCTGTGGAGAAATCAAAACACAGCCGGCCCCCGCGCTGCAGATCCCTGTATAAAGAAATTACGCCGATAAATTTTTTTTCCCTTTCCTTGCATTTCCTTCCATCGCAGTGAAGAGCGATCCGAGCACGGCCGGAACCATTAGCGGAGCTCCGTAGAAACAATGGAAGCGGACTGCACATTCCATTTCCGCCCCAACCTTGTGTTCGTATATTTTTTTTTTATTATTTGCACCGCACGGCGTTCCATTCTCCTGCGCTATAATCTCGAAGCGGTGTTGACTTGACCGCGCGCCCCGGGCACTTTGATTAAAGATCGTTCAACCCTCCTTCCTTGGACGAAAGTTGAAAACGTAAACATTGACGTCTGTGGCGGTTACACCGCAGGGCTCGCCCCTGGTGAAGCACATGATAGGTGATACCGTACAGCTCGCTTTCTGGCGCGGAGAACGGAGGCCGATTTTAATTTTCAGCGAAGCGCAGAGACCACTCTTCGAAATTATGTAGCGGAAATTTCTGTTGGACAGAACGTGCGGCGAGATGACTAACGATAACCAAAAAAAAAAAGAGAAGTTAACTTTGAGTAGCTCGAGTGGCAGCTCGCCGAAGGTGTAAGTACAACTCTTCAGTTAATGAGAACATCTTGACAACCAAAAAAGAAATATTAACTTTGAGTAGCTCGGGTGGCAGTTCGCCGAAGGTGTAAGTACAACTCTTCAGTTAATGAGAAGCTCTTAATAAACGTCAATCCCCCCCTCTCTCTCGCTCTCTCTCTCTCTTTCTTTCTTTCTTTCTTTCTCTCTCTCTCACGCGAAGTAATATGTACGAGAAGCACGACTAATGGGACAGGAGGTTGCCGGCTCATGTAGAAATCCGTGAAAAGGACTGGAGACGTTTCTGCGTGGGGCTCAGGAGTAGAACGAGCGCGACGCTGAGAGGTGGAAAAAGAGCAGCATGCACTTTTAATGAATAGCAAGAGAAAGATATTGCGACTGAGAGTAAAAGGAAGAAGTGCTTTTGAATGAACGAAAAAGCTTACTTTTAGATAGGACTTGGGGACTGCGCCTTACGTGAGGAGCTGGGTTATTGAAATGGACAACTCAACGTATCGTGCAGGCACTTGTAAACAATGACGAGAATACGCGATGATCTTAATAAACAGCAAATTATATACTGAGTACTTTTGAGAAATAATAAAACTCGGTGACGAGAAAGAAAATCAGTTTTAGCAAGGGGCTGATAAGAAAGGCTTTATCTTGAATTCATAGGGACTTCAGCTATTCCTCATTTTAAATTTATTTCTGATTTTAATTTGTTCTTTTTTTCTCCCATACTTATGCTCTTTGGCCAATCTCTCGTAAGGAGTAAAGGCCGACAAGAAGAAGAACACTGCTTCGAGACGAGCTTCATTTTTTTTTCTTAAAATATGTTTCGCAAGAATGTCTAAATATCTATAGATTCTCTTAGTGCATACATTTCTTTTTGGTCTCACTAGTAACTATGCGGACATATTCCATATAGTATTCCAAGTTTTAATTAGTTTTTTATATAAGTAGCTAAGTGAATATTGAAACCTGCTTCTTGGCCGATTCCCCTTATACAGTGGGCAAGCACATGTGCTTGGTTATAAGAACACCAGAAGAAGAGCCTGGTGGTTATATTGGTCCTACGAAAAGTGGCCTCATCAATCTCGGAAGTTGTTATAGTAACGGATTCTTTATATCTTTATGTCCAGCTCTCACTGCAAATAGTGGTTCACATATTTCACGTACATTTCATTGTCTAATACCCTCAAAGTTAATTCACACTGATTAGATTGGCATAGGTACCCGGTCACAAAAGGACTAGTTATGAATGAAATAGCAGACAGCTTGACGAAAGTGGCCCTTAGTAGTCCTATTATCTCGATCCTTCCTGTGTCAGCTTTCATAACAGCTGCAAACATGCAAACGTGGGATAAGATAACATGCAAACTTGGGATAAATTTCCGCGCAGTAGAAAATATTGTATTCGAGAGATCTTGAGCACCTTGAGTGCTTTTTGCCTGAGTTTTGTAGCGGAAGAGAGGTCCGATAATCACTAAGACGTGAAATATATATTTCTCTCCGATACTGCAGTCTCTCAGGGCTTCTGGACTTGGACACTCACACAGGAATGCATGCATCGTCATGAATAAATTCATTGTTAGTAGTGTTAATCGCTGCATTCTTCCCTCATTGTCTCATTTATATATATATACACATATTTTCTTTCATTTTCTTAGTTTTATTAGAATTACTGTTTACTGAATCGTCTTGTAGGTCACTCGCTTGAACTTTTTCGCCAGAATTACTGATATGTAAGTTTATTCCGTTAACACATATCCAAAATCTGCCCGACCCTTGGTCAAATCACCCTGAATGAGTGTGTGCCAATGTCTTTAAGGACGTCGTCATTATCATATATTACGAGGCTGCGCTGTCGCACACCAGAAGAACTTCAGTTTGGCCTAGTTGGTATTTACTGCAAATCATATTGACCGCAAAAAAGACGGGGACGTATATATGCCTATATATGCCCACTGGCTGCTATGAATAAAACAGTTGAAAGTTACCGCCTGTGCTGTTTATGTGTTTTCTTCCTATGTCCCCGTCTTTTTTGCGGTCAATATGATTTGTCGCACACCAACGCCGAATTTCGATGTAAGCAGGTTACATGTTTCCCTCAGAACTATGGACATTCTGAATATGAAAGGGGGGAAAAGAAACCGTGAGCATTACGATTTTTTTTTCAACTGCAAAGATTTCATTTCCGAGAAAGCCATATGGTTTTCTGAGTGCTACATTCGGTTGGAGGACGGTTGGAGGACAGAACTGATCTGCGACATGCTCATTATGGGGTGAGGCAGAAATAATAGATCATTTCTTGATGTCCCGCAGACCGTTTCTCTGCAATAAGAAATGAATATTACAAACACTGCTCCGCAGTCTTGGACTAGATTTATTTCCATGTGTAATTCTGCCTTTCGGAGCATCCATTCATGCGCTGTTTTTGCTTACAATCCAAAATTGACTCACTGAATACAATTGGTTACCCTGCTAGACTTATTCCTATCTTTTCTCTTCAATTCAGCGTTTCGTGTAGATTTTAATTAGTTCTGCCTTTTCCTGCACACTTGAATTTTTTTTATCTCTAAGCGGCAATTTTCGGGATTCAGGATAATAACTTCTGCTAGTACTGTAGGTACGCGACTCATTACTACTTTTTATCTTAAGTTATCTCATCTCAAAATTATTAACAATAGATATATTTGTTTTAATATCTAAATCTCATTTCTATACTCCCGCACTGTACTATTGAAATTTAGGTTTGTTTTAATTCTAAACATGCTGGAAACCACCTGCTTCTTGGCGAATCCCCCGTAGTGGGTATGCACCATTATTGGAAACAAGACAAGACAAGGCACGTGCCATATCTTTGGGAGAATACGAAGAAGAAGCTCGATGATTGCGCGCTACCGTCGTGACGCCCTGTCCTCAAAGTCGACGTCCCGTTCTTCCAGCACTGCGAGAAGAGGAACACTGGAGAAGCATGCAGCGTTCCGCTAGAAGTTCTCCTCCTGGTTGCTGCCAGCAGAGCCCGCCAAAGCAAGACGTCGCGACAGAACAGGAGCCTCGGAATCGAGAGAGAAACAATCAAGCGTCCCGCGAGCAATACTTGCCCGACGAGGCCCTGCACCTTCAGGTCTCCTCTAAGGACAAACTACCCAAACCGAAAGCGCGCAGCAAGGACTCGGTTCGTCGACAGTCATCCCGGCGAAGCTTCGCCAACGAATGCTTGCCACACGAAAACGTACCCGTCCAAGTCGCGTCCGAGCCTTTCGCAGCGTTTCAACACCGGCACCGCCGAGGTGTGTCTCCTGAAGGTCAAGAACAGGACACCGGGTGTCGTCACGCTGTTTCCGAGGGTCGTCTACCGGGTTCCTCGTCCCAGGCCTCGACACGCCAAAACTTCGCCAACGAGGGCTTGCCCCGCGAACAGCAGCTACCCGCAGGAGTCATGCATCAGGATACTGTGCGCGATCGGTCCACGCCTCCTCGACACCGGCAAATTGAAGGCGCGTCTCCTCAACGCCAAGCATCGGACACGGGGTGTCACACTGTTTCCGAGGTGAAACTACACACGAATCTTCTTAAAACTTATTGTGCATAAACAAACAGAGACGAAGAATAGAAGAAACACAAGGACGTCCTTGTGTTTCTTCTACTCTTCGTCCCTGTTTGTTTGCGCACAGTAAGTTTTAAGATGAATCTGTTCCAACTAGGCCGACTCGCAGTCTTGACACAAATCTTTATGCGAGAAAGAGTAGCGACAGACCATTTTTGTTGATGCGTAGTATAGTCGACAAATGCAAACTAATTACGCTCCACCCTCCGACAGCGCGTTTCATATTACTGGCGAGTGTTGAAGCTATTGACGGGAAAGTTTGTTCCATTGCTTCAATTGTTCCCAGATTATAACGTTACTTGTGTCCAAATTATGTTGCTTATTTCGAATCGACGGGCATGGAAGTCGTCGGCACCCAATTCCTGCCACGGCACTTCGTGATCGTGTTAAATGCATGGACAAATATGTGCATATTTTTTTTTTTCGCAACAAGAATGAGCCACGTACGAAATGTGCTGTGTTGACCGTGAAGTCCACATGTATTCTACTTTTTTTTTGGGCTGCCAGTGATGTGGCATAATAGTTCCTGAAAGGTTTCCAACGCTACGTAAGACTTGCTTCATGACGAAATTGGTCATCAAAAGCGTACTTACCATGTTTCTTGATGTCATGTGCGTGCCCTAATCGAACTGACTAAACTCTGTGGTTTTACGCGCCAGAACCATGATATGATTACGAGGCAGGCCGCTGTGGGCTGACTGCTAATCAATTTTGACACCTTGGTTTCTTTACCGTGCACTCAGTGCACGGTCACCGACGTTTTTGCATTTCGCCCTAATCGAAATTCGGCCGCCACCGCCGGGATTTGATCCCACGCCCTCGGGCTTATCAAAGGGCAACACCAAAGCCACTGCGCCATTATGGCGGGCGTGTTCAGGCCTGCAAGTCTAACGAGTAATCACTGACAGCGGAAAGGCGACTATCTCGAAAGAGTGGCAAGGTTTCTCAATCGAAATTCTAGCCGATATCATTTAGCTAGACTGGAAATGCGGGTCTGCTCCTCACAAAGTGGCAAACCGACTATAATCATTAGATGGGGGACGACCAGTAATAATTTCTGGTAAATGAACACAGCGCTGAAACAAAAACATATTTCTGCGCCTTGCTTCACCATATTTCTCCTAGAAACCTGAATGTTCTTCACGTACTAGCTGTTTGCGGTGTGCGGAACGAGTTATTGTACTTCCTGGACTTGAGTTATGGTTGCTGTCATGTAATGATGTTGCTCATATTTCACCGGTTTCTTTCTTTCTTTCTTTCTTTCTTTCTTTCTTTCTTTCTTTCTTTCTTTCTTTCTTTCTTTCTTTCTTTCTTTCTTTCCTTATTTCTTTCTTTCTATCTTGTTCCTACTCTCTCGTGCTTGTCTATTTTTTGCTCAATATCTTTTTCCGAAGCATTATGGACCAACTAGCCCAACAACTTTCATCCAGTGCCGTTCGGTATATTTGTCATGTTCGAGCAAACACACGTGACAAGCAGTTTGACCACACGTCATCGCTCGTCACAATTTCGGCCACACGCTGCTCGTTTAGGTTGTCGCGATCACTTCGTACCCGACTGTGTGCAAACGTCAAGAGTAATCATTCGTTTTGCTCTCTGTTGCAGGAAGAACACGAGCCATGCAGCCTAGACAACCGAGATGGACATATGAGCACAATATCGTTGCTTGCGCTGTTCACGATAGCTATCGTGGTTATTGGCATCCTACTATATATCGCCGCTCGGAGAACCACCGCAAGGCCAAGGTCAGGGAAAGTGCGCGTCAAGGCCTGCACCAACGCAGATTGTTTACGTCACGCCGCTGCCATCAAGATGGCGTGGAACACTTCGGTTCACCCCTGCGATGACTTTTACTCTTTCGTCTGCGGCTCTTGGGCAGCGGAAAAAAGCCACCGGCGGATGGATGACCTCACCGTGGCTGCTAAACAGATCGCTTTCGCAGAGCTTCTATCCCACAGACCAGCGCCGGGAAAAGCGAGAAAGTTTTTCTTATCCTGCATCAATGCCGCTGCAGACGTCCAGTCAAACTTGGATGTGTTAAAGACGTGGGCCTCATCCATGGGCATGATTCAGCCACGAGCTCAATCGCAAGCACAAGCTGTGAACCGGCACCCGTTGGACCTTCTGCTCGACCTGGCCATCAACTGGCGAATGGGACCACTGAGCGTGCAGGCCACAGTGCATCCCGGTAGAAACCAATGGGTCCTCATCCTCAAGCCTGTTCTTGGTGTATGGCGCGCGCTGCTTGATGGAGAGGACTTCATGTTTCTAGTGGACCAGCATGTTACGCTTCTCGATGCACAACGTCCTAGTAGCTGGCTTCAGTGGAATGAGACCGTGGCGGCCCTTCGCGCAGCCACCTCTGGTACCATTGTAACGAGTGCGTCGGATGAAGTGGCATGCGTTGTTGCTGGTTTGGACGACCTGACGCGGTGGCTCCCCAGAGGCGTGTGGCTTGACTTTATCAATGCCCACTTCAGACCCGAACTGACATTCGACGAGAGCGATCCAGTTATCGTGTACGAGACGCCGGCAATGGTGAATATCGGGAACGTCTTCAAGCCGAGACGTTTAAATACTCTTTCGGAGGTGTTCTCCTGGCTTGTCCTGGAGACGTACCTCGGCGTCATCGTTACGCAATATAAGGCGCGCGATACAGTGGACAAGGCGTGGTCGACCGAGCACAATTGTCTGTCGCACACAAGCTCGTCTTTGGGACTGCTTAGTGTTCGACGGTACCTCCAGCGGAAGTTTCCCTCGTGGAGACGGCAATCTGTAGACACGTTTCTTAAACATGTACGCACTACGTGGGCTTTGAATGTGGAAGACGCTCCTTGGATTGACGAAGATTCAACGCGTTCAACACTGAAGAAGGTACGAGCGCTTAAGACGATACTCTGGCCTGGCGATGAATTTTTTGACAGACAGTCCAGTGAAGCTCTGTACGGCATCTTTCCTGACATGGACAAGCCGTTTGCGGCTAACCTGATTGAAACCGCGCTTGCGCTGCGACGACTTGTTAATAACTCACTCTACGCAGACGTATACACGAAGCAATTCGCTGACGGGTCCGACGCCGTCGCGTACAAGTACCACCTCAACGAAGCCCACATCGCACTGGCAGCGCTTAACCCTCCGGTCTACTACGACGTAGAAATGTTCGCAATGGCGTACGGAGGCCTGGGTTCGCTTTACGCCAAGGAAGTGTCAAAGATGTACGACTCTATCGGAAGATCTTTGGATGCGAACGGAGAGCTGCGGGCTGGCGCGTTCAACGAGGAGTTGCCCGAGTACAAGGAGAAATTTCGCTGCAACATTACGAGCCGGTTCCCGTTTTACGAATATTTCATTCACATTTCCGGTCTGGAGACGGCTTTCGAGTCGTACAACGTCGCCGTATCGAGGGACTCGTGGAACTACGACTACAGGTTGGAGACCCTAGGAGAGTACAGCAGCGACCAGGTTTTTTTCATGACTTACTGCCACATTCTGTGCGCGCCTCGAACCGATTATTCCGCTGAGCAATATTGCAACGTCCCGCTTGGCAACTTTAAACCATTCGCGGAAGCCTTTCGTTGTCCCGTGGGTTCGTACATGAACCCCGAAAAGAAGTGCCCCTTGTTTGTCGCGGAAAAGGGGCATGACGGTGGAGACTCGTGGCTGCATTCTGGTAGCATACTTTGAACGCGTTTGATTATGCGGTGTGTCTCTCTATGCCATGTGGGTCGATTTCTCGATCAGATTTAAGTGTTGTTGTATATAAAGCTTCTTCATCTGATTTGTGCGAAGATTCTTAGAGAAGCCTCGGTCGCTCCCGTTTTATTAGACAGTTGTCTTGAACGTCGTGGTTCTCTTCATAGCTTATATACAAAATTTTGCAAACGCTCTTCTCTCCGCAACGTTCGTTTGACGTAACCTATAGATGGTGAACCTCACGCGATATTTAAGTAGTTAAAATTATCTGGCTGCAGTGACTGCACGTAAGCTCCCAATATTCCTGCAGCCACCCTTTCCAGAGTTGTTAGAACGCTAGAGCTCCCACAGCGACACGACGATGAACCAAGTATCTTTGATGGCACGAGTTTATTATATCTAAATAAGCTAGCTTGCGGAATTTCGCCCGACATCTGTCAAGAAAGTTTCAGAGAACACGATTTCAACCGTTGTTAAAAAAGTGTTTAGTCGCATTTCATGGACGACTTCCGCGTGATGCGTATGTGAACCAAGCTCGCCAAATGTTTTTTTTTTTTCGGCTGGCTAACAATATTTTTCTTCTAAAAGTAAATAGTTGAATTATTCAGGAAAGTTAGTCTCACTGATGCGTTGTTTGTGTTTCTCTACAATACATCTAGACCACGAAGACAAATGTTCCAGAAGAAGCTTTGCGTGTTGTCTGTGTCCGTGTTCTTCCTTTACAGTTGCAACACCGCGAATATGTGCAGCTGGTTGTTACATCACTCGGGAAACGGTGCTAAGTACGGGATAAAGAAGAATACAAGACAGCGAACGGTCTTGTTTGTTCTTGTTTAGACCATTGTTTGTCTTGCAAGTAATTTCTAGTCTTTATGTCCATTGTTCTAGCGACAACGTATCGACCATCGCAAATCATACGAGCGCACTTTCACTACCACCACTGCACCGCAATTCCAAGCCTGGCGCGGTAACAATGACAGTGCAAAGGCAGACGACACGGGGCCTTTTTGGCTCGTGAAAAAGTGGCCAATGTCCCAGCGCCTTTGCCGCCAATTAGCATCCCGTCGCGGCACGTACTGTAGATATTAATCGAGTCGTCCTTGCGAGACTGGAGCGAGAAACCGGACTCTCCTCGCCAACGGGCACGTGCACGGTTAGATCGTTCGGTCCAATTTCTCTCGCAGGGAATTCCTATCTTCGCCGTCGTGATCGTCGCCGCAAGAAATATCAACGACAATGTTTCTCTTCTTCTTCTTTCTTTTGCGTGCAGGACGGAGCCTACCACAAACGATATACCCGATAAATTAGGAGGCCCAGTTTCACACGGTCGTTAGTGCGCAGTAAGACTCGTCGATGTCGCATCGTGATGCAGAAGCTGGTAAAATGGAAGGTGTATACCCTGCTCGGCTTACGAACTAAAAGTGTTATCATTCGGGGCACAGAGTAGCGACAACACCTGAGCATCGGGATGGTGAGTTCGTTTCCCGAGTGTTGGGGCATTCTAAGAAGTAGACATCAGCATGCTGTGTGTTCTCAACAGTAACTGGAAGAGGTTTCAGTGGCACATTCTGCAGGAAGCGAAACGCACATGCGCTCGTACACATAGATTTAGTTAAAGAAACGCAGAGAGAGAGAGAGAGAGAGAGATTTTAATTAGAGAAAAGTGCAGGTCAGGTTGAGTGATGTGACTCTAGCTTGCTGCTCCACGCTGGAAGAAAATTTTGTAGGAGTGACAGAGATAGGGTAGGAAGATGAAGGTGGTATGGGAAAGATGATGATAGCCGCTGCACAGTCTGTTCGCGTGCAACCTGCAGGTTACGCTTCACGGGAAGTGGCATGATTAATTTGGAACACCCCGCAACTGCGTTTCTCTGAGTGTAAGTGTTGCTCTGCGATTCTAAACTCAATCAAATAATGAATGTAATACTTTTGTCTAAGATCAGCCCAACGGCAAAAAGAAAAGAAATGAAAGACGGCACCATCCGTTACATATTTGCGTAATATACTCGTCAAACGCGGACGCGACCAGATGTTCTAGGCATCGAAATAACCGAAAGGTTCCTCATGCAACAGTGCACTTAAACCGGCTACTTACTTTTATACCGGAGACCACATCGTCATCGGACACTGTGAGAAGTCACGACATGCACTGATACATTTTGGAACGTATACTCTCGCAGCGAAGCGTCCCTCTGGCTTCCCTAGTGTGGCGACTGTCACGTGCATGCTGGGCTACGCAATTTCCGCTTCACTGCACAGAACTAAGGGACGCCTCCGAAAGAAACGTAGAGCAAGACCCTCGCGGTCCGCGGAAAGAAATTAATGCGGTCTCGAAAAACGCAAGAGGTAAGCGAACCCGGCATCGAAAAGAGTCGTCCTCTATCGCCGCTTCTACAGAGCGCGCCGAACGCTTTTCAACGCGCGTCCAGTCCACCCGCCGTCCCTCCCCCTTCTCGGTCAGTCAGTCGGCGGGCAATCGCCACCGGGTCGCTACAGGAAAGGGCGACAGCGTATAGCTAGACTAATGACTGGGGACGCTCGGGCCACTGGCAGTATATAAATGCCATCCCGGGCAAGGCGAGGGCCAAGGCCTACCAACCTGCCTACCTACCTGGCCCCCCCGCTCAGCTTAAACGATATCTCCACTCGCAACAAGAGACCGCGCACGGCGGAGCCGAAGAAATATGACGGGTTGTCATAACCGGACCCGGGTGACAGCTTTACTTGGGCTAATCCGGCTGAAAAATCGGGGCCGGCAGTTGAGCATGCGATGCAATCGTTGAAGACCTATTTCCTCGCCGCCGCACTGCGCGGACGATGTCTTCGCTTTTGTTTCTAACCCCACTTTCTCTGTTTGCTTCCGACATTCCGCGAACTTTCCTCCTCACTTTCTCGAGCAGTGGCGAGGCATGCGGCGCACATAGTACGCTGGCTGCACACGTCGAAGGTGTACGACCCTCTTAGCGTGACCCGAGGCGACCTATGTGGCAGTGGGCTAGACATCGAAGCGGATGGAAAAGAAAGAAAGAAAGAAAAAAACCTAGTTCGTGTCTTCTTCTTCCTCGAGCCGGTATTCTTCAACTTTTATAGCTCCACGAGATGCCTCATGATTCATTGAGATTGAGGTACGGGTGGCGGAGACCAGAATGGAAGGAGGGCGGGGAGGCCACCTCTGCTGCCCTGTGTTGTCCAAGGGAAGAGGAGTGCAACGGAGGCAGAGCGCGACTCAGTTTCCAATGGTTTCCAAGCTTACAATCGGAGCTGACAAGCTCAGCTGGTTCACGCGCGTGGTTTCGAGGAAAAATTCCGACAGGGAGTACTTGGTGGCCACTTCACGGGCCCGCTGGACGGCCCATTGCTGGTCGGCGAGTAGCGAGCCTCTGCGGGAGTTCTCCCATGCACTTGTCCGAGGTAGAGACGGGAAGGGTCCGCATCGTACGTACATGACATTCATAGTAAACAAAAACACATTGCATTTCAAGGAACGGCTTTTATTAGCTTTCTTAGCCCTTTAAGGACGGAAACGCGACTGACGTCGAGCCCAAACTAGCAAAAAAGACGGGACGAGAGCAGCTCGTGCAACACTTTTTTGGTCTTTCGTAGACGCCTGAAGACGATCTGAGCTCCTGTACCACTCTGCGCCTCATTCAGATGGCGGGCTTTATTTCGTGCTTGTCGTAAATAACATCAGATGGTGCACCGAACTGTTGAAGTGTGAAGTTTGGAGCATAGACTCACTTGTGTGCAGTGACGCCCACCTCTGTTACAGTGTGGAAACTCTTCTTCTTAGTAAATTTCACCATTCTGACAAAATTTCTTTGCATCGTCTTGCTTTATATTTCGATCAGAATCGTTTGAACGTGATGTTAGGGAGGTACACTAACTTGGTGCGCAGAGAAGTCCACTTTTGTTACAATGTAAAAACAAAACAAAAAAGAATTATTTCCTAGTAAAATACACCATTCTGGTAGCACATCTTCGCATGGTCTTGCTTTACATTCCTGAGGTCAAAGGCGCGTAGACGATGACACACATAAGAGAGGTACACACACACCCTGTGTGTCTACCTCTCTTACGTGTGTCGTCGTCTAAGAGCCTTTCAACTCAGAATATGCTAAAATAACACGCCCAGTTTTCCATCCTAACGTCAAATGATTTACATGATCATCGAAATCATCTGCACGGGGAATAAAATTCCATCTGTTTTGCAAGTTCTCGTTTTTCTTTTTTTTTTTATCGTCCTTAGTGAGTTAAAGACGGTTCGGCTCCTCCTTAAGGGACACTAAAGAGAAAATCTCAGTCGACTTAATTTGATAAAGTAGTATTTAAATACTCTACTTTCGTTGATTTAGCAGTAATAGATTCATTACTATAGGAGAAATTAGGATGGTTTAGAAGTAACTTACCTAAGCGACATTGCGCACGCAGGAACCCGAACTCCTTTGTAGGCCCTGTGGGTTCTTTTGTATTTTCTTTGCGTTCTTTCGTAATGTCAGTGGTTTACGCCCCCTAGCTTTGAGTATGCATTATCTAAAGCTCTCTAATGATAGTCAAAGTTTCAATGTTGAATTTCGCGCCGAAACCCCAGGGCCAACTCGTCATAGTGACGTCAAGAATGACAGTATTTTCTTATTTCTCGAGCTCAAGCTCAGCTCAAGGGGTTACACTCAGAATGCTACAGACAGACACATACCCCACTCAAAACAGATTACACCATTACATGCCCGAGCTCTACGACAAGTCTCATTGCACCAATTGCAATACATCCCTTAACGTACATCATTTACTCTGGCCGTGCTCGCAAGCTCACGTAAACTACGACCAGGACAAGCGCAAGTTTGAAGAGGCAATCCGGAGTGAAGAACTCGCTCTCCAACTCTGGGCCGTGCAGCAGGTCCACGACGCCGCCAGGAAACTCAACCTCCCGGTTCCGTCGTGGGAGACGCCCACTCCATGAGAGCCCAAAGCTCTCGTGGCCTGCAGGACCTGAATAAAGTTGATTTCCTTCCTTCCTTCCTTTCTTATTTCTCTTTTCTTTTTGCATTTCAGCCATTGTGATTTAGTAAAAATTCTTAAAACTGCCTAAGTTCAATGTTTGGCCCTTTCGGAATACAATGTCATTCATCTTTGCCCATAAAAATTTAGCTATGCTCGAGGAAACGACGTTAAAATTTGTTACGTCATGTCTAGCTTGTGCGGAAATTTCAGACAGCGCGGCGACCCTTCTTTCATTTTTGCGTCTTTTCTGGCTTACCAAGCGTCTTCTCGCGGTCATGGTGATGTTCTTGGTATATTTGAAGGGTAGTTTACGAACACAGCTGAATATTTCTTTCTCTCTTTATTGTCCCTGTAAAGCCTTGTTCGTAATAAAATCTAACAGCGAAGAACGCACGGTTAAGTGCAGTTAGAAGCAGGTGTGGAAAAGTCCGTTTCGCTCGTAAAAACGGCCGGAAAGTATGAAAACGCTTGTTGCAGTTAGCACAGCTTTAGCGATAACAACAAATAACTGCAGCTTTCTTTTTTATTTATTTCCTTCTCTACGGAGTAGCGATCTGCAAATTGCCATCAACGATTGCGCAACCTGATTGCTTTAGGACGCTTCCGTGGTCTTCGAAATTTGCCACCAATTCGACGTCTACGTGCGCACGGAGGTACGGGAACGGAGACAACGGCATGATGCCCGTGGCGCCATCTGAAGGCGAAGGAGCGCACCACGGCGCAAATAGCAGAGCGATCGTTCTGCGCTTGTAATAGCTCGCGGCACGGAAACTCAATTAGGCAACGCTCCGAAGCACCATTTGAGTTTATTGTCAGATGACGTCATGAAATAGATTTCGCAAATATAATATGTGTGTGCGTGTGTGGGGGAGGTCACACAGGGACTCCACAGGTGTATATAACGAAGGCGGAGGGGAGGGGGGAACTTTCGCTTTTTCAACGTGGGCACCCGTAGCCAGCACACTGTCGAGTAAAACAAAACAGATGAGGCCAATAAAGCTTTTTTATTATGAATCGCCTGCTTCTGTAATGAGGATTGTTTTGCGCAGAGTTACTGTACATGCTACCAAAGGTAGCATTCGTACCATATACAGTAACTCTAGTCTTTCGTGCTTCGCAGAGACGTCACTTGCGTTTCATGCAAAAACGATGATGGTACCTTGGTCTGAGTGTCGAAAGTGCAAATTGCCTGGGGCCGTCTAACGATGTTTGAAAACACTAAAGCTGCATTGCTATATTTAACTTATGGTATGGAAAGAGGTTCGAATAAACAAGCCTAATTTAACCGATGCGTTATGGTTCACAACTTATAACTGATAATCAGGTATGGTAAATATAGCAACTGCTGCCGCTGACGCTTATTCAAGCACTTCAATTCAATGCAATGGCAATCCGAAATGCTCAAAATTATATACAGGTTCCTTCGTTTTCTGGTAAAAACAGATAATTCCCGATTTTGCACCCCGAACAAGATTTATGAAAGTTGGGTTAAACTAGATTTCTCGACGAAGTTTGCTGTTTCGTACAGGATAATAACAATGAATGAAGGGAAAAACAGACATCCACCCATTCGTAGCTATTGCTACAAAGGAAACCCATACGGGTTCCTCGAGAAAAAAGCCTCAGGGTTGAAGAAAAATTCGTCCTGGTCCGGGACTCGAACACGGGATCACCGCCTTTCCGGGGCAGCCGCTCTACCATCTGAACTAAGCAGGCGGCTAGCAGATGGCAGGGCGAAGTCGAATTTGTCGACAACACGAAGCAAAGGCAAGTGTTTGACGTAGTAGTTCTGCGGAAACCCGCAAGGTGGAGAGAAGTAATGAATAAAGGGAAAATCAGACATCCACCCGTTCGTAGCAATTGCTACGAACGGGTGGATCATTGTAGCTCTGACGTTGGTCGGCATTTCGAAAGGTAGCTGTGATGTTGAAAAGACGTTTACTCAACTACGTCACATTCAGGCAGGGGTAGCTTAATCGTCTAGTTGGTGTTCTACTATTGTTGTTGCAAGCGCGTATATCTGGAACCAGTAAAACAGGACGACAACAGACAAGTATTAAAGCCGGCATGTCTACGATGGACGTAGAAATGCTCCCTGTGCATATTTTCCCAACGCGTTTGATCGTGTGCACATTGCCGCCTCATATCAAAATTATCTGCACGAAAATTAGACTCGTGTACATTGACATGGATACGTAACTTTCTATCTAATCGAGAGCAATTAACTTCTGTTAATGCCTTCAATTCCCCCAAGTCTAACGTTACTTCTGGTGTGCCACAAGGAAGCGTCCTTGGGCCTCTATTGTTTCTAATCTATATAAATGATCTGCCTAACAACATATCGTCTTGCATACGAATATTCGTCGATGATTGCATAGTCTACCGTCCAGTAACTAATAGTGATGATCATATAGCGCTCCAACGGGACCTAGAGATAGTGAACCAGTGGTGTACAACTTGGCTCATGACAATAAACGTGTCAAAATGTAAAACAATGTCTTTCACCCGTAAAACTGTTAATTCGCAGTTTATCTACCACATTAACAATAGTATTATATCCCCGTCTACAAAATATAAATATCTTGGCGTGCACCTTACGCCTAACCTATCATGGTCTAAGCACATTACGTGTGTCTGTGCCAATATTGGTCAAATAGGAAAACTTTAAAAATTGCATCCTTCCTATTTAAAAGCCTAAATTTACCCGCCATGTCACGCGTAAAAATTAGTATCAGGTCCACTCGGACATTTCATATTTATTTTTATCCTTTTTTTTCTCCCACTCTCTTCTGGAATCATTTAATCCCATTCCCCATCCCTATACAGAGTAGCATGCCAGCGGTTATATACGCGCCGGCAAAATTCTCTGTTTTTATAATAAAGAGCCCTCTCTCTCTCTCTCTGTGCCAATGCATCTAAATCATTGGGTTTTTTGCGCTGGAACTGGCGCAGCGTTCCATCTGCCTTTCGCAAAATGGCTTACTTAACGTTCGTTCGACTACAGCTTGAGTACGCGTCTCCCATTTGGCCTGCACACCAGCATTACTTAATTGAAGCGCTGGAAATCATACAGAATAGGACAAGTCGTTTCACTATTCATAATCACAGCGCCCAGTCTATGTAACGCATAACGCAGATCACAGCCGAACTATTATTGCAGTCTTTGAGCACTCGCCGTGATATTGCATTGCCATCATTATTCCATAAATTCATTCACTCTGACGGATTATCCCTGCCATACTCGAAACATCACGTCTTCATGTCGCACAGGCTGCACAATAATGTCAGCTATGTGCGCGTATATGGAGGGACACAAGCATTTAACTTTTCACCACTGCCTCGCGCTATCCGTCTCTGGAACAGCCTTCCGGGTAGAAATCATGATGCATTTTGCAGTAATTTGGTCAAACATTTCTCTCCACACTGTGCGTCAGGTTGAGTTAGTACACGGGTACTTATCAATCCCATTACGTTTGCGTTTTCGATGTATTGGCACACGTTATACCATATGCTTGTTTTCTGTTTTTTTTTTACATTACGCTGTGTATAACGTCCTAACGGAAAGTATCTTGCAGCTTTTATGTAATATTTCTTGTTGTTGTTCTTTTTTTTTTGCAATGCTTATCTGTTCGTTCATTTCTTTCATTTGTTTTTGACATCTTTCTGTACATATGTAAATTTCATCGTTTTGTGCCAATGTTTGAATCCCTTCATGCATCGGTATCTTTTTACCGATTCTATGTTGTGATAAACTGTACCATATGCCCCCTTCACGGTGTTCTTCGTAGGCCTGTTAGATCTTTCTAAATAAATAAATAAATAAATAAATAAATAAATAATGTACACCAACAAGGGCTCGTAAGACGAGAAAAAACACTACAACTCCTGCGAATCATGCCCTTGTACACTACAGTTTGTGCTTTCTTTTTTTGTTTACTTGTTTAAGAACGTGCAAAGAACAAACTAAAGAATGGATACCCAAATTCATGTCTATTTGTTGTTTTTGTTAATGAAGTTTCTTTTAAATGTATTATTAATGTATGATAACGAGGAATCGTTGAGATGAGTTCGTCACATGATTTGCCCGGACAGCTCTCTTCGTAATTACGCCTTCCTGTGAGTGATTTCGCTTGTTCAAAAAGAACATGTGTGTAAAAAAAGGAGACCATTGCTTGTGTTGTTTGTTTCTAAATGTGACCAGAAATATCCCGAACTTTCTTTCGGCTATCACACAACGAAGCCTCCGATTTCTTCTCGATTTTCGTGCGGGAGAACAAAATCCTTGATTTCTCCCCAGGCATGGCATGGCATGGCAAGAACTTTATTTTAGTCCAGAGAAACTAGGGTCCGAGGGCACAAGCCCCCGGGCTATGTTGGTGGCTCCGCCCACGTAGGCACCGGTAGGCCAAAGGCTTTCCCGATGTCGTGAGCTCTCCGGACGGCCAGGAGTTGATCTTGGAGGACATCGCTGGATATGCGCCGACTCCAGTCCTCCTCGCTGTTGAGATCCGAAGCCCTTTGGTTGGGGCACAGCCAGAACATATGATCAAATAGACACGGAGTGTGTCCGCAACTTTTACATTCCGCGGGAAAGTCCCGGTCAATTTTGTTAAGCACATAAGGTGTGGGATAAGATTTAGTTTGAATCATTCTTAATGTGACTGCCTGAGCTCGGTTGAGCTTCTGATGGGGGGGAGGAAAAAATCTCCTGCCGTCCCTATAATGTGAGGTGATCTCGTGAAAAGTAGTAAGTGGGTCTTTGTAGGAGCCGCAGTCATCCTGGAGCAGTTCCTGATCTGATGCGCGGCATGTGAGATCTCGCACAGCAGAGTGAGCTTGCTCGTTAGGATTGCAGCCACTGGGGCTGACCGAGTGGCCCTGATGAGCCGGAAACCAGACTAGGTGTGAGCTATCCAGTTGGTCGTAATTATCAGTATTAATACTGTGTTTAAGTAACTTGTGTGCTTCAGCTGAGATGAAGCCGGCTGAGTAATTCCTAATAGCTGTACGGGAATCGGAGAAAATTGTGGAGCCTCTCCTCATTGTAATTGCAAGTGCTATGCTTGCTTCTTCGGCGGCATGAATGGAGCTCGTTCTTAGTGACGCCGCACTTATTAATTTACCGCTCTCATCGACCACGGCAATAGCGTAGCGGTTGCCCGATCCATAACGAGTCGCATCGACAAAAAGAGCTGAGCTGTGTTGTTGGTGCAGTTTACCCAGAATGCATTTGGCCCTGGCGTCCCTTCTGCCTTTGTTGTACACAGGATGAATATTTCTAGGTATGGGGTCCACAACTAATTGTGTGTCCACCTCCTTGGGTATTTTGAGCTTAGAGACGTCTCCTCCTCGAGGCAGTATTCCGACTTCATCTAGAATTTTACACCCTGACTTAGTGTTGGAGAGTCTTGCAATTTGTGACATCGAATGCGCCTCAATGAGCTCATCTATAGTGTTATGTAGTCCTAACTTGTTGAGGAGTTCGGTACTCGTTCCGTGCGGGAGTCCCAGAGCCCTTTTGAGTCCGGAGCGTATAAGTGCGTTTAGCTTAGCCTTCTCTCCTTTTCCCCAGTTCAGGTATGATGCAATGTACGTCACATGACTGATAAAAAATGCATGATATGCTCTGATGAGATTGTCCTCCTTGAGGCCTGCATTTCGGTTTGAAACCCTGCCCAGGAGCTTTAAAGTACTGTTGGCCTGACCTGTGAGACGGTTCAGGGCTGTAGCGTTACAGCTCCTTGCGTCAATGAGAAGACCCAGAATTTTTATTTGCTCTACTCTGGGTATGACCCGTCCTGTGTTGTCTGTGATTTTTATTGGCAGAGTTTCTAAAGGCACAAGGTTTCTAACACCTTGTCTCCCCTGTCTAAAAAGCAGCAGCTCAGATTTACTAGGTGATAGCCTGAGTCCGGTGCCCTTAAGGAAGGATTCTGTGGTGTCTACCGCTGCCTGTAGTGTCTGCTCTACTGCTGCGAGTGACCCCCTTGGGACCCACACTGTGATATCGTCAGCGTATATGACGTGCCCCAAGCTCGGAATTTTGGACAATTCCTCCGAGAGCCTGTGCATGGCAATGTTAAAGAGGAGTGGGGACAATACTGAACCTTGTGGTGTGCCGTTGTTGCCTAAATTGTATGGACCACCTGTGACTATCCCGAGTTTGACCCGAGCTGTCCGATTAGCTAGAAAGGACCTCACATAATTGTAAAAATTGCTTCCCAGGTTCAAGGTTGAGATTTCATGTAGGATATGTTTATGTGCAACCGTATCAAATGCTTTGTTAAGATCCAGACCCAGGATGCCCTTTACGTCCCTGCTAGGGTCGTCAATAATAGCCCGTTTGATCATGAGCATGGCGTCCTGTGTGGATAATGCCTTCCGAAAGCCTATGAGATTGTGCCTGAAAAGCTCCTGGTTTTCTATGTGTTCTATTATCCTGTTATGAATAGCATGTTCGGCTACTTTGCCAATACAGGATGTAAGTGATATGGGCCTGAGGTTCTCCTTTGTTAGTGGTTTCCCGGGTTTCGGTATAAACGTCACCTTGGCCTCCCTCCATTCCGGTGGGACAGTGCCGGATCTCCAGTGACTATTAATTTTGACCGTGATTATGTCTATGGCATCATCATCCAGGTTTCGCAAAAGTTTATTTGTGATGCCATCCAGACCCGGGGCAGATCTCCCATTTAAATTAAAAAGTACATGCCTTACCTCAGCTGCAGAGAAGTCACTGTCCAAGTCCGGTTGCGATATTCCGGAGTAAGGTTCGCTTACTTCTTCTTCGTTTTCATATTCATCTTTAAGTGGCAGGTACATGTGTGCGAGGTCGTTTGCGACCTCTCTTGCTGTCCGCCCTATAGCTATCTGTTTATTGACGAGTCTGTTTATGGCGAGGTTTGTAGTACCTCTGGAGAGCTTGTCATTAAGTAGGCTCTTCAATAGATTCCATTTGCCTCCTCTGCGCAATCTGCCGTCTGTTTCTGAGCAAGTTTCGTCCCATTGTTGACATGAAAGCTGAGCCGCGTATGTCTCGATATCACGATTAACTTGGGCAACCTTGGCTCTAAGTCTTCTATTGAGTCTGTGACTCTTCCATCTGGTTAGGAGAGAATTTTTCGCTTCCAGCATGTGAGCTAGCTTGGAGTCCATTTTTGGGACTTCGATTTCTGTTGAGACTGCTTTAGTAGCTTTCTTAATCGTTGCCTTTAGTTGATCTAAGAGCTCCTCATAAGATTCGTCATCTATGCTGGTTTCCTTACGCAACTTTTTCTCCCCAGCATTGTCTTAAAATACCGATCAATTTTTACCCTCTGAATTGCAACGAAGTATAGGATTCGTAAACGAAGGACCTTAAATTGAACTCTGTGTGATTTGCAATCGCACTCTAGGTGAAGGCCGGACCCCGGCTGAAACATCGAAATGAATTGTTTGTTCTTGCCTTTTTACGTGCGTCTACACTTTTCTTTATGTATTAAACACGGATCCGGTGATCTACTTCCTTCACACACACATATATATATATATATGGAAAGAGAGAGGGTCAGTGATATCCCCTATACTCCCCCCCCCATCGAGCATTAGTACTAGTTGGTACGCCACTGCGGCACAGAAGGTTCTGTGATTGGTCTAGCCGGTACACATTGAAGTGCTTGAACAAATGGAATAAAAGGATCAGGGAAATACTCCCCTACTCCGGAGTCATAGCTACATTTATACTAAGCAGGATGGAGATCACACCCCAGCTTGCACGGTATAAACTTCGAGTGTTTCTCCAGCGCTGTGGTGTCGTACTCTTCATTTTGAGCCGTGTTCTGCTGGTCTAGCTTCTCAATCTGTATGTGTGCGTACGTGTGTGTTTTCGGCTTTTGGTTACTGATAGCGCAATTAACTGCTCCTTGGAATAGGGAGTGCTACCTGCTAGAATCAGTGTTCCTTCAGAAGACGCCTAAGCAGTACGCGCCATATGTACCTCGTCTACTTCTCATTTAACCGAAGTTAAGTCTTAGTACATCAAGTACTACAACATTGCCGGATACGAATGTCCCGTTTCACTGCTTCGTAATGTACAGTCGACCAAAAAAGTTTACGGACCATGGGATCTCAGTAAATTCAAAATATACGAGCAGCCTTTAAAAGCAGCCAGTAAAATTGTGCATCACAATGTTGTTCGCATATGCCACAAAAGGCTAAAAATGGGAATACCAGGCTGTGTTTTGAGACTGAGGAGACATTCAGCTTTGTGTCAGATCTCTTGGCCCGTGAACTTTTTTGGTTGACTGTACACAGCGAGGTCTAGCAAACAGCACACATGTTGTCGAGAAAATAGCAGAAAATACCGTGAAGTGAAAAAAAAAAGCGCATGAGCCTTCTCGTCGAATTATGCCCCACTACGTCAAACTATAATTGACAAGTGTGGTGCGTATTCTGTCAAGTGCGCTTCTGCTATATATTGTATATTCTAGAAGCAAACGAAACCCATATACTGGCACAAGTAAGAAGAAGGCGTAGCCTTTCGTGAAACTTACCCCTCAGAAGTGCTTTGGAAAGGCTTCCAAGATGCAAAAGCAGCATTCTCGTCACGTTGCCATATGGTTAACTACATACTAATGCGTACACGGTCAAGCATCTTGCATTATATAAGCACGAGTAAAATTTCTCCTAAGATCTCTTAAGAAATCTATTAAGGTGTTTTGTCTCTCTTAATTGCGGTCCTGCCTTTCCGAGGTGTGTGTCCCTTCCCAACAGAAAATAAGCGTGGAATCTTTCCTTTTCTCTTGCTGAGAGTAGATGACAGAGGCCAAGTAAAAAGCAACCCCAACAAACACATGCGATAAACTCTGACGCGTTTCCGCAGAGGCGACTTGGCCGCCTCGACTTTGAAAGGCGAGGTGACTCGCGGTCTGTCACTCATACTGCACAGTGCCCCCCACACTTTATCAGCTAGCGGTCCCGGACGCTTTTGGTCAAGGGTGGCTCGGCTTGAGGGGAAAACAGCATTTATTCGGCCGGCACCTGATCGGGTCTGCTATCGGCTCGAGAGGGACTGACTCCCAGCTGGACTCCGGCGTGAACTTTTTATCTGCGCGCGCGCGAAACGCCGCGCCGTTTGAGTGACGGGACCGGCGATTTCCGGAAGCAAAGTAGCATACTGGATATCGCGTATCCTACCCCGCCGTTCTGTACTTCTACGCTATATATCAACCTCGCATCTGGGCCGGGTTACCACTGTGGTTTATCGAGAAGTTCGACGGGGCTATAGTTCTGCAGAACATATATATATATATATATATATATATATATATATATATATATATATATATATATATATATATATATATATATATATATATATATATATATGGAGGTGCAGTACCAGCTTCTTCTTCAGATGATAAGCAACGCATGGTTTCATTTGGCACCCACCGAAGGAGAATTGTAATGGATTCGCTACGTCAGCTTCTTATGTTCAAGAGTATATGACAGTGGAATACCGATGCGTCAAGCGTTCTCCGAGTCTCATTTGAAACAATTAATGCCGCAAACCAAGGGGTTAAGGCACTGAACACGGTACCCTAAGGTAAGAAAATAAATTATTGGACCAAACGCTCATCAAAGGGCTTCTAAACATCACCACGTTCCACCGTCCGCCAGGGGCACGTGAGTGCCTGTCGCAAAGAGGAGCGCCTTTCTTGGAAACATAGACGATCGTCGATGGGCGACCAATAGCAAAACCTTTATCTAAATAAATGTGTTTATAAAGTGGGCGGTTTAGTTTATGTTTGATCGAAGCAGCGTTGTGTTGTGTGAATTCAAGGTAGCTCTCAACAGAAAACGCAATTGAAGAAAGGACTCCCGGAATGAGACGCCTATAAAGATGTGTGAAACGTGTGGAACCTTGTCCTTCTTTACATATTTCCTAAATTTTGATTGCATTTCAAGGACTGATAACACCCGCCTTATCCATGTCTTTATCCATCGACACTAGTTATCCTCTACAACAATGACATGGTTTGTGCATTCCTAAATTCAATCGTTCTCTTCATTTCTATCTCGTCAATGCCCGTTTAGCGCCAGACTGCAAGCGAGAACCGTCAAGCCTTTTAAACTTACAAACAGGCGACCCGCAGCTGCCAAATGGGCGACCCGCTGCCAAATGGCTTCCGAATTGCCACTGAAAATGCATTATGCAGTTATCCTTTCCCACACCTTCATTACCCTCCCGCCTTTTTTTTTTATTTTAGAACAATAGCACCGCGTACACGGAGACAAGCAATCACGCAGTGGCGTTCAGATTTCTAAGTGCAGCGCACTTGGCGTATTCAACGGCGATGGTTCCCGTGAGACTCGCGCCGGCCTCGCAACCCGTAGCTACCCATAGCAACCGCCGCGTGACAGGGTTTGACGTGAGCAGACAGAGCTGCGACAGCAGGCCGCGGCCATATATGTCCCTGCATATAGAAACCGCACAAAAGCCGCAGCGAAGAGACGCAGTCGCTCATATTCGCATAACAATGGAAAAGAACGCGCTCCTTCTCTTTCCGTTCGCGAAGCATCGAAAAGCACGGCGCACAACCGAGCGCGGACATCAGCTCGATACCGCCGTCACGCCGATAACGAAGCGGCGGTCCAGCGTTTAGCTAAAGGACGGCTAAAAAATTAAGACAAAAAACATACAGCGATGCGTATGCAGATAAGGAACATGGGTTGCGCAGCCAACGAGAAATTGCAAAGTCACACGCGACGTCACGGAAGAAAAGAAACACAGAACTGAAAACGCCTGATTTCATACGGACGCTCCGTTGGAAAAAGGGGGGGCGGATTGGAGGCACTCTTCGCAAACCTCCCCTTCGTTAGCGCCGAATTGTCCCGACAGTCCGTAGTGAAGTCCCCCTTCACCCACCACCACTCACTACCACCGGGATCCGTCTCCCTTTCTGTCTTTCTATCCTTGTTTTCCTTCATTTTTACGTTTTTTCCCTTGAAATTTGTTTCTCTCCACGCATGAGCTGGCCCACATGGCAGACCGCTACTCAAAAAAGTGAGGCTCAAGCGACAGCAAGGGAGAGAGAGACATTACAAAGTCCCCGAGTGTCCCGGGGGAGTGCTTCTCGGGGCCACTTCCTCTCTCAATGAACGGTCGGAAAACGACGGCGGCGGTTTTTTGAAACGAGTCCTCAGGGAACAAACCGAAGCTAAGTGGTATACCGGCGTTTCGGGTCACGCCCTCTAATTGTGAATTCGGAAATGGGAGGGGAGCAGTGGGCGCGCGGAAGCGATCGGAGCGAGAGGTGTACTATATCGAGAGGCACGGATGGATGCGGTGAAGAACGCGAGCGTTCGAAAACGACGCGCTAAAAAAAAAAAGAAAAAGCACGAAACGGTATAGGGGAATGTCAACGCCGCTTCTATGAAGAGGCCAAGCCGGCGTCGTGTCCTATTTATCTTTTTATTTTTTTCCCTCGCGGAAGAAGTCATGCGAGTGCCTTTCTAGGCCCCCTTCCGTTAAAACTAGGTTTAACCGCGACGGGGGAGAGCTTTCTCGTTCAGAAGAGGCAAAAGAGGGAAAAGAGGAGCGTCAATGGCACAATGAAGTATAGCAGACGCGCACGGCCTGCCCTCTGTCGGCGAAAAGACGTGAAGACAGCTCTATAGTGAACCGGCTACTTGTAGTTCACTTCTTGGGCAGCAGGGAGCGCGCCAGGCGCATTCCCCACAAACGGCTGTGAAGCGGCCGCTCGCTGTTGTCATATGCAGGAACGCCGAGCGACAGTTTCCTGCATTTTTTTTTCTCTTTCTCTTCTGTGCTTGAGCTGTGCATGTCTGTCAACAGAAACGAAGGGTCATCCGTATCTCAAGGGGGCGTATCACGCCCCACCTTCTCCACGCGTGACTGCAAGCTGTCAGCTCTGGACAGCTGCACGCCGTGTCGTTACAGCGACTTGCTGGAGAAAGCGCAGTACTCAACGCAGAGTCGTATTGGTGTTTGAGGCCGCAGATGTAGCAGTACGGTAACTTTTGAGTGCTCGCCGCCTAGTCGATCTATACAACGAAATGAATGGACAGGAGGAATAAGCGGCACGCAAATAACTATTTCAAGGCACTGTGTGTACAACACACAAAGTGCCTGAATTGTTCGTATGCACACCAAGATAACACAGCGAGGTCGGAATTGCCCATCGAAAATTATTCGCATTGAAGGCGTGCTGCACATATGTTGGGGCGCTTATGATTGGATCTATTCTGCAAGAAATATACGCGAAGTATGATGAAGAAACACCGTAACACAGGCCTCTGAGTGTTTTCTTTGTGGCACCTGTACGTGGTGATGTGGTGTATTCCCTTCTGTCGTTTTTGCCTTCTTTAGAGTAATGATTTCCGTCAACCAAATTTATCAAGTGGATGGCTCAGTTGGAATTCTCTTGCATGCTTGTGAGGTAAGGCTTAGCGCTCACATTTGTGGTCACAACCATCCCCACAGAAAATGTTTCTGAATTTTAGTCTGCTCGTCTGCGGTACGCGCTTTTATTGATGCTGAAAATCTAAGAGAAGCAATAAAATAATATTTTTCACAGACATAATTAGCTTCTGAATGGAATAGAGAAAAGAGACAAAGTGCGTGTCTCTCGATGCCCTAATAATTAAAGAGGCACTAAAGGAATAAATTAAGTCGAGCTAGATCAATAAAGTATTCATCCAGAAGTCTATCATTGTTTTCTGTGTCTTATATATCCCTTCGTTGCGTAGAAAATTGCCACCGAAAAGCTTGCTACGGCTCCTCAATTCCAATTTAAATCACCCGCGCCAACCCGAAGGAGTTGACGCATCTCCGCGTGACCTCCCTCTATACCACTCTCTACAAGTCAGCCAGTGCTGACGTCACACGAGAGGCTCCATACTCCACAACCAGCTGACGCCTCTCTGATTTCCCATTATCGTCATGTGCTCGCTTACGAAACCTTCATTCTCTCTACGAAGGACCAATTCGTGATTACAGAAGCCAAATCTTAAAACCTTGCTCCACATAATAATTTCCTTTAATGTCCCTCGGTGTCAAGCGCACGACCAAATTTAGCGTCCAGGTCCAATGGTGCCCAGCAGAATTCGTCATGGTTAAATATGCTAAACTGACAAAGAGCAAAAATAAATAAATAAATAAATAAAAAAATAAATAAGAAGGTCTGTGTAGACGTTTACAACTTGACAAGTCTGTGCTATATAAGCAAATGTGTAGAATTATTATTATTATTTGTTTTGAACACATATACAATTAACAGGAAAGGTAAAGCGAGGAGCAGGCTGGCAACTGCCACCGGAAGGGGCAAAACCCCTGCCTACTTTTCAGAAGCGAGGCGACAGCAACACAGAAATGGAAGATGGGAAGGAGGGGAGGAAAGAGGAAAGGAAGAGCAACAGGACAAATCTAAAGAATAAAGTAGAAAAAAATTTAATTATGGGGATTTACGTGCCAAAACCACTTTCAGATTATGAGGCACGCCGTAGTGGAGGACTCCGAAAATTTCGACCACCTGGGGTTCTTTAACGTGCACCTAAATCTAAGTACACGAGCGTTTTCGCATTTCGCCCCCATCGAAATGCGGCCGCCGTTGCCGGGATTTGATCCCGCAACCTCGTGCTCAGCAGCCCAAGAATAAAGTAGAACACAGTGCAGATCACACACGGTAGGGCCGGTCATTAAGGTCACGCTACTACAGAATCTTGAATAGAATATTTTCGACGCTACAAATGTGAACCTAAGTTAGTTCTCTCTAGAAAAGTAAGTAGAGCGCGATGAGCCTGATCCCGTTTAGACGCACAACCACTGGGGTATAAACATTCCTCGAGTGTCGCACACCGCAGGCCAAGGAGATGATAGTCTCTCACTAGGGACATGCGCTGCGCACTGAAAGCGGGACACTCAAATATAAGGTGCTGCAGTTTCTCACAGCAGCCACAAGACGTGCACGATGGACTTGCCACATGTCCTTGTCTGTATAAACGTTCGTGCACGTTCACGCAACCAACCCTCAGCTTGAGCAGTTGTGCTCTAGCGCAAAGAGGCAAGCCTCGACCGCGAACACGGGGCGGGCGTTCCATTTGCGACGCGCTGGTCTGGATGCTGCTTGAGTAGGTGTCGACGAATCAGCAGACGAGCGTCATCAAGCTTGCACACACATTCTGGGCAGTCACAGTTGTTATGAGCGCAAGTTGAAGCGAGCCGATCAGCCTCTCCATTTCCGATGATTCCTACGTGTGAAGGTATCCATTGCGCAACCAGAGATACCCCACGTGATGTAATTTTGCTCGCAGAGTCAGTAATGCTGCGCACAAGTGCACAATCAATCTCACTGCTTTGTAACCTGCTAAGGGCAGCACGGGAGTCCGTAAAGATGGCAACCTTCGATGTAGTTAACTACTCTTGCACGTATTTCAGTGCAACATTAATCGCTGCTAGCTCCGCAGTTGTTGACGAAGTTGGATGAGGTATTTGAAAGATACGCCGGTACTTGAGTTGAAGGGCAGCAAAAAGCTGCAGAGGCACCTTGAACGTCGTTGTGTACAGATGCATCTGTGAATACTTGAAGATAATCTGGAAACTTTTCGAACATGTGAGACTGAGTCAATTGGAATATTGCCGATGCAGGCATATCAGACTTTTTGTGCATGTCAGGGATTGTGAGGTAAATGAGGAATACGTGTTTCGTGACATCTTTTGGAGGCGGAGGCGTAACTGAAGCAGCATGTTCAGAAATGTCAGTGATATTCATAAATAATGCAGCCATTTTTCCCATGCCAGATAACGGGCCGTGAATGAGACGATCAAGAAGCGATTGACCACTCGATGCGCTGTGCAGACGCTCAATATGATACAGAGCTCTCTGGTCCGCTTGCAGCCTCAGGGGTAACTGATGCGCTTCAGTGAGTATTGCAACAGATTGCGCCTCACGAGGTAATCCAAGCATTAGTCGAAGGGCAACGCGATGATCTCGCTCCAGTTGGGCCATCAAACTAGGCGGTATGTTCAAAACTGGTAATGCGTACATCATGCCTGAGAGTACAGATGACTGGTACACCTGAAGAGCCGTTGTTTGGTCGCAACCAGCACCTTGAGCAGTCAAGGCGGCCACACACTTAAGGAGGCAGTGCGGTTTGCGTCGTACAGATTTAACGGCAGGACGCCAAGAGATGCGATCAGCCACAATTAACCCCAAATAACGGTGTTCGCACCCAGTTTATATTATTATTATTATTTGTTTTGAACACATATACACATATACACAGTTAACATGAAAGGGAAAGCGAAGAGCAGGCTGGCAACTGCCACCAGAACGGGCACAACGCCTGCCTCCTCTTCTGAAGGGAGGTGACAGCAGCACAGAAATGGAAGATAGGAAGGAGGGGAGGAAAGAGGAAAGGAAGAGCAACAAGACAAATCTAAAGACTAAAATAGAACACAGTACACTACGCACGTTGTTCTGCCAAGTTTCGACTATGCAGCCGGAATTAAAGTGACGCCGCGTCGAACAGCCTCCGCAATTATGAACCACATCCATGGCTAGTTCGCTATGCGGCTAATTGTGCTCTCCACGATGTGACGCCAAGTACAGCTGCACGCAACGGAAAACACGCATAAATATTGCCATGATACTGGCAAGGGTACAGGTGAGATTGACCCAAGCAGTCCGAAGGATTCGACAAAATGTCCGTACATATGGCACCTAGATTCGATACGATTTTATATATATGCACTGCTAGAGAAGAAAGCAGGAAAAAAATTTTTTTGGGGACTATGCTAGTATCCGCATGCAGTAAAAACACACTGAGCAATAATAATCCGTGGTTGCAACCGTTCAGTTTCTTCGAGAGAGTTGGCGGGAAACTCGCCCAACTGTCATATTGCAAATTGCAGCGCTCACGGAAATCTCGGGAAGGTGATGAGAAGCAACACTGCATTACTTCACGATTTATTTCCTTATATTTATTTACCTGGCATCAGCCTCCGCGTCTGGCAAGTCGCCAACGCCCAACCATGCATAAAATAAAACTCAAAACCGCGACGCACCAAAAAAAAAAAAAGAAAATGTATAGATTCTCGACAGCCGGTGTACGTACTATATAGTTCCAAGCCGCTGGACCGTTGCGTAGCGACCTACCGATGCATGTTTCCGATAAAGCAGCAGCTTTTTAACATTCGCGCCGCCAACCAAAAACACAGGCAAAGAGGAACCGGGAAAACGAAAAGCGCCGAAGCCTCAAATGAAGAGAGGATCGAAGGCGAGAGAATGCGCATAGTGAGCGACGGGGGCGGCGATTTTAATTTCCAGAGTTCAGCCAAAGGCGTACACCATAGCTTATATAGTATATGCCCTCGCCGCGCAGCTGAGGCGCAAGCCTTCGGTATCGATCGCGCGCATCGCACAAATTACCGTAATTATCGCGCGTCGAGCAGCCAGACGCACCGGATGAGCAGCGGACTAGAATTAACGTCCCAACGCGTCTAACGCTTCTTCGACTGCTTCCTCTCCACTTCCTCTTATTTTTTTTTGTAAACGTTTTGTGTTTCTTTACGAGGGTGCACTCTTCAATTCCGCGTTATGCTGCAGCTTCCGAGCGTGTCAGGGCTTACACTCTGTGTATGACTGTCTTCTCCGGGGCTTCGGCTTCGCGCGTCATTACTCCGCAGACGTCGAGGCTATCTGATCCGATCAGGCTTGAAGTGCGCGCGCACTTTCCTCGTCGATGAGAAGGAAGAAAGAAAATAAAGAAGATGAAGGAGAGATAGGCAAAGTCAGGAAGGAAAGGAGCTGATAAGAGAAGTTGAGGGGGGGTTGACGAGAGTGACGGTGGATGTACGTGAGACGCGGACTCGGGTGAAAATGTTTGAGTGTGTGTGTGTGTGTGCGCGCGCACAAGACTGGCGCGTGGACTCGCAGGAACGGAGATAAAGGCGAGACCTGATTGCTCGGGGCTCACGCTTGCGGAATGTGGAAGTGACAGGCCTTTGCACGTTTGGGGATGCGCGGTGTCTCTCCGCCAGGAGAAGGCAGGGAAGGATGGAGAGGGGGAGTGAAAGCAAGTGTGATTTGGGGTGGGCGCAGACACGTCCGCTGATGCGACCGCGAGATTAACATGTCACGCTTACGGAACGTCCACTACCGCGAGCCCGCGGTGCCACAGAGGTGCCGCTTGTGCTTGTGCGAAGCCGGAAAAGACGTCTTAATTTTAACTTGTCTTCCGGTTTTAAGACGCGTATACAGTCGGGGTGACGGCTAACGTGGGCGGGAATCGGCGCTCGTGTTCTGCGGCTTCGCATCGACTAAATGTCTCGTCGCAAGGAAGCGCTGGAAGCTCACGGTAAACCGGGTTCTGGCAACGCTTTACTTGAGCCTCCGTTTCGCAAACAAAAAGTATGCAGAAAATCATCTAAAAATCATCAAAATTTCTGAGGAGTATCACTTAATTGTGCATATGCGTGAGGTGGCCGTAGGTAGAGCGTGCCTAAGTAATGTCAAAGCTTGATGCGTGACGTCACGTTATTTAGAATTGATAACAAAGAGATCATAGCGATTTTCCTTGAGGCTGATCTGCGAAAGCTTTACCAGGTTCTTGGCTCAATAAAGGAAAGGTCGTTTCGTGGCTTAAAGGGATACTAAAGGCAAATATTAAGTCAAGATAAAGTTTTAGATTAGTGCTCGAGAATCTCTAAGGCGTCAATATTATTGCGAACAGAACCTTAATAATCGAGATACTGAGGTAAATGCAGGACATGATTAGGGACTCCCACGGGGCATTCAAGTACTTGCCCGATGACGAAAGCACTCCTCAGTTAAATTGTCACTAGTACTCAACCACTTGTTGCATAAGCATGATTGTATTGTACTATAAGATGAAATAAAATGGTACATGTACAGTTCTGTTTCATTTTTAGAAAAAAAGAACTCATTTTAATTACCCTCGACAATGGCGCGGAACGTCGAAAGGTTTCGTTATCGCTCTATTCTGCACCGCCCATGCTTTCACGTTTCAGCAGTTTCGTTATCGCGTAGTGCTGCGCTGGTTTTGCTCGCTCGCAAAACTCGCACAAACTGCCAGCATTGCAGGGTATTCAAGTTCCTTGTTATGTCGCGGGATGCCCGAACGGTCTACGCCACTTGACAAAAAAGCAGCTGAAGTGGCGAATCCACCGCTCTTTCTTGGCTCGGTGCCGCCGTCTGTCGGGCGCCGTTTCACTCACCGACGGCAGCAAAGGGTGGTGATGGTGTTTGCAACGTCACCACTCCCCCCTGGTTAGATGGCGGGAGATTTGAATTTCGAAAAAGGTATTCGGACTCTTCAGATGCAATCTTCTCGTAAACTAAGTCCTTTCTTGGCACGAAACAAGCGTTGCGAGGTTTCTTGAACGGTTGTTATTTATTGGCACGATATAATAGGAGAGGTGGCATCGGTGCCACCTTTAGGTGGCAGCGACTACTCTTGTCGCTTGGCAAAGAAAAATGTTATCACAAAGTTTGTCAAACAATGTGTCACAAATGCATCTCAAAATACAGTCAGTATGAACACAACGTTACATGAGCCCAGGAATCCACACAGAGGAAACATGTAGACAGTCGCATATGTAAACACATTAAACACAAGTACTTCGAATTGTCCGAAAACACATGCCGAAGTCCACAGTTTCGCAGACGTGTGTACAAAACATATGCACACATACGATATATACTATACAACACTAATAGGCAACACAAGCTCAGACTTTCTCTTTCAGAGGACCACTAAAATTTAATATGCAGCATGGATATTGATATTTTTATTGCGTTCATCCAACCCATAAGCACATTTACTGTGACGTTATTACTAGAAACCGGTTACAACAAAACTTCAGCGGGCGAGATTTGTTTAGCCGTATTGCCCTCCCTTTCTTTCTGGAGAGCGCTGCCCCTAAAGGCCGAGAAAGAATGGCCTTTCCTTACCGTGATGATTCTGTACACCGTACATATCGCGAAATTTGTTAAAACAGCCGAAGCAGTAAAAAAAAAAAAAGTGTTGTGCATGTCGACAGAATTTCCAGAATGGAATTTTCTGTCTACTTGTAAGGAATGCACGCTAGCTTTTCCAATCATCGCGCCGCACATTAAATTTAGAAATTTGAAGAATAAACGAGCCGATTTCGCAATGAAATAAACGTTCATGTACGTGACATTCTCAGGTGAGTGAGGCTATGATAAGTGAATCGTTACCATTCATGCTTTCCTTATTTGATCATACTTCCAGTTCGTAATCCCTTCCCGTTCCGCGAACTTCTCTCAAAGTGAAAGAATAAACGATAAAATCCGACAAGATTTACGGCGCTCTTCTTTCTTCTTCTACATTTGTCAAGCTAAAATCTGAAGCCACCCAAAGCCGAGACGGCACAAGGTGCATCGAGAAAGTTTGAACCCTACGCTCACAGAGTTTTCTAGGTGAGGTTTTCCAGTGAAGGGATAGCAGGAAGAGGGAGGGGGGGGGGGCAATTTATCTTTCTAAACTCCAAGTTCCTCCTCAGTGAGAGGGAAAAAGTCTTCAAGCAGGCTTTTCTTTTTGCAGCTCTCTCTCTCTCTCTCTGTACTCGATGGCGTATGAAGATGGGAACCGAAGATAGCACATACGATATAACGCTAACCCTATAGCTGCCAAAAGGGGTTTTGAAGGAGCACGGAAAAGCGCGGAGGAGGCGAGAATCGTCAGGAAATGACGTGGAAGACCAAAAAAAAAAAAACTGCAACAATATTTGGAGAGCCGCCGTAGAAGGAGCGAGTATGAAAGCCGTTCGGAAAGAATCAAGACAGATATGCAGCCTTACAGGAGCGCGGTGTATTAAGAAACACGAAAAAAAAAAGAACACACACGCACAAACAAGCACATTTCACTTTCTTCAGAGCCTGGACAGGAGCCAGAAGATAAAATCACCTCTTTCTATTTTCGTTTCTTTTACTCGAATACAGGTCGCAATGCGTGTCTAATAGGCGCACAGCTTATGCGCAGAAGTATTTATTAGAAGAACGATACAGAAAGTGAATCTTGATTTTGTCCCTGCGCAAGATTCCAACAGTTTGCAACAGTCGAGACAATAGCGATTGATATTGCTAATCAATAGGAGAGAATCCATGACTTGAAACGACAGGCGTACAAAACAAGGACACGAAAGAAACTTTCATCTTGTGGCTGCGCTCAGTGCAGCTGTCTTTTCAAACCACGAATCCCTTTGCCCAACCTGCCCGGCGTACAGTTCTAAAAAACGAGATAAACCTTAGCGTCAGATGAAAAATGACGGCACATGGTATGCCAATGATCCCAAGCTATCTGCCTTCCTTTAAGCCTGTAACTTCGCGTGCACTTTTGAGTGAGGTCAGTGTATGAGCAGTTTCGTTAAGTTAATGGGATTTGCTAAGTGAAAGCTCATGCTTGCAATCGCGAGAGATATGGCAGCTTACAGCGTATAATATGCTATTCTAGTGAGCTGTACAGCTAGATGATTAAAGCTGTATGTATGGTAGCCACATTTCTGTGTGTTTCAAATCATATGGGCCAGTCTGGCCTGCAGTATTGCGAAATGAATAAATTTAAAGAAGGAATGTCACTCTGGTGAGTCTGAAGTGGTAATTGTTTATGAATGCTTCAAAGTTCGGTCGCGGTCAAGCAAAAATTCGGACGTTTCATTGATTCTATAATGTCTGAGCGGAAAGCACGTGCAGGGCGCATAGAAAATCTTGCAACTTTTACGTCTCTCGTTTCTGCGGATGTTTAGCGTCAGTTAAAAAAATATATATATTATACTTCGTCACATTAGCAGGAATGAGGCATTGAAGCCGGCCCAGTACGCTCATTACACTTTCTCTAGTTCGCTTCATATGTCTGCACTTCTCGTTTTTTTTTTCTTTCATGAAAAAAAAAAGACAACGAAACAAAATTGACGAAGACAAACCCAATTAACTCTGGGCGAAAGAGCCGCTATTCCATGAAGTTCAATCGACTGTAAATTGATTTTGACTCCTCTCGCGCCGCTGAATTGTGCAGCTATACAGAGTATAACGCCGAAGGAGAAAAGGCGACACACACACGCAAAAAGAAAATTCCCCAGAGGGGCTTCCTCCGATATGAACTTGAAGGGAACCGAAGCACGATAAATGCGGGAGAGACCTTAAAAGAGCGCCGTAGTAGAAAGTAAGGACAGGAACTGAAGAACAGCAAGAAAAGTGAATGAAAGAAACAAGTGTCGGGAAAGTAAGGCTTGAGGGAAGACTGAAAAGAGGGCTGGTTTTAGTGGCAGTAGGAAGGGAGGTGGGTGGTGGGGAAGCATGGGGAGAAGTGTGACGCCTACGGCTGAATAGATTGCGCGCCCCCTGCGCGATATCGAAATTGAGGTGGTCGAACTGCTCAATCGACCGAATTGTCCGTTCTTTTCGGAGGGTCCTATAGGGAAAGGAGGGAACGACAGAGTAGTTGGCGACAGAGGGAGGTGGGGAAAAAGGGGGAAGCAGCGGCTGCCGGAAGGAAGGTGGATGAGCGCGATAGCGACGAGATACGACGCTCCATATGAAGCCGAAAGGGAACGCGGGGATTCCCGAATTACACACTGCGGCGTCGAGCAAAATGAACTCACTCGAAAGCCAGCTTGCGTGGGGAGGATAAGGGATAAATAAGGGACAAATAGACGGCAAATGAAAAAAAAAGCAGGACTCGCGCTCACTGTTGGGGACTATCTCCGCCACATATGTGATCTCTACAGAGGAGACGATAGAAGTACCCGGTCTTGCCTAGCTTTATTGCTCATAAGAGATGATAATAAAAAGAGATTAGGAAACGCGACGTCACAAGTGACACCTTTGCTGGGAAGCACATCTGCCTTCTCTTTCATGATAACGCAATAATTTGTCTTCTTCCTAATGCCAATAGTTGCCCGACTGTCTGAAATATTCTAATTACACTGCCTAAAAAATCAAGACTATTTCATGGTTGAGTTCCAAGGAACGCGCTCATGCGATGTTCCTTAAGATATAATTATTTCTTTCTTCAACTTTCGCCGCATATACGTTTGATTTCAATGTAATGTGTTCTAGTGAGTTCCCTCATGCTGTGTTGCAGGGACAAGCTTAGGCCAGGCATTATATTCGCATGGTGGCTTAATTCTACGTTGGGTATAGGATAACGGCAAGATAAGACAACTTCTTCCATCAGCTCAGTTTAATATTATTATAGTGTCTCAGTTCTTGGTAGGTGCTTCCTTTTGACCCCACATTACTTATCACTCGTTCCTAATTAAGCTTTTCTCATCAAGAACACTTACTCCGTGATCAAAATCTACCGCGTCAGCCTGCTGCCGCGTCCAACCCCGATGCCATTTCATCATACGACCAGGATCGACTTTCACTGAGTTCTCACCGACGCAGCACCCCTCACTTCTCATTAAGTGCCCAAAGCACGTCAGTTTTCCCCCGTTTTGGTATTAGTCATTATGACCTTATCTAAGGTCATTCTCCTGTTCATTACAATTTCAGTTACCACCAAGTCTCTCAGGATATGACACAACGCTAATATGTCGGCTGTGGGTCGAAGTAGCCATAAATGTTTCGCACATCAATATCGTGTCGGAATGTCTAACTCGGCCATGTGCGCTCAGTGCTGATGTGAAGAGACTGTCGATCACCTGTTCTGCCACTGTTTTCGCTTCGACGGCCAACTTCAGTTTCCTGGTGAATGAAAAAAAGCGGCGAGAGAGAAGAGAGCGCGCAGAGAGGAGCGGAGGAGGAGGCTATGGCGAAAGCGTGAGATTTACGCGCACGAGGAGCTTTGCAGCGACGACGGCTACGAGATGGCGCCAGAGTAGCGCGTGTCGTCTGCATGGAAACAAAGCGTTGCAGGACACAGTGTTGCCAGGTTTGGCTATATATAGCCAAATTGGGCTACAGAAAAAAAAAATTTGGCGTCGACTTGTGAGAGTTGGCTATCTGGCTATATTTGGACTGCTGAAAATCTGCGACTTTGCTTTGCCTGGTCTATAAGGGGCATCCTAATACCCGCTCCTGAGATGGCTCTCATCGAGTAGAAACAACTCTTAGGCGTCAGCGCGGCTGTGCGTGTGTGCGTGCGCGAAATCCGCCCCCCCCCTACCCCTCCACTCAGTACGCCGTTCTTTGAGCCGATGGCTTTGATCTTTGATGCACTTAAGTGTGCACCGCGCTTCTACCGTGCTAACATTTGCTCCAGCAACATCGTCTCACCTTCGTCTCATCCGGACACCCGATCGCAGGGCATCGGGATGAGATATGCTCAGTAACGGAGGGCAATAACATTGGGTGGGCCGATCGTGGCGCCGGCATAAAAGAAGTGAAGCACGGGTAGACGACACGCTCCAGTGTGTTCACGGCCAAGGCTTCTGGTTGAAGTATCACGCCGTGCACAACTTTCGACCTACTCCGCGTTTCTCGCGGTAAGCTTTACTGACATTTTCCATCGCGTGCGAGATGAATTTTAACGCGACAGCGTTAAGGGCCCCGTGTCGCAGAATATCCGGTGACGGCGCCGTTGTCCGTACGAGAAAAATGATCCACGCGCTGCCACTCGCGGTCTCCCGATTAGCGAGGCAGTCGCGGCACACTTCGCTCCATTTGAAATGCATCCCACGAGACGGATTGTCCGCGCCAGCCCATATATCGCGGAATGAAAACGCGTGTACAGCTGCGCTCAAATTTCGCATTAGGGAGTATCGTAATCATCGTTGAATTTAACTAGTGTCTAAATTTAAGTACATGAAGGTCTCTTGCATTGAGCCTCTATCCGAATGCGGTCGCCACGGTCGGTAATCGAACTCGCCACCCTCTTGCGTCAGCAGGACGCCGTAGCCGCTGAGAAACTGTTCCAGGTAACAGAATTGCGTGGTGTGAAATAACTTCGCCTATAACGACAGCCAACCTCATTCACTGCGCCCACGCGGTCACTGCTTCCGAGCAAAGCTTGCTTTCCACCGCATTCCTCCTTTCGGATGCTTCGCAGCGCGAGTATAGGCGTGACCAGACGAATGCCAGAGGTATGCGGTCAACCCGAAATCCAGAGCACAGAGGGAAACCTCAGCTGCAACGGCAGGTCAAGGCGCTGTTTCTTCGCCATCTCCATCGTTCAGGGTCTCCAACCCTTTGGGCCGGACAGCGTGCCGTCGCTGCAGGCCCTGCTCGGCAAAGACCGAAGTTTATTGCGACTCCCCACCATCAACGGAGTCGCCCGCTGTGCTTACGAAAGTGGATCGGGGACGACTTCAGGGGGGATCGGTATGTGGCAAGAGCCGCGCGACGCACCTTGGCAGCGCGCATCACATTCGTCTTGGATACGCCCGTTCCAGTGGGTACACCAGACACTCCTGCGGCAGGCCATCGTGGAGCTTCTATTAGCGAGCACCGCCCGGCGCAATGCGCTTGCTCTTCGAATCCTCTTGCTTATAGCATGCCTGCGCAATTTCATTCGCCTCAAGGTCACGGTCGAGCCTCCGACCGACTCAGAGTAGCTAACTAGTATAAGCGCAAGCATCAGGCTCACGCTTGTTGTCGGTTCCGTAGAATGCGCAGATGAATGGATACATTGGCCAAGCATTAAACATCTCAGATAACCTTGCTATAACGCCATGCCTGGAAGCAGGAGACATATCGTAAGCTGGCAGTACCATTTATCGCAAGTTTCTAATGGCAAATTATCTCGAGATGCACCCTTCCTTATCGCCCGAGGCGGCGCGCTTCTTGGCTTCTCAGAGGGTTTATTTGTATGTCAAATCTCTAAGTGCAGCACAGGAACACAATGTTACAAAGGGAGGCCTGAATTCATAATAGGTGTCGTTAGCTTCGTGGAATACGGCTATCATCGTCGCCAAGAAAAGCACTCGCACGATTCCCTGCCTTACAGTGAAGCGTGAAGAAACTTTTCTTTTCCCCGCAGAAGTATAAAATTACATGTATAGTTATACAGCCGCGACCACACGCCACATGAGACAAGTGGGGAGAATCGCAGTCGGAGTTACATATCGCGGGAACGCGACAAAGTGTCTCCATTCTCGCGGCAGTTCATCGTTGACCTTGCTGTAACCGAGAGCCGATCCATCATCGTCTCCATCACATTGGCCGACACATATTCCTCAATGGAGAACAGGTCAGCGAGCCTTATTCGCATCTATCTCGCTCTTACCGTCGAGCCCGATGTGGCTCGTATCGCGTTTACTGCGTAGCCCCACGAAGTCATGTACCTCGTCTCTCGGTGTTTCAGAAATCGATCGCGTTCTATCTATGGCCATGGACGTCCCCCTTTTTTTTTGTCTGTTTTGTAATGCGAATGAAACAGCGAGAACCAGAAAAACATGAGAAAGCGAAAACCACCTCAACCCACGACATGGCTCGGGGCAGAGCCGTGCGCGGTTGGTATCGCCACTTGCAGAGTCGACACTTTCCCATCGCTCGTGAGTGTAGCCAGAGACATTCAGCTACTATGCACTCGAAAAAAAAAGCAATCTGCCGAGAGTCAGGAGACGAAGGGAGGGGATCGCGCCCACTTTGAGAGACGAAATAAACAAACAAACGGCGAGCGAGAAATATAAAAAAAAAATGCTTTCAAAACGTTCAGACATCGGGCGGATATCGCGGTTTGCCGGCGTGAAACACGGAAAAACCATCAGCGCGACCTCGCGGGCTGCGGTGAAACGCATCAACGAGTCGGCCCGCGGACCTGATCGGCTTCTCGCGCTGGAGCTTCCAAGCTGCGCTATAGTATACGCATCTACGGTACCACGACGGCAAGCGACGATAGTCGAGTTGTGTACTATGTACACTTGAACCTCGCCAGGCGACGCCATGTTCTGCCGCGCTTGTTGAGATGGGTCGCATGCTGTAGCGGCATGGCGGCGTGCAATAGCATGTGCAGGACTACCAGGCGCTGAAAACACGTGGAATGTTTGTCCGGTGTTGACAATCTTCCCAAGGCTGGCTGGGCCATGGCAGCAGGTATGCAGCGCCCAGGCCATGTCCCTCCGGGAGTGTGTGGCGGTGACCGTTTTGAAGAAGACGTATCGCGTGCCCCCTCTCGGGGCCGTGTTGTTTCTTCGCCGCGGGTAGTCTTATTTTTTGCCTAGTTGACTGCAGCATTGCCGATGCGTACTAGTCACAGGCGCTTCATTTTTTTTTACCTCTCCGCAACAGGAAACAGTTCCACACGGCGCTTTAATGCCGACCCTTCTCTCAGTTGCTCGTAATAGGTGTTGGATTGGTTCAAAGTGCCGCCATCCCTTTCAGCAGTCTGTATCCGCATTCATTGCTTAAAACTTAGCCCCCGTTTCCACATTTCGTGGGGAAAACAAAAGAAAGAAGGTCGACACTCCTACCTCTCCGGTATCATGGGAGAATAACGTAGTGGGAACACGGAAAACAATGACATAGCCCATGAGACGACGCACTAAATTTTATAGCACTTTTGCACTACGACTTATGTGTTTTCATTGCGCGGTGCTCTAATGCCATCGCAGTCATGCACTAACAAGCTGAAATTGCAATTGTGACTGAAATTCGCCAGCAAAGAGTGTAGTCAAGCGCATTGTATGTTCAGCCTCGCTTCGTACGAGTAGCTCATTTCCTGCTGTGTATGTGTAATCTGTAGGCCCTAGGCCCCCCGGGGGCAGCCTGCAAACCGCAATGTTTTGATTTACCCCAATCAGTATAGTGTATGTTTCCACCACAGATATTTCCACTTAGTACAGCTCTACTTCTTTGGTGTGAAGCTACTTAGGGTGCCGAATACGACAGGGGCTGTGAAAAGCACCGGTGGAGTACACAGGACTAACTCTGACCCACGTTGTCATACAATGCGTACAAAGTTATAATCATGATACGAAAGGAAACATGTCATTTGTGTTCTTTTAATATGTGTTCGATTAGCGATTCCTCCAGTCATGTAAGATCTAATACCGATTTCTAGAATCTTCAGCCCAGTTTTCGTCATGAAGAATCTAATTAATTTAGGTTTTCTCAATTAAGCTCAAAAGCGAAACAGGCTACGGCCGTTGAACGCAAATGTGTTATTCCCTGTTGTATTAGCGCAACGTCTATACACTTCTATCTAATCGCACGGACATGTCCTTCTTCCTTTCTTTTTTTATTTTTTTAATTTTTTTTTTTTTTTTTTAGCCTTCCGACCCACTCGGTATCCGGCCTCATGTCGCCGACGGGATTCGAGCCGCCGACTTCGCACCCAACCAACAGCAAGACCATAACTTCTCAGCCACAGCGGTCGGCGAGTCACCGCCGCCATGTGTCTTTAGCCAAAGGATGCGCTCGGGGACGGCTTCGATATCGTGCACGGAATGATACAACTATAGCCCGAGCGGCGCTCGCTTCTTTCCGCCAGGCGAAATCACCGTCCTCACCCCATTTGTGTACATAAGGGACGCTGCGCGGATTTATCGTCGGTGCGCCGGGGAAGTGGTGAAGCCGCGTTTTTGGGGAAGGAGGCGCGGAGACTGCCCGCACGCGTGCGGGCATGGCGGCCGCGGTATCTCCGATCTGTTATGTGTCCTCTGCTTTTCATTCCGTCGCACCCCAGGGGTGGAGAAGCAGCAGCAGCAGCAACCCCGCTGCCTGCGACCTGCCGGTCGGTCTCCTCCTCCTTCTCCTCCTCCACACATTCGTCGGGACGCAGGAGGCGACTCAATGAAGCGCCGCTTGTAATGTAAACCCGGGGCCTGTTGAGATCACCGCGCTACTAAATAGGAGGGGAGGAGGGGAAGCGAGACGACAGTATCGCAGAAATGAAAACACCTCGAGTCGAAACTGAAGGAAGCCGGCGTAGCGGAGAGAGAGAGAGAGAGAGAGAGAGAGAGAGAGAGAGAGAGAGGAGGGTGCATGCTACCGCTGAGAGCTGATGGTGAGCGAGAACATGTTTTAAAGAGAAGTTTGAAAAAAGAGGGGGAAGGAGTTGGGGAGGGGGGGGGGGCGAAGGTTTTATGGGCGTCGGCGCTCCTGCGCGGCAGTTGTCCCGCCATACATCCCAGTCCGAAAGCAATTAGCGTTCGTCTCTTGAAACAGACGGAAGACGGGGGATAATAAAGTAACAAAAATACGCAATGAAAGAAGAAAGAAACCAACAACGACTGAAAGCAAGCGCAAACGCTCGCTCGTTGCTTCGTTTTCGTTCTGGTTTGAACAAGAAAAAGAAGCCAAGAGCGGGGATCCGGAAAGAAGCGGAATATTCTCATTTCTTTGTTTGGTTTTCGCGTTCGCTAAAACGAGGATTACGAGTCGAAATTACGCCTTGCTTGGAAGCCGCGTACTTCTTCCGATGCACGCAAACGCGTGCATAAGCTATTCCAATCTGAGCTTCAAAAATAAATGTAGATAGAAAGAATGGCGTAAAGAGCAGACAAAGAGAACGTGAAGAAACAGTTCGGTTCCGCTGTTCTTATCTCGTTCGCGTGTCGCGGTTTGTTTGTTACACCGCTTTTTGGAAGATTAATTATCATCAAGCAGAGAGCAGCGACTGCCCACAATCTTACCACGAGATCGTTTAATCGAATCAAAGTAAAAAAAAAAAGCACATACACATCGTAAGAATTTCGCGGACAATTAGAATCACTCAAAACACCAGAAGCACCCCAAACACCTAGGTGAGTTCCTTTGTTTTTACGGAAGACACTTAAGAGCTATGGAATAGCAAAAGTAAAGGACAATGCAATGGAACACGATTCTTTCAATATACAGGTGATGTAGAAGTGGTAAATCCTTAACAGAAAGCAATGTCGTAACGTTTGTTCCGGCGTGTTACAGTTAACGAGCTGGAGGTTTCAAGGAAACAGTGCGCAGAGCAACCGTGTACGACGTTGAAAATACTCGGACTCAATCTTTGATATGAAGGCTTGGATCTCAAAATCTTATAATGTGCAACACTCACGTCTCTAAAATAACGGAATGGTAAAAAAAAAAGAAACTAATCGCCACACGTCTACTACGCGCATACCTGACGGAAAGCAACGCAAAAGCAAGAAAAAGTGCATTTTAAAGCTCATGAGCTAGGAAACATGAACTATTCATTTTCCACCTGCCGCGACGTTTATCTTTCTTTCTTTCTTTCTTTCTTTCTTTCTTTCTTTCTTTCTTTCTTTCTTTCTTTCTTTCTTTCTTTCTTTCTTTCTTACTTTCTTTCTTTCGTTCATTTACCATACGCATTGCCACACCCGTTAGGACATTCTGCGTAATGGAATGGGTGACAGAAACGCACACGAGCAAAACCCTGTCCTTCCGAGAGCTTGATCGTTATTTTTCTATATATCAGGGCGAAGAATTCATATCAAGCTCATCCGACCCAAGGATGTTCTTTCTTTTTTCGCGTTTTCATCATCAAAACCCTTCCCCCACTTTTTGCACGCATGGGCGCGCACTCGTAAAAACACGCGCATAACGAGAACACTGAACGTACATGGGGGAGGGGGGGGAGGGGGGGACGCGTCGGAATTGCGCGCGCAAAATAAGCGCGAGCTCGCAAGAAAACTATAACGACGAGCGGGCGCAACGCACGCGAAGGAGGCCCAGCAGCGCGATCCCATAAACACGGCGAATCAACGCAACGTGGGGGCCAGGCCCGTTTCTCTCTTTTTCCGTCTCCCTGTCCAACGAAAATGCACGCGCCCGACAATCCGACCCAACGAACGAGAGAGCACGGCCGAGGCATGTACCGTATCTATGGCTACTTTGCTCGCTTTGCATTTTGAGCATGAAGGACGCAATGTACCGCGAATATCGACGTACAATACGAGATTCTTGTATCCGCGGATTGTGGCATTTTGAATATGCTTCTACTGTAATGAGGAGTACCAAAGGTTTCGGTGGCTCGAACTGGGCCATTTTAACCGTGAAGCGGCTGTAAACCTGATTGGTTTGTCATTTCCCCCCTTTTATTGGTGCGAAAATACGTGCTTGTAGGTTTCTCGTTTGTTTCTCTGCCGTTGTGTAGCCTTAGCCCTCGCGTTTGCCACAACTTCTTTCGAACCACTAAATGTGATGAATTCGCCTTGTATCGGTATATTTCCCAAGTATAATACTGCACTCGCTGCAATTACTACGCTAAAGAAGAAAAAGAAAGAGAGAGAAAGAAAAAGAGAGGGAGAAATAGAAATGCCGTAAAGCCCGGCATAACCCGAAGTAGTTCTCTTTTTTTTTTGCTTCCTTTGATGGATTTCTTCTTTTTCTCCTGTGATAAGCGGGTCTTGGGGGTAGGGAGCTAGGAAAGGAATTAAATGACAAGAAACTGAAGTGGTTTTAGCCGTATAATATACGCGTCTAAATTCACTCTCACCTTTTCTATAGCGAGGTCCAATGTGGACCCTCATAATTAGTAACTTCAGCTTCCAAACAAGATGAGAGCTAGCTGACAGCAAGATTCTGACAGGAAGGTTGGTTGTACTTACATATGTTAGTTTAAAGCCGCTAGTAGCCGATCACTATGGGTCTAACCAGTGTGATCCATTTTCATGTGTTGTAATCAAATGAACGTGTAATAAATTAATTGATTAATCAAAAATGAAAAAAAAATGAAAGAAAGATGAAATTTGAAACGATCACCAACGAAGTCGTGTCTAGAGCCAACTAGTTTCTAGAACCAACTCTTTAAGTTGGGGGAGGTGCGGTTCCAGATCCTTTGCGCACCGTGTACGTACTGTACACGACAGTTATTTTCATTCCGCCTGCATCGAAGCGCATCCGCCGCGGCAGGGGGTCGAGCCCGCCACATCGTGTTCAGTGGCAGAACGCCACGGTGAGTGAGCTACTGGGACGGGTTGACGAACGCAAGTCCCTTAGTCAAAACCTTGGCGGCAAAGGCACTACTTATAGGTTCATTTCTGCATTACAAGGGGTAAATCACGGTATACGCACGCACGTATCTGCGCGCAGAACGAAAGAAATGTGGAACGAAAGCAAGGAAGACTTATCTAAGGTAATAACGTGGCATCAAAACAAAAAGAAAATGGGGTGGGGGGGGGGCGGCAAAAAGAACAGCAGGCTCCCTCTCGCGGTGCATCTCTTGCGTACGGAGCGACCCCCGCGGCGAGAAATATTTGATTGTGTGTGCGCGTGCGCGGGCTCCAGGGTCCAGTGTTTCCGGACTCATTATCCAAATGAAGCCACTGCGAGCACCGCGGCGTTGCCCGACAGCGCCCGCGATAAGGAAGGAAGGAAGGAGGCCGAAGGAGGGGGGAGGGTGAAGGGGCGAGACGCAACAAGAAGGATGACTCGGGATCGGCTGCGGACACCTGCGGCGGCGCGCCGTGGCAAAGCCTCGGCGACAAAAAAAGCGAGTCAGCCAATGGGGTGCGCCCGCGCGCGCCTCCCCTTTCCTACACACTTCCTCTTCGTCTCGTTTCTGTTTCGACTTCTACGCTACGTCTCTCGGAGACACACACAAAAAACCGCGATAGTCTATACGGGAAAAAGGCACGCTCCGGTCCGCGTCCTGGGAGGAGCGGACCCCCGCGGAGTTTGGCTTGATCGGTACACTATAGCTTTCCCGTATAAGTTGATAGAGTCCAGCAGTGAGTGAGCGAGGGAGGGTGGTGCCGCGATCCGGCCTGTCCTGAAGGAGGAGCCGGCCCCTTTGGAAGTGGGCATAGACAACGGGGGACTTTCTCATTAGAAAACTTTTGCCCCCGACAAAGTGGAATAAAAAAGCTGTATTTTCCAAGCATCGCTGCGTTTATGGGTATGGGCAATTTAGCGGATTAAAGGGAAGGAAGAAAAATAGAATAGTAGATCAGCGTGTGTGGCCACAGAATTTGGTCATCTACAGGCATCGTGCTCAAGGAGGCCGCCTTGATTAACGCGTTGATTAAAGAGAGAAACCTGCCACACATGCATGAGAGAGAAAATATAAGCATGTATATATATATTAGGTTAACTAGAAGTCGTTCTGGTTTGATACAGTCCGCGAAGGAGAGAAGAGAGAGAAGGAAACGTTCATTATTGGAAACAGTGCATCCCGAGCGAGGCCCGGTTTCACCCAAAGGTGCTAAGCCTCCTTAGTCCAGGAACCCTCTGGCTTCGACTGCCTTCTTGGCCCTGGCGACGAGTTGTCGTTGGTCTTCCAGCTCCCTGAGGGTGAGCTTGGCCTCCACGAAGGAGGAAAATAAAGAAAAGGATAGAAAGATAGACGCACGAAGGCACTCAAGACACGCGCACAATCCAGGGGAAGCGCGCAACGTTATGAATATTCTATCCGAAACTGGAGACAGAAAAGCGTATACATTTAAATTGCCATCTCAGGATAGAACAGTGAACATTTAGCTTCCGCGCCAAATCCAATTGGGGACCCGCCGTGGTTGCTCAGTGGCTATGGTGTTGGGCTGCTGAGCACGAGGTCGCGGGATCGAATCCCGGCCATGGCGGCCGCATTTCGATGGGGGCGAAATGCGAAAACACCCGTGTACTTAGATTTTGGTGCACGTTAAAGAACCCCAGGAGGTCAAAATTTCCGGAGTCCCCCACTACGGCGTGCCTCATAATCAGAAAGTGGTTTTGGCACGTAAAACCCCATAATTTAAATCCATTTGGGGTCACTGGGCTGATAATCTTTTGTTCTGATGACGGACAACTGTCCTGTCTGTCAAGCACGATGCACAGCGCTTGCATCTGTGCACTAGAATGCGTGTTGAGATAAAGGAATGTGACAGTCTCATCACAGCTATACAGGAGGCCTACTGGGCTGTCGAACATTCGCGATAAAAGGATCGCGAATTGGTAAAGACAGCGCCCAGCCAGGTGCGGCACGATATAATCTGTCCACGTAGTTCTACACTATAGAGAGCAGACGTATGCTTGTAACTCAGGGGACAGCGGACGCAGATGAGAAATGTATAAACACGGATATTAACGCATGACATCTACGAGCTTTACTGACTGTAAAAGAAATGTCGATGGATTTACACATATGATCTGCCAATTTCTGTTTACGGTTCACTATTGTGTTTCTTCTTCAGAGATGAAATCTGATACCACAGGAGATATGGGAAAAGAAGTCCATGCCTTGCTCCGAACCATACAAAAGGCAGTACGGACCTGCGCAGAGCTCAACAAGTTGAAACGTCTTTATCTACATTGGTTGACGCTAGAAAGACTGCAAACTCGACTGGAAACAGCACCATAGGAGTGGGGCGCGGCGCAAGAATGTTCGAAGAAGCCCATCGAAGACGAATAAACAGACGAAAAATTTTCATCTGGTAACTTTTGCATTCGTCATGAGTATGAGAACAAATAACTTTTCCTTTTGATAATGAGACAATGACAGGTTACTTGGATGAGCATGCTCAAGGCAGACAAGGTCGTTTGTCCAGGCATACAGGACGAGTAAAAGTCGAGCAAGATGATAAGAATTGATGTTACTCTAAGCCAAGTGTTTAAACAAGGACATAAGAAGGAAGAAGAGGAAAACACAAGACACCCACTATCAATTCGAAGCTCGGTCAGCGGCGGAAAACAAGGAAGACGCAAAACTTACTCGCGCAGGCTCGATAAGAGGCGGCGCCGACCTGGCACTGATGGAGACGTGCGGCAGCACGCGAGAGATAACTGTTTCGGTGTGAGTACCTTTCTGCATATTAACCGAGGACTGATCTACGCTCGTGAAACCACTAATAATGATATGCCGTGCCTCGAATACCATATAAGGCGGACTTCTTCGATCGTTCTTATATCTAAACAGAACGAAACTGTCCGCAGATTCCGGAGTACGCTCCCAGTCGCGACAATATAATGAAAGGTGAGACGGTGTTCAGAGTCACCGAATGCCGGCGTACTTTACCCGTCATTCGTCCTATACTGTGAGCGCTGCACAAACTTCAACGGGGTCACTCTTCCTCTGCACGACGGTACACGTCTTTCCTAAGTTGTCGTCAGCCGTGAACACAACGCTGAGAGCGCATATATCTTAACTTTCTTCATTGTATGTGACTGAGAGTCAATGTACCGTACGTTTACCCACTATACTATTTTCTTCTTACTTTCAACTATTTCGGCAACAATTTATATATGAACTGTAAGACGCAACATATATTTCCAAGCGACTTTGGTATTTTTTCTTTAATTCTGGGCTTTTACGAGTGTTAGAGTTATTGACAGGAAAATTTTCTGCGTTGATTCAATTGTTCCCAGATTATGAGGTTACTTATGGCCAAGTAGTGTTCCTTATTTCGATATCACTGGGTATGGAAGCCGTTGTAAACCAATTTACGCTACTGCATTTCGTGATTGTGTTAAATATTGGCAAATCTGTGCATATGTTTTCGCAATAATGCGCCACGTATGAAATGCGCTGTGGTGGGCGTCAGATTTACCTATATGCTATTTTTTTTACGGCAGTCATGGAACATAAATGTTGCTAAAATGTTTCGAATGCTGCGTTATACTTGCGTCATGACGTAATTGGTCTTCAAAAACGCACTTGTCTTGAATAACCACGACATGGTTATTCCGTTTCTAACAACTTTAGAATGCTTAGAGGGAAAGTTCAACAAGGGGTTGAATATTCTCGGAAAAGCATATGCGATCATCCAGAAAAGTTGACGGAATGTCCAGAAATCGAATGCCGTTTAGCAAACGCAATTCTTTATTGACCACAATTCAGGATTTATGGTTAAGTTCTGCTATACTTGTGATCAGCGAATGCGTTACCGGGAACTGGCAAGCTTTTATGCAGTGACGAAGTGGGAAAAGCTTTTTTCTTACATGGCAGGAACTCTTCCAACTTCATCCTCCTTGGAATCTTAGTATGGTGGTCAGCGATCCATCACCATTCGGCGTACCAACGGTTCTAGGGGCGAACGTCTTCCTAGAGGCCAACAGGGCGTTCCATCATTCAGCGATTCATTGAAGCAGGAATGCTCGTTGACCGGCGGGATGCCATGTAATAGATATAACGTCGCAAATTTAAATGTATACTACAAAGTTTGCAGACAGCTGTTACACAGTTCTGCTCAGACGTAAGAACAAAGAAGTAGGCATTATGGTCGAGGCAGGGCATTTCATTAATAGCGGCAGCACGTGCCCATGTCGGCTCTCGATTATCTTGCACACAGAAGAAAATTTTCATGCCTAAACATTTCGCGAGCGCCTGCACGTGTCCGTGATCGACGAGTTGGCGCTGCCTTCCATCGAGCGTTCTCGCAGATAAGCTTTGTATTTTACTTATTCTTCAGCCAACTGTCTTCAATCAATCAACGAACCCATCTTTATTTAGCATTCATTAATTAAAAAAGACTGTGCGACCTTCTAGTTGACACTCGGCGTTTGTGCTGTCTTGCCCGTTATTCTTGCGTTAGCTTTTGCACGCCTGCCTTCTCCAGGCGTCGCACCATCGGGGAGATCGCCGTTCGTCGTTCAGCGCGGAGAGCGCAACGGTTTCTGCGATCTGCGGTGTTTTCAGTGCGCTTGACTGTGTTTTTGTAATGTCATAGGCTGCATAGAATACGAAAAATGCAGCCCACTTTGGTTCGTCCAAGTTTTAGCTTCTCTGCCACTCGGACAACGCGCGCGAGACGTCACAATCAAGCGACCACAGCTAGAACATCAGCTCGCTCAAATTTTCTATAGCGAGCGCACTGTAAGCACACTGTAAAATAATTTGCACCCTTAAAATCGAATAAGGCTGTAAATATGGCTCTAGCTGAAAACCCTTACAGCCAAAAGATGGTGTAAGGGGTTAAAGACGAAAACATTGTGCAAGGGTTTAAAAAGGTTAAAAGGTGTGAGTTACAGACACATTTACACCCTTATTCCCATTTAAAGGTTTCATTTTTATTACAGTGCAGATTTCTGCTGGAACTTTGTTTTCGAGCCCCCCATCTGATGTACTAAACTTATTCTAGTTCTCGCAGTTTTCAGCGCCAGCGACAAAGGGGTGGATGCGGTGGGAGATAGAAGGGGATGGGGAGAAGAAGAGTGGGCTGCGCTGGCCTACTGGAATTTCGGCTGACAATGAAGCAACGAAGAAGTTGAGCGAGAGCAAACAAATAAATATAAGCACTGCCAGGAACGCATTATACTCCGCGAATAGTACGCCCAGTGCCCGTCTCGCAAAGCCACGCCGAGACGAGGCAAGACGAGCCGAGCCGGCGTGAGCGGACCTTCCCCAGTCATCAACTGTCCCCTAATAGCGTCATCCATCTCCGTCGGCCCCTACCAAACGATATCGCCCCCGGTCGCCTTCAGCTAGGCCAACGCTGCCTGTTCCAACCCATATAAAAGCGCGGCTGTCAGAAGCCGATCAGCAGGCAGAAGAATGAAGAAGCCATAGACGGCCGAGCCGAGCCTAGATGAGCCGAGCCGGCCCATGCAAAGCGTGCATGAGATGTCCAGATTATGAGATGTGGTGGCGGGTGCTGCGCTTTTTTTGTCTGCTGGCCTGCACGGGCGGTGAACTTCGAGTTCGCGATGCCGAAGCGGAGCGCATTCGACAGCGGCATGCACGACGCTAAGGGTGTGTTCACGCTTGTGGGATATCAGCCCGTATATCCGTTACAGCCCCGTCTTCTCGCGCTACCTTTTTGACTGAAACGCGAGGGGGAGAAAGAGAGGGGGCAGGGGTATTGCCTGTTGTTGATAGCATCGGGCTGCGGTAGCTATCATCGCCTCTGGAGAGATTGGTGCGCGTGTTCTGCTCGTTTACAACCGCTGGAGCGTCAGTACACAAGAGTCTGAGGGGTTTCGCACTGTTGCGCGTAATTGTGCATATAGTACTACGCTATACGGCTACACCCAGCCGTGAATCTCGCCTAAAGTTCAAGGTCTCATCACGCACGCTCTGATCTAAATATATCCTGTTACTAAGATTTCAGTCGTTGTAGCAGCGATACCATGGCTCTAGTGTTCATCGCGGAGTTTAGAAATAGCGGACGCAGACATCTTACAGCGCTAAAAAGAGCTTGGTGTATCCAGAAAATAGTAGCTACCTAGTAGCTATGCTTATAGCGTAGAGGCTAGGATGTTGGGCTACTAAGCCCGAAAGCGGGGGACCGAATCATGACCGTGGCGGCCGCATTTCTATGGGGGGGAGAGAGAGGGAAACAGGGAAGGCAGGTATGTTAACCTGTCAGGAGTCCGGTTGGCTACCCTACACTGGGGGAAGGGAGAAGGGGAAGCGAGAGAAGGGAGATAGGGCATATATATAAAGACGTGCACGGACAGTACTTGAGCCAAAGCCACTTGAAAGCACAATAATGCCGTCACTGCCTTCTGAGCCGATGAACGATGGGGACAGTGTTCTAGTACTGTCTGTTCACTCAGAGAGCGATCATCTAGTTTCCTCAATATGTTGGACAAAGCTTGTCTTTGTGCTTGAAATTGAGGACAGTGGCGCAATAAGTAGTCAATGTCAAAGAAGTGCCAGCGCACCGTGCATTGGGTGCACGTTAAAGAACACCAGGTGGCCAAAATTAATTCGGAGTCCCTCACTACGGCGTGCCTCATAATCAGTTCCTGGTTTGGCACGTAAAACCATGGAATTTAATTAAGATAAGATTGATAAGGAGAGCACAGGGCGATAAAGAGAATAGGTTTGCTTACGTGTTTTTTTTAACTGATCGTGAACTGTTAGACCTTTATATTAAAACGTGTATATTGTTGCGCATCTGGCCGGTGACTATTTTTCGACAGGTTGTCGTTCTTATCTGGTTATCGCTCGAAGTAAGGTGCACCTGCCGTTGCCAGGATTGGGGGCTCAATCCCATCGCTTGTGGTCCTTTGCCAAGATTGGAGTACGGCATGAATTCGAAGGTAGCTGGCCCATGCCGTCGTCCAACTTATTTACGCTGAGGTCGTTGATGAAGTGAAGAACAGTTTCTCATCGAGAACGAGGAAAAAGGGTTTATTTACAGAAATTGAATCAGTCTAACATGACTGCTTGAGAAAAAGAGTATCAGTCAAACATGACTGCATGAGAGAAGTGACTCAGTCTAACATGACTGCTCAAGAGAAGTGTATCCAGCATTCGCACAACAACAGTTTTTATACACTCGGTCCGCCGGCCATACGAGGCGGCGACTGTTCGTTTACTCATCACCAACTCGCCGCTGCTCCACAGATCAGTTTACGTACACAAAGGCAACCGCGTTCTGATGCCCGACGACGGCGTTGGAGGGGTGCCGTTCCGGGAAGTATCGGCGCCCATCGAGGGTAGCTCGTTGTCTTGCGTCTGGACGAGCATGAGAAGCACCAAAATACGGCTTCCCCACGGCAGCTTGTCCATGCGTGTCATATCAGGTCCACGTTGGGGAACTCCGAAACCATTGTTCACACACCGAACTCGTCCCGTCACAATGTCGATGGGGCTGGTGGAAGGCGGCGGTTTTCAGCACAAAGGCCGCTTCTTCGAACGCCTCCTAGGTGCAGCGACGGTGAGGCGGAGATGCGCGTCGTGTCGCCCTGTCGTAACAGGGTGACAATCTTGCTTTGCAGCTCGCCATTCTTAACAGCGCAAAGGCCGCTTCTTCGAACGCCTCCTAGCTGTAGCGACGGAGAGTGCGGAATGCGCGTCTTGCCCCCTTGTCGTAATTGGGTGGCAATTTTGCCTTGTAGCTCGCCATTCTTAACACCGTATGCAAAATTTATGGAATGTTGTCGTCCACTCTCTATCGCAAGAGTTTTGTCTGATCAAACTACGCTTGCGGTACCAATAGTGTACATTCTCGAATGCAGGTGAGCACCGTTGACTACTCTGGAACATTCAGTGATGCAGGCACGTACCCAGGATTTTTTTTCGGGGGGGGGGGGGGGGGGGGCCCACCACCTCCACCATCATCATCATCATCATCATTGTCGTCATCATCGTCATCATCATCATCAGCCTGTTTTATGTCCACTGCAGGGCGAAGACCTCTCCCTGCGATCTCCAATTACCCCTGTCCTGCGCCAACCGATTCCAACTAGCGCCCGCGAATTTCCTAATTTCATCGCTCCACCTAGTGTTTTGTCGTCCTCGATTGCGTTTCCCTTCTCTTGGTACCCATTCTGTAACCCTAATGGTCCAACGGTTATCTAACCGGCGCATTACATGACCTGCCCAGCTACAGTTTTTTCCTCTTTATGTCAATTAGAAGATCGTCTATACCCGTTCGCTCTCTGATCCAAACCACTCTCTTTCTCTCTTAACGTTATGCCTAGCAATCTTCGTTCGATCGCTCTTTGCGCGGTCCTTAACTTGCTCTCAAGTCTCTGCCCCATATGTCAGCACTGGCAAAATGCACTGATTGCACACCTTAGTTTTCAATAATAATGGAAAGCTTCCAGTCAGGAGCTGGCAATGTCTGCCGTATGCGATCCAACCTATTTTTATTCTTCTGCGAATTTCCTTCCTATGATCAGGGTTCCCTGTGATTAATTGACCTATAGGTAAACATACTCCTTCACAGTCTCTAGTGGCCGACTGGCGATCCTGATCTCTTGTTCGTTTGCCCGGCTATTTATCATTATCTTCGTCTTCTGCATATTCATATTCAACCCCACTCTTACACTCTCTCTGTTAAGGTCTCCAATCATTTGTTGTAACTCGTCTGCATTGTTGTTGAATAGAACAATATCATCGGCAAACCGAAGGTTGCTGAGATATTTGCCGTCGATCTTTACTCCTAAGCCTTCCCAGTTTAATAGCTTGAATTCTTCTAAGCGCGCAATGAATAACTTTGGAGAAATTGTGTCTCCCTGTCTGACCCCTTTCTCTATAGGTATCTCCCAGCTTTTCTTTTGTAGAACTAAGGTAGCTGTAGAACCTCTGTAGATATTCTTTCGCGAAGGACGAGTCAGTAAGACGAGAAACTATTTACAGATTATATTTACAAAAACGTTGCAGCGCTGACCGGTTAGATCCACAGCGCGAGCCCAGTTCGTTCTTCCTCCTCTTTTCTGGAGTTATGGCGCCTACGCGCCTCGTTCAAGCAAACAAATACCACACGCATGTAGAAATATTTTCCAAGCTTTTTACGTAAGCGTTCTGTACTCCTTGATTACGTAGTGCCTCTACGATTGCTGGTATCTCTACTTAATCAAATGCATTTTCGTAATCTATATAAGCCACATAGCGAGGCTTATTGTACTCTGCAGATTTAGCGATAACCTGATTGATGACATGGATGTGATCCAGTGTAAAGTATCTCTTCCTGAAGCCAGCCTGTTCCCTTGGTTGACAAAATCCAGTGTTGCCCTTATTCTATTGGAGATTATTTTGATTAATATTTTATATAATACTGGGAGCAAGCTAATGGTCCCATAATTGTTCAATTCTTTAACGTCTCCTTTTTTTGTGGATTAGTATAATATCTGCATTCTTCCAGTTTTCTGGGACCCTTTGCAGTCGATAGACACTTCGTATAAAGAGCCGCCAGTTTTCCAAGCATTATGTCTCCTCAACCTTTGATTAAATCGACTGTTATTCCACTTTCTCCTCCCGCTCTTCATCGTTTCATGTCTTGCAGGGCCCTTCTGACCTCATCGCTAGTTATAGGAGAGTTTCTGTATCCTGTTCAATACTGTTTCTAAGTGAGCTATCGTGACTCCTCTGGGTGCTGTATACAGGTCAGCTTAGAATTTTTCCGCTGCTTTTACTATATCTTCGAGATTGCTGATGATATTATCCTTCTTATCATTTAGTGCATACATCATTGTTTGTCCTATGCCAGGTTTCTTTTTTACTGATTTCAGGCTGCATTCATTTTTTACGGCTTCTTCAGTCTTCCTCATGTTATAGTTTCGAATATCAGTTATTTGTTTCGCCTTGTTGATCAGTTTTGACAGCTCCGCGAATTGCGTAACGCTGTGCGGCCGCCAGTCCCATACAACCGCGTAGAGCGCAGGACTCTGCGATTCTAGACGTTCTGCGCTCACCGCGAAAGGTTAGAAAAACACCCACATAAGCACAGCAGAGAAGTGGCTACGTGAGGCGGTTCCAAACAAGTAATTGTTCTCCACTTCCGGCGGCGTTTTCTCTACTTCCTTTTTAAATAAAAAGATGTTGATCCATAAATATTCTCATAAACAACGGTTAACTTATTTATTATTCGCTTTTGCTTGCAGTTTGGTTGTTACCTTGGCTCTCTCCCTTAGTAGATCGCTTAATTTCTCAACTCCTTGCGATTTTTGTTTCCAGTTGCCAATTTTGCACGAAAAGTGCTATACAATTAGGGAAAAACAGACGAGGTAACGGGTGACAGTCATCTTATGGGTTTAAGGGTTATTGCAGGGTTTCATGATGGACGCTCTTTCACATTATTTTATTTCCCACCTTATCTAACCCATATCAAGTGTATATGGTTCCGGGCATCTGCCAGCGTCGCAGCGAGCCGTAACTCAAGGAAATAATGAAGCAAAGGGATAAGTTAAACGCAATTGGCGTATTCTCCGGCCGCAACTCGTTCCATGAGAGTACAGACCAGCTGAGTAACAGCCGCATCCCTCTCCTGGTCCCAGGACCAGCCTAAACAAAGAAGGTTTAACTAACAAAAGCAACAGCTATGCGCGTGACGGTTGAATAGATGGTGACAATTGAACGCATCTCGAGTTAATCGCGCGGGTGCGGAATCTATGAGAAAACTGTCCTTCACATTACAAGAGATGCCGATAACTACCGCCATCGAAAAGGAGTGAAAAAGGCAGCATAATGCTGACCGATGAACAGCTGCCAAGTCTCAACATTGATCTGGCGACGCTTTAGGAATGTGTGAGGAGTGGTGGCGTGGGCGGGGAGGGGGGGGGGGGGTATGCCACTTGATTTCGGGGGGGGCCCGGGCCCCCCCGGGCCCCCCCCCTGGGTACGTGCCTGCAGTGATGTATGTATAAGTGTGGTGAACGCATTTGATCCTCAAGTTAAATTCGGTGACCGAAGACTGTGTTATAGGCGCTAACGTTGTCATGTGAGCTTTACTTATCTTTTGGGGCCACACGTTCGTCCAATAAAGAGTTAGATTCATAGCTCATGCTTTGGCATGTGCCTGCTTCTCCGGAATAACCAACGCGGGACAAGAGCACTGTAAAGAGGCAATGAGCGCGTAGCAATACGAAGTGTATGATCGTTAACAAAATATAAAAAAATTATCCTAACGTTGAAGAGAAGACCCGGTATTGTGACGCCCACGATCATACTACGGATAGCCCGACGAACAAGCAGAAATTCGCGCACTCGTCTACGTGCTACCCATATGCGGATTACTATTAACGACCCTCGCTCTGTCTAAATACTCCTCTTTAGTTCGCTCCGGAATCTTATCGCGTTTGCCCTTGCTGATCGCGCTATTAGATGACGGTCACACCGTTCAACCTGCCGCGTTATAGTCGCCGTTGCAGCACAACAATGACGGTAATAACGACAAGAACAAGAAACAAGTAGGCAAAGACAAAAATATAAAAAAACCCTAAACACGGAATAGCCGAGGCTTCGACAGGCAGCGTACGCGTTACGGCTACCGAAGTGCCTACCCTCCCGTATTTAGGTTAGGTTACGCTTGAGTAATTGGAGCGCCGCACAGGGAACGAGAGCGTCGCTCCAATCGCTAATCTCCTGACCGTGGCTGACGGATGGAAATCGCATTGTTTGCCGGTGACTGATGATCGCGAAGGGTGCCAAGGAACAAAGGAATCAATCGTCGGGATTAACGCTGCCGAAGATAATGCGCACCGTCGTCTCTAAATAGCGCGCGATGGGCTCCTGACGCGCGCCTCGCTTCACCCTCGGATCGCGACTAAGGCTTTAGAGGCATTGTAATGTAAATCAGTGTATAGAGGGCGTTGTCCGGCGAAAACAATGACTCCGTAACTTAGCAGCCGCAGCGTTATATAGTGCAGCTTTTATAGGCAAAGCCAGATGTTCAGCAACTCGGATAGCGCCCCACGGCTTTTCCAAATGCGTTTTTTATTTATTTCGTAACTTTGCAGCACGTGCAGTGGTAACCTTGGATATCATCAGTGGAGAAAAAAAAAAAGAAAAAGGATACACGTCAAATAAAAAAAATTGCGCGGAAACCATCGACGCTAGCTGTTTGTCAATGTTAAGCGAATAGCCGTATACACTTCTTGAAAGCTAATCGCTTCAATAAAGGAACGAGGCGCTTGAAGGCATACATTCGCTGCAGTTCGCTCATTCGCATTCGCTGCATTCGCTGCATTCGCTGCAGGGAAATTTATGTTGGGTTAATAGCTTCATTGCGCAATTTCCCGGGTACTCGAGCGCCTTGTAAGCTTATGATCCTTGCACATGTGCCCCTGCCCTTGAAACTTTTTTACGAAACGATTATAATACCGGAAACCGTGGGCCAGGCACGTGACATCATCTCGCTATAGCATGGAGGTCACGCACTAAGATCAAGAAACTCACCCTTCTGTGGAGAGCCTCGTGCTTTATAGAACGTGTAATATTCGAGTTTTTTTAATAGTTTATGTATTCCGCGAACATTGAAAGGAGTGCAGTTTGCGAAGAGTATTCGTTGTCTACGAGCGTCCCGTGGCGCCCGCAGACACTTCGACGCGACACTCATGACGCCAGCCAAAAACCTTCAAAAGAGATGGGAAATGGATAATTCTTTAGGCTTGAACTACATTTGTCAAAATGTGCCTGAGGAAACTTGGCAACTCAACGCAGAGAAAGGCTTTACTACCAAGCACAGGCAGGAGTGAATGACACATAGGGTATAGTACAATGAAAGAAGGAACAAAGTTATTTTCCAGCTCGAGCGAGGTGGAAGGAACAGCTGTAGAAGTCATGAAATATGGTGTGTGGAGATCGTAGAAGATGCTTGCGAGATATGTCAATACGATTTGTTTCACCTTTTAAGCGTAGATTATTTTCCTTTTTTTTGTTTCTTTGTTAGGTCTGGCTGCGAACGGGATAAGGGCTGCTGATCATCAATCATCATTGCCTCTATATAGAGGCCATTTCACACTAGAGAGAAAGGTGGCTGACCCTGTCCACAAACAGCGCATTGCCGGTACTTATCATAATTATCGCCTCTATGTCCCATAAACGCTAAACCCTTAGCCTATCCTAACTTAATCTAATAACAACTGTTAAGGGTACACATCTTCGTCATTCATACAAACCATTCTCATTGATTTAATGGGACGGAGCCATCGCCACCTTGTTGCTCAGAGAAGCATTACCGTAAGGCTTTCCCGATGGAGCACAATTAGAGGCGCCAAGAGGTCTCATGGAAGCCGCCAATATCCTCTTGGTACTTGGCAGCAAACGTGCAAGAAAAAATACATAAATTATGGGGTTTTACGTGCCAAAACCACTTTCTGATTATGAGGCACGTCGTAGTGGGGCACTCCGGAAATTAGGGCCACCTGGGGTTCTTTAACGTGCACCTAAATCTAAGTACATGGGTATTTTCGCATTTCGCCCCGTCCAAATGCTGCCGCCATGGTCGGGATTTGATCCCGCGACCTCGTGCTCAGCAGCCCAACACCATAGCCACTAAGCAACCATGGCGGGTGCCATCTGATGAGTCTGCTCATTCCTCGCTGAGTACTGCATGTCTGTGGTACTTGTGCTGCTTGTAAATTTTATTCCCTTTAACCTTTTCTCCAGCCCAGGGTATCCAGCCTGTGCTTACACTGCCTAACCTCCCTGTCCCTCCCTCTCTTTTTTATCTTCGTTCATGCAAACATTATTTCGGTTCTATTACTACATTACACTTCTACACTACCATAAGAGGCACTGGTACCATGAGAAGAGGCTTGGTAATCCAGAATTTACGCAAGAAATGGGAGCCAAGTGGCGACACAGAATTAATTCAAGTTGCCGCACCAGCTTCTCGTGATGTCATGGATTTTGACGATGTCTCTGCAGGCATAGTTCTTATGAATTTTTTATTGCTAAAGCTCGACTGCCTTGTATTTTAAAAGAGAGAAACACTGAATTTGTCAAGTTTTAAAAGCGTTAACTGAGCCACGCAGGCCCAAAAATGAAATAGATACATTAAATTTCGTGACGTCAGACTGATGTATACCAGCACTGGTGTTTCGGCGCGAACTTCGCGGAACGGAAATTTGGTCTTCATTTTATCTTCTAATTACCAGCCTGTTTCCGTGAATTTGGCGAAAAGTGCATTTTGATGAAATGATATGCGTTGAGTGATGGTGGTGAGATGAACGAGATGACGATTATGATGAGAATGATGAGCAATATGTGATTAAAGAGTATTTCATCAGCCTAAAATGATTCAGTGTTTCTCACTGGCGACCCTTTAAGGGAGGAGGTATACGGGAGTCTTATAAAAGTTCGGAATGTGGTATAAAGGCACCACGCGCGCTTCGCCATTTACGGTCCAGTGTTCAATAAAACCTCGTGACGGTAAAACCAAAGTTGCTGACGGGGAACCGCATTTAGGCCGCTCGTGTCTGTAGCCTCAGCTGACACCCGCTTCACTCCATCGCCGTAGCTTACAGAAAAACAACACATATACACACGCATAGAGGCACGCGAATACACTCACAGGCGCACGCGGGTGCACGCAGGCAATCTTCAAGGGCGATGACAGCGGAGACACCGTTTCCAGTGGGCGCTCGAAAATTAAGACGGATCTCTCGCTTCCCAGCCGGGTTCGATGTTGCTCAGGGTAGTGGCTTCCTTTGCAACTGTTCGCACAGCAAGCTGCCTATATGCGCCCGAGAACGCTTTCATCCATCCATCGCTGCTCCTCCGGACGTGGCGGACAAGTCGGCTTGCGCTTCCCTGAACTGCGCAGAAGCACGTCACTCCACTTCGCTATAGCTCGTCCTTGAAACTGTGGCGGCGAGCCTTTCTTTGCTTCAAAAAACTGTACTTTGTGCTGTGTTCTGATCTCGTAGACTCACTTAGGCGGTTGACAGCGAAGCGCCGGGCTCAAGTCCTCTATACTCGCTGTGACGGCGGCGCGTCAGAGAGAGAGAGAGAGACAAAGAGGAGGAAAGACAGGGAGGATTGGATTACACTTTCACAGCCGGTGATGCCGTTTCGGAACCCGTGCTGGTAGAAGTGAGCCTGCTGAGAGCTGCAACTCCTGCGGCAACCGAGGCCGATGACCTTTGCTTCCGTTACAGTCCCTTTACATCATTTTCTCGTCGCGGTGTTCTTAACCCGCGAATTTGCGACGCCTTAACTCAGCGGGGCACATTTGCCCTCGCAGCGGGTGACTACATTTTCTGGGGCCTCCGTGGCACAGCCACGGCTTCGAAAAGTTTCACACCGTTTCGCGGAGGCTGTGATGCAGCCGCTAACAGCCGTGCCCTGGCCGCTCTGAGTCAGCGAAAGGCGCCGGAGTTGGGGGAAGCATTATGCGCTGGGCACAAAGAAGTAATCCATCTGGTGTGCCGCCAATAAAGGGGACGATGATGAAGGGCCACCGGACGGCAGAACCAGGGAACGAAAGAAGGGTGAAGGTGGACGTCTTTCGGTGCCGACAGACGCACCCGAGCTTCTTCGACGCAGTTGCGTGCAGCGCCAGCCAAGCTCAACCTTCCCCTGGCATGCGCCCAGCCCAAGGATGCGAAAGCTTTCCTTTTCAGCAGTTGTTCTACTTTGCTCACGGAAGTATAAGCGGGCGACAAGGAACAGCCATGGCCAGCTCTGTGTGATGAGAAACACCCATGTAGTGATAGTGAGATCAGCAAGTTTTAGTAGGAAGTATATCAGGTTGCAAGCCGATCGAACGGGTATTTAAATGCTCAGTCGCTTTGCTTAGCGCTGTAGCTTGTCAGCCGCAAGATTGGCTATGTACATTCGGTGACGAAGTGGAGCTAGCATGCTTCCTCGTGATAACACAGACTCCTAGACATAAAGATACATCATCGATATCATCGACAGAGCACCTGTTCATGTAGCTCATATGAGAGAAGACATTTGCTTATGTTCAAATGTGAAGCAAGGAATCTAGAGGATTAAGTGAAAGAAACTGTGAGCGTTTTTGTGGCACACAACAAACTATTGAGAAACTACCTATTCCGGCCGTCCCTTTAATCCTTGACCTTCGGGCAAAGCTGACCCTTTTGCCACTAATCAGAAGGTTAGCTGATATTAGGGTGCACGAGGTAGCTTACAGCCGGCAACTATGAGACGGTGCCATGAACATGTGTTCTGCCAACAGTTTCCAAGTGCCAGAGAGAGCCAAGGAACAGCGCAGAGAGGGCACGGCTGTGCACGGCAAAAAGCTTTAATCGAATACACCTTAGCTCACTAAAAAAATATATCGCAGGCGAGTCAAAAGGGACGTAAGGTGCAAAGCGGAGCATTTCGCTCAGGTCAGGCCAGGTTAGCTTAAGCTTCCTCAAACTCGCGTTTCTTACACTCGTCGTGCCAGCGAATGCTGCAAAGCGAGTCATTGTGTCCCAGGTCAGGACAGGTCAGACAAGGTTAGGTTTGCTACAGGGCTCGAGCCCAGCGAGCGCTGCTACACCATGCGCCGACAGCGCTGCACGCAACAAGACGCACAGTAACGCGTTTCTCGACTCCCACGCCGACGCCTCCTGGCCGCAAACGGGCGGCGTTTGGGTTCCCCCGCATGTACGAGCGAACAGAGTCGGCGCGCGAGCGCGCTCACAAAAGGAGCAGCGCCCTCGCGCCCGCCTGCCTCCCCCCCCCCCTCCCCCTCTTCTTATTTCCCATCAACCCAACTCCCACCTTGGAGCCTTTCTTCCCTCTGTCGGGACTTTGATGGAAACGCGCGCCGCTCGCCCGCTCAAGGGCTGGCCCCGGGCTGACGAACAGGGGATACAAGACGAACCGACTGCCTAGCTTCCCCCCTCTCACCCCCCCCCTCCCACCGCCCGCGCGCGCGCGCGCGCGCCATATGTATAGAACGGGTGGTCCCCGGCACCGTCCACACAGTGATGCGATGAATGGCCGAACCGGCAGCGGTATACAAGGAGCCGGCGTAGACAGAGGAAAACGGGCCAGGGGAAGTCTGTGGGGCGCGAAATTAAGGCGAGTCCCTTTAGCGACTTTGCGCAGGCCGCGTTTACCCGGCGCCACGACGCTATTGGGGTTCGAGAGCGGCCGAGCTTTCATCAGACACCAGCTTGGTTCGTGTGGGAAGCGGCTAGGACTATCCAGAACGAGCATGATTCGCTGTCTCCCCCAGGCGACGGTTAGCGCAATAACGCGTCCTTAGGAATTAGGCAGCTTGTGGCCGGTTTCACGCTTTGAAACGCTTTCGCAATAGGCATCCTGATGCATAATTCGACACAGTTCTCGGCAAACGTTGCAAAGATAGTGAACAACTACGTAATTTGTATTTGTTCAGACAACTCTCTGCTTTAATTGATGTCGCCGATTCTTTACAGAGAATAATACATCGTCGCGCATGATATAGCGTCTGAACTTAAGCTTGTTATTGGAAAGAAACTTTACTAAAGAATGAAGTAAACGATATATGTGCCGTGTCTAGTTTCTCTTGTTCCGTAGTTTAAGCTGTTTCTCCGTCCCCCATTGACGAAGGCTGCACACACAAAAAAAAAAAAAACATTTACACCCTGTGGGAGTTAGCCAGTCCCAATACAAGAATCGCCGACTGTACACGTGTCATTTCTTTCTTTGATGCTCTGCGCTAGCTACTTTCTTGTTAAGAGTATACTGTGCCATGCTCGTATGCCCCGCATACTAGTAGTGACCTGAAAGTACCCAACTGTTGCAATGCAGGCTTGTTGGTGTAGCATCTTGGAATACTATTTCAGGGCATATAGACGAGGGGAAGACGAGAAGGCACACGAAACGCCGAGTCTATGCGTTTCAGGTGTATTTTCAGTTCCTCGTCTGCATACGCTATATGGACAAAAGTATTCCTGCAAGAACCGGGTGTGCAGCTTTAAATAAAGGAAAAACACTCAAGATGAGTGGCGGTTACTGTTCGGGGACAAGATAAGCACTAAAGGGTGCAAGAATTCTTGGAGTAGAGGCTGGTGATGCGAGAGACGGCCGTAGTAACCAGACGCTTGCAGACCCTGTAGCAACAGTCGCAGTACGATAGTAAATGTTGAGTCAGAGCGTAGTGACATGCTCAACGAAGAGTTCCTGCAATACTTTCAAGCGTGTATTGCCTAATACCTAATACAGCCTAATATACAGCCAGTTTTTGAGGGCAAGTGCTTAGTCGCAATTTGGAAAGGGGATAGCCTCGCAGGTCGATTCATCATAAGTCAGGGAGCGACAGTGTGCACTATAATGCACATGTTGATCTAACAACACCTTTGCTTTCCTTTTTTTTTTGCGGCGTAGAGTTGCTTGATCTGAAAAATAAAAATACGCATTTTAGTCTTTAAAGCTCATGTATGGTACAAGGCAGGAGAGCGGCAGCGCAAAGCCTCAGGTTCGGTTTATCACAAAGCGTCCACGGAAAACGGATTGCACGAGTGGGAGTAGCAATCCAGCGTAAACTATAGAGCACGGTTTTCCCGTGCTTTTTCGGGTGCTGTCAGCTGTATTCCTTTTCGCTGTAAGACCCCAGCTTTTGAAAAGCTTTAAATCTCCGATCAGACACCCCCTAGTTCGTCTAATTTATGTTGTTCAGATGCTGCTTGCTATAGACTCGCCGCCTCTTTTCTCTCGACGTCAGGGGTCTCTTCTTTACTACACGATGAAATGTCGTAAGCCTTCCTTTGCTGCGAAGTAGGAAAGTTTGACCACTTCCCGGTTGTCCTTGTTCTTTTCATCATCTACGTACATGCGTAGAAAGAGATATTTATGAGAGAAAAGCTCAGCGGCTGCGACCCGAGCTACCATGTTCTAGCCTGAGCTGCTATGTTCTAGCCTGCTAGTGATATAGCCGGTATAGCAAAATGACGTTAGAGGAGAGATGGACGTCAACCTGATATGAGATACCAAGCTTTCCAAGAATATTACAGCGAGTACAGGATAGGGAATGAGCAGGCTTCCGAGAGAGGAGGGTGAGTGATTTCTTAGCTATTGATCATTTCCTATAACTTGACAGCGTGGCTTTTTCTCGCGCTCATGCGAAGACAGAGGAAGCACTCACTGAGAAAAGGACGTAGGGCGGGGCCCAATTCCCAAAGCTTTTCGTTCGCTGTCGCACCGGCCGACATCGCTAACGATATGTCCGAAATCACAAAAGGCTGGCATTTGGTCTTACGAACAGCTTTAGCGTAAGAACATTTTGTCGTCACGGACCCCCGTGCATTACTGTCACACACAGCTACGCAGAAACAAAGGTAAAGAGCAGCTACTTATCCAGGAAGACTGTGTACGACTGTGTAAGGCTGGCATGTTCTCTTACGAACAGTTGTAGCGTAAGAACACTTTTGATCTTCCATCCAATTGTGATGTCACACACAGCTATATACAAACAAACGCGAATAGCAGCTACTTATCCAGAAGGCTACATACAATTGCGCAAGCGAAAAGTCGCAAACAAGCCTCACGGTATGCTCCGGAAGGCAAGATAGGTGGAGCCACCAGAAAGTTGCAGGCCCGTGAGGCAAAGAAACAAAGTCCGGAGTACTTTGCTAGCGGGAAACCCACGGAGAATGACAGAGCGGGCCGGCCAAAGGAAAACTTTGCTTCTTCTCGGCGCATAACAATGTGCCAGCGTCGTCTTGGGGCAGATAGCGCCGGCGGTCGCTGCGACAACGCTCTGGGAAGGGCAGTGGAGACGCCGTTCTCCGGAACTAAGCGTGGAAGCCACGCTGACACGATAAGCAGCCGGAAGGTGGGTGCACTTTAGGTGTGCGCGCCAGTCAGCGCAAAGGAATTAACACGCATGAAAGAAGAATGCAACAGGAGAACGGCTCTGGAACGGCTACGCGTCCGAGCAAGCATAAATAGTGTATACGTATAGGCTCACAGTAAGCTATCCTTCTCCGTGCAGAGTTGGGTACACCGCGCAACAGAATCTGCGCCGATCTAATATACGCTGGAGGGTGTCCCTCATAAGCCGAGATATGGCTCTTAGAGCAGAAGTGAGAAGCGTGATATTGATATCGATTCTCCCATTTATCTTTCATATCGAAGCAATTTCGATATCACGTTTTTTTGCGCAACCATTGTATCCGGGAAGAACGAATGCCAGCGAAGAGGGAATATGTATTCAGTTGATCTTGCGCATGTATAGAGAGAGCACATTTATATAATGAATAAAGGTTTCTTTTTCTCAGCGATAACCAGAACAATTACGTGTGCTTTTAACCAATTAACAGCCCCCGGCTAATGGCATTTACTCGTACACTGATGTGTTGATCGAGCAGTTCACGATATAGCCGTACCAACCAGTTCGCTTACATTGAATTGCGCGCGATATATAGACATACATGCAAGTTTCAATGCTTGCTGGAATACCCTGTACAACATATACGTAAGGCTTCGTAATACTGACTGTTGAAAGCTTAAGTTATCCTCTTTACGCTAAGCATAAATGATAGGTTGTGTTCTTCAGTCTTGCACGATTGTCGTATACGCTCCTTGCGATGCGAAAACAAAAAAGGGGTAAAGAAGGGGTGGAGGTTGGGGCGAATAGACTACTACTACAAGGGCTTATTTGTTGCACGGCAGGCGGCCTTTTTTGTGTCTTTGTGTGCCTCACTCGTGGAGTAGCGCTCACCACCCTCGCTATCACCGCACGCTTGTTTCTTTTGCTCGGAGATCACTCCGCGCAGAAGCGATGCATCGCAGGGAAGTTTCCGGAATGAACAAAAGGCGTCGCGCGTGGGTCAGAACGCCACAATAAGCGAACCGAAAGAAGCAGTGTGATACAAAGACAAGAAGCGTGCGAGAAACAGAGAGCCTCGAACACGCCGAGAAGGAAGGCAAGGATTGGAGAAGGCTAGCTGTGCCCGGCGACCGCCCGAAGGAAAACTCGGGACCAGAAAGCAAGGAGTTAGCGGGAGAACTCTGAAGACGGAGCAGCGCGTGGCGTGGGGTCGAACACGGGACATGAAAGGAAAGTTTCGTCCGCGCCACGCTGGACTTGCACGGGTCTGAAAGGCCTCCGGGCGCTGGAGGCAGGCAAGGGAACGAGAGCGAGAGAGAGAAAGCGAGACTTCGGTGTGTCCGCCCACTTCTGCACCGCTGGCGTTCCGATGAGGAGGGCTGGTCCCGTCAGGCGTCCGCACTGCGTCGGACACTGAGATAGAGTCCTCGCCCACCGGGCCATTGTCCTTCGCTGGAGACGCTTTCCGACACAGGAGCGACACGAACTTTCCTACCCAGAATTTTGTTTCTTTTTCTATCCTGCCATGACGCGAAAGCGCTTCAGTACTTGCCCCGCGTATACCCTGACAACTTGTTTTCTTTGTTTCGGTTGTCAAAGGAGTATTGACACGATGAGTGCATGCGCTCCTAACAGCGTGTACAACTTCATCGATCGCAACAGCCAGCCTATAGCGAGATTTTCTGTGTACTGGTTGATCCGATCAGGTCGCTAGATCACTGCTAGAGGCCACAGGAGCCTAATTAAAGGCTGAGATATAAAAGAAGAAAACATCGCTTATCACTTGTCGTGCACTGCTTGTCTTCTTCAGTATCAGTGTGCAAGATGGGCTCTTTGAAATTTTATTTGAAACAGCTATGCTTCAGTAGAGACTGAGTAAACGTTAACATAATGAGTCAGCAATGCTTATCCTGGACATGGAAATGCATATATTGTAGGTATTCGGGCTATTCTCTTGTCTTTCTCTATAGATACATTGTCAGTTGAGTTTAATATCTGCGCCGGTATTACTGCATAGACAATACATATGACCTTCGTGGATAAATATAGTAAACGGAAGAGTCTAAATCAGCATGATCGCTGAAGCTGCTACGTCGTTATCCACGTCTGGAAGTTGGCCTTGGCTTCTAGCAATCAAGTACTCTCGATAATAAGACGCAACGTTTCGGTGGACAAGGTTTGACCCCGTTAGGTGTCACCAATGTTGCTGGACGGCGTCTAAACAACTGCTTTCATGGGCTGGTTAAATAAATGGAAGGCATTGTGGCGAGTCCATGACGCAGGCGTGTGTTCGATATTTGTTGTGTCGAGGTGTACACTTTGCGCACGCTGCACTCCTCGATAACCCTGAAAATTTCTAGGATGTATAAACGAAAAAAAAACTTGTTCGGTGAGGTTTTAGGCTTCCTTATCTGAAGCCGTCTTGAAATAAAACTCAATCGCGCCCCCGTGTGTCACCTCGCTGAGTACATGATTCTACGTGTGCCCGAAGTTCGGCGCCAACCAATATATACTTGTAGTTACTTTGAGAGTCTAAATAGTATGCGCCGAATGCGCACAATGACCTTGTCTTCATCTTGTTTCCATTTTGACTCACTGAACTTGTTTCAGTGAGTCAAACTCCCTGAAATTGAATCCCTCAGCCACGTCCCCCTTTATCCTTCCGCCTTTCAATAAAGTTTACCACCACCACCACCACTGAACTTGTTTCTGCCGTGTTTTACGAGCTAAGCAGTCCTGTACACATTTAGTGTCTTAATGTGAGTTTGGTCTTGGTTGGAGATATTGAACAACCGCCTCTCTTCCATCTTATGTATTCATCGTGTTATGTTAATTAGAAGCAGCAGTTACAGAAACGAAATTGTTGTTCTTCGGAGATGCTATGATGTACTGTGGCGATGCTTCGAACAGGAATACAATGACCGCTTAATCGTAACTTGCTTCTCGCGTACTGTAGTCACTATAGAGGCCTGCGATACACCCAGAGACGCAGAAAGTTTATGCCAGTTACAGATATAACAGCGGCAAACGCGAGAATACGAATAAAAAAAATTTAGTCGTTCACTACCGCTTGTAGTTATCTTGGCGCCACTCATGCGGTCAAAAAAAAAACGATTTCCACCACTCATTATCCTGCAGAAACGGGATAGAATGGTTTCTGCATTCAACTATTTCTCCTGTATCTGCTTCTTTTCTTTTGATTCTCTTTAAGTATGGATACATGTACGGATGACGCTACAAAAAATAAAGCCCTGCTGTCTTACGAGATAATGGCATGGCAGTAGGCCTTTGCACACTATTACGTTGCCCCACATAATATGGCCGATCTCTCGCTCACGGCACCATTCAAGCGAAAGCAGGCTTGCAAGGGTGTAATAAGGAAGAGATGGGGACCAGGACTGCGGCACCAGGTCGTGCGCTTTTTCTTTATTTACACTTCTAGAGAGACATCCGCCATCTTGTGCGGATCAAACGAGGTGTGCAGGGAAGCACACTTGCCAAAATTCCGCGCATACCTTAACCATAACCAATCGTGTTCTTGCTCGAGAAAGCACAACGTCAAAAGCCTTTGGGAAAGTGTTGGTCTAAGTGTTCGTCGACGTACCAGTAAATCTAAACACAAATCGCGAAATCCATAAAAGCAAGGATACTAATAAAACAGCAATAATAATAAAGCGACCCAATCGAAAAGAGAAACAACTACTGCGCAAGAACGTTACGGCCACACAAACGCGACGCGGAGGAAGTCGATGAACCGTAGGAGGGCCCTGTAGCTGAGAGTCAAAGCGCCACGCAGGCAATAATGCCAAAAAAGCACGCACGCATACGAAGGAAAAGCCCATCGAAGCCGACAAAAAGAAAAGCCTCAGAGATAATTAAGACAAGGAGTCGGCAAATCGAACGTCACTCTCAACCGAGTGTGTGCAAGAAAGTGCTGCCGTTGTCCGCGGAAACCAAGAGCCAAGTTTCAGACTAAGAGAAGGGGGAAGAGGGGAAGAGAGAGAGAGGGGGTATCTCTCTCTGAGCCAGTGTCTGTGCTCTGTACTCCGCTCCCGCTTCGAGGCAGCGGAGTGACAACCCGGGCACCGCCCACTCGGAGTTCCCGTCCCAATGAAGCCGGATCAGCGGGGAAGGCGGCAGCAGCAGACGCTGAAGACGGCGGAAAGCCACAGACGACGCAGTCGCTGTAGCGGCGGAACAAAGAAGCCATCGCGTCCAGGAGTGACTGCGTCGATGGCATTGCGGAGAACGAAGTTCGGCCCTTTCGCCAGCGAGAGTGGCTAAGCGAAAGCTGCCCCTTGCGAGTACAAGAAGCAGGCCGTCGATTCGGCGCGGAAGGGGTTTTCGAAGCGCCTTGTATAGGTCGGTGTCTTCTTGTTGCGTCTGCCCTTTCTTCCGAGCCGTCACACAGACAGTGAGCGAGGCAGAAATTCTCGTCGCCCCCCGCCTCACCCCCACCTCCCGGGCCCCCCCTTCTCTCGTTAGAGGAGAAGGGGATAACAAAACTTTCACCGTGGTTGCTCAGTGGCTATGGTGTTGTGCTGCTAAGCACGAGGTCGCGGGATCGAATCCCGGCCACGGCGTCCGCATTTTCCGAAAACTAAATCCGAAATCCCGTGTGCTTAGATTTAGGAGCACGTTAAAGAAACCCAGGTGGTCCAAATTTCCGGAGACCCCCCCTCCCCCCCCCCCCCCCCGCGCCTCTGCGGCGTGCCTCATAATCTGACCGGGGTTTTGGCACCTAAAACCACATAATTTAATTTTAACAAAACTTTCGAGCTTCTCGTTTTCTTGTCGCCTCAGAGAACCTCGAGCTCGTATCCTTCGATATCAGCTTGCTAAAAGCGTGCTACGCTGAATTAGCAAATTAAGCAGTTGCACCTGTTTGATAGGCATGATCTCAACGACTTTGCGCGAAAGAAAGAAGGAGTGAAAGAAAGAGAAACCGCCCTAATTCTATAACGTTCGTCCGAAATGCCTCATGTGCAAGAACACCGAGCGGTGTCCCTTGTGTTTAGGGTGAACAGTAAAGACAGGTTCGGTCATTTTAATTTACGCCTACAAATGCCTGCACGACCCGCATGTCACAATACATCTCTTTACAAAGCAATGAATGTCACTGGAATTGAGGAGTACACGCCTTTCCCCACTCACCGAACTACAGTGACAACTGACCCACCGACAGGGATAATTGTGTGCATCACTTTTCATACTGCAGGTTCTTCGAGATCAGGTTTGCAGTTTTGTACTTTTTTTAATCACAAGCTCTGTCCTGAGCAGATGTCCGTCGATAACGGACGCGACAGGTTTACCTGCTTTCAACCACCGGCAACCGGAGTGGTCCTCACAACCCATAGTCGCTATGAAGCCACGGTTAGAGTGCACTGGTGACGTAAGTGCGCATACTTTTTTTTAAAAGTACATGTAATCGCACTTGAGAATGGTCAATACTTCCACTATCGGAACACGCTCAACGCACCGGATGTATGAATGTGACTAAAAGTAAGCGGAACATTGTTTTGAGCATCAGCGACACGTTGTACAAGCGCTGAGAAATCGATTGGAGGCGTGCTGCAATCATATGTGGGTATGTTTGTGGTACGATTGAGAAATAAAAAAATTGCGCAGAAGCCATTCATTGTCATGTGCAAGCGAATAGCCGAAGGCTTCTAGAAAGATATTCGCTTCAATAAAGGAACGACGCGCTCAAATGAAGGCGTATATTTGTAGCGCTGAGAATATCTGGGTAGTGGTCATTGTTTCATTTTCGTATTTCCGCGGAGAACAGAGACGTTAACCAATGAAATACATAAAGACGAAAAGGCACGGAGGTTAAGCATAGCGACACCCAGTTCTTTATCCTACATATGTGGGGAAGGGGAAAGGGAGATAAGAAGCAAGAAGGAGCGAAGGAAAGTCAGTGTGCGCGCATCCTCAAATGAATCCTCACCGGTAACCAACACATCTGTGTTAACATATGCGGCTACATCCTTGCTCGTGTAAGACCATTCGTAACATGTGTGTTGCCTCCTGCGACGCACGCGCCGGCGTGGAAGGCGACTGCTATCCTCCTCTCCCGCAGCCGCCACAGGGTGAGGAGGCGGCGGGGTGGAGAGGAGGGCGTGCGTTCCTTTCCGACGGCTCTTTTAATCCCATCTCCCCACCCTGCTGGCGCTGAGCGGTGCTCCCGCATGGGTTGCAACCTTTCCTCCTTCCCCACAAGAACCACTTCTCTCTCTTTCTCTCTCTCTCTCTCTCCATCAGAGCACAGCATCTGAGAGCTTCAAAAGTTCTCAAGCGCGGTTGAGGTGTCCTCTGCTGAGAGAGAGTTACTGCGCTGCACTTTACCCCAACCTTTCCTTCCCATCAAGAATCTCCTTCTCTCTCAAAAGCTCTCACGCGAGAGCACGTGAGTTTCTACAGTTGGCGTTCTGCGATGAACGCGCCTAACAACTGGGTTGCGTAAGAGCACGTGGCCTAATGCATCGGCGGTATAGTAGTCCAACCACATCCAACCACCGCGAAAACGAGCCAAGGAGCCAAAGAAGACTATTCGATAAAAAAATAAAAAATACTGCATCCGCTAAGTTTCCGATAGGTTGAGCTTCAATGCAGTCTCATACCGAGACTGTACACCGTTCACTCTAATCGAGACGCACAGATTACGAAACCCACAGGTGAACAGCCTCGTCGCGGCGATCGTGGCGCAATACGTAACTGACTTCACCAAACGCCCGTTGCTATCGCATTTGAACGTGGCCAGCCGAAAAGTATTCCGCTCGACCGTCATTGAAGGCGCGAAATGAAACTCCTCGATGATTATTTCTATGCCCAAAGACGTCATTGTCGAAGTCGTGTCCCAGCGGGCGGACACGTTCAGAGCCTCATTGCACGGTTTTTGAAGCCGCAGCGCAATCAGAGCCGCGATTAATTCTTTCGCATGCATTGTTTCCCATCTTGGGCCCCCGCGTACTATTCCTTCTTTTGTTCTGCTGGTGGTGGTGGTGGTGGTGGTGAAATGTAGCAACAGGCGGGTTTAGCCTGGCGAACAAGGCCGGCAATTGCTCCGCCCGAGCGTCTCGCACAATACCGCTGAAGGGTTTCACCATATGTCCATCAGACCGGTCTCCCTTAAAAAGTCGATGAGGAGACGTGAAGTTTCTTTGCGGGCTATAACTGATCCCTCGGGAAATATAAGGTCTTGCAGGCGTGCATGCGGAAGGTCCTTGTTTTGCAGATTTTTCAGGAGAGTGTCTCTTTCATCTTGGAATTGCTGGCAGGACCACAAAAAGTGCTCAATGTCTCCTGTCTCGTTGCATGCCGTACAGTTCGGAGAATTGATTCGCCCCGTTTTAAATAACCAGGCCGGTGTATAAGCAGATCCTGTCCTTATTCTATATAGAAGTGTGGCTTCCTCTCGGTGCAATCTCTTGGTTACGCAGGGCATATGCGGTGGAATCCAAAGCGACGCAAAGTGATTTCGAACGTCAGATGTTTGCACTTGATTACTCTTTGGAGCCTTGATTCTGCTCTCTCGCGTTTGCTTCACACAGTTAAAGTTAACTCCGTACACGAGCTGGGACAGAACTGCGCCTGCTTGCTCGAGCGCTCAAGACGTTTTAATTATGCAGATAAGGGGTGCGTCGAAGCGGCAGCAAGACTAGAAACGATGGACGCCCAGTATGCCTTAGTTAAAAACGTGCAGCGTTGATGGAATCTGGAGCGGCGATTCGGCCTATCATGAACAGTGGTCACAGAGTGGTTGACACGATAATAGCATTTTGTGAGCCACTGTCGTCATGTGATGAAATATAGCAGTACCTGACGACACGACAACGTAGGCACCTACCGATCACGAATCCTCCTTTGTTTTTGAGGTCACTGCCCAGTAGATTCGATTGATTGATTGATTGATTGATTGATTGATTGATTGATTGATTGATTGATTGATTGATTGATTGATTGATTGATTGATTGATTGAAGATAAGGTTATTAACATCTATAGATATACTCTTTATCTCGATGATGCGGATATTGGCAGCACTCATCACCAGTCTTTCGAAAGGACTCTGTGAAACGAAAATTGTGACAAGCGAACAAAAAAGAATATGCTATAAAGCTGTATGAAACGAATCAAGCGCCAAGTGGTTGGTACAAAGGCTGTAAGCAGGGAACATTAAGCTGTAAATGTTCAGTGATAAACAGTAACGTGAAGGAAAAAATAACCAATAAGCTCCTACATTAGTAGCATGTGCACAGTAAGACCTCAGTTAGAAATAACGATGAAGGCGTAGTTTTTAAAACATAACGTAATGGCTCTGTGTTTTTTTTACGTGAGCGTGTTAGATGTTCACACCACAAAACCCCTCCGCTAGCGAAACATCACAGTGCCCTGACAGGAATCCACACTGACATTAGCTAAACGAAACGCAACGGATAATTCTGCTTCTACGAAAGTCACGGGAAGAACCAGTGGAGTGCGAAGTTTGATTTTAGTCAATAGTTGCGGGTGTCAAGGAAATAGTACGCCATGCAGCAGGAATGGGACCCTTGTTAACCACGTTCTATCTTTCATGCCCCATGGTTTAACCAGCGCCTACAGCATGCGATGTTCCTAATATATTTCCGAACAAATCTTAATTGCAGGGCTGCGTTAAGCCCGCTAGCCCACATTTAAACACTCGCAATTCCTTTACGCTTTTCTAGGCCTCAGCGAGTGTTCGCATCTCTGCTGACGTCACGGCGCAGTGACAGTGAAAAATGAGGCACTGCCCGAAAGGGTTCGGAAAAATTGGCAGTGGCTTAGCTTGGCTATGCCAGGATATACGTAGCGAAAGCTAAGGCATAGCATGGTTAGCCATGGTGAATGTTGATTGCAAGTCCAGGTTAGTCTGGTTGTCTAGCTACGTTGCGGTGTTTAGCCAGTCGTTTGGCGCGCTGTTCGTCTGTTTCCTTGGCGATTCGTTTCCTCTTCATCTCGCTCCGATGTCGATTCCAGGCCTCCTCCTGCTTGTCAGAATTGTCGCCGTCCTCACTGTGGTGGCGGCGCACGCGAGCTCTCCTGTTCAATCCTCCTACATCTTATCAGGCATGCGACGCAACTGGCGAAGTGAGCGGAGGCGAACGTAACGACGAGGAACGCGGTATGGCGTCGTGTGCCTCCTCGGAGCAGGGCCACAGCGAATTCGCAAGTTCGCGGCCAGTAAAGCACTCGCTTCAAGGTAACTAATTTTGAGGCGAACTTGTGCCCAAGAGAAACAGGCAAGGCTGAAATCACAAGGTGCCCGTTTTGGCCATCATTGGCCCTTGCACAAAGAAAGTAAAAAGAAAAGACAACATATCTCATCAAATCACAACATTAGCTCGGCAAGCAAGGTCATCGGCCGTCAAGTCTAAACTCACGGATCAAGTCAGTCCACAAATTTTGTGTGTTCCACAGCGCACTTCCACAGTCCAGGGTAATAGCTGGCGCTCGCGAACATTCCAGAAAGTACAACACCATGCGCCTCGCGAGCGCAACCTGCACAGACAAGATTCTTTTATTTCTGCGAACCTGCAAACAACATTCAGGAGATTTCGCATGCATGTAGACGCCCCCTGCACCGATCTGTGACCGGATAACAGTGATAGTTCGGCCACTGCATGGTCAAAAAGAAATGTACTCGTAGCAATATCGCACTGTGTACTGTATAAGGAGCATTCGATTCGCCTGCACTTTCTGAACACGAGCTCTGCACTTCAGTTCACGAGCTTCTGCGCTCCACTATTCCTGCCGCCAGTTCAAAATGGCGGCATCTGCAGATCGCCACTCGTTTCACCGAGTGCAGCCTCCGTGCAAGACGAGTACAAAACATTCCTTGCGCACTCGTCAAATATGCGGTGCAGTAGACGTGCAGGTCGGTGGCGTTTCCGCACGAGCAACAACTGGCACTGAACTGGCGGGAACTGCATGGTTCACGAAGTGCAAGGCGAATAGAATGTATCTGTATAATCTTGACAATAGTCAATATTAGTGATGCAGCGCAGGTTCCGGGGGTGCTGCACCGTATTAAGAAAGAGAGAAGTAGATTGAGGCGAACAAGAGAGAGAGAGAGACAGACAGAAAATACTTAAAGAGAGATAAGAGGAGCGGGGAGGAGGAGGCGGCACTCGTAAAATACGAAGACTCCGCTCACAGTATTTACAAGAATGGTCGAGCGGGTCTCGGGGAGCCGCTTTGTGTGTAGCAAGCGCGACACATTCGAGGCAATCTGCATAACGGATAGGTGAATTAACTCTCGCCATGCTCGTCGAGGGGGAGAAAGTGAAAACGTAGGGACATAATTACAAAGCGGAATCTCATTAGCGCCGCCTGCCCGCTGTCGGCAAGACGGAGAAGCTTACATTTCAATGCGACGAGATTTGCACAGACGCGCAAAAGAGAAATATATATATGGACGAATAAAAAAGAACTACTACTGCCATCATTGCTTTATGCTGCGTGCGCTCCAAAAGGAAACGCTCCTACAGGCCGCGTGAGACTGATGACGCTTAGTGGAGAGGCTCTCCGCGAAAGGCGCCATGACGGCGCGATGGTTTCGACGACACTGTCGCAGTACATCGATCTTTGTTGACATACGCCCTACCTACGTGGTTCGTACAAACGAGTCGCAGTTTGTCCGTTAATATGGTCGCTTATAAACATTAACAAAATCAGTTACGAATAATAAACCTTAACGACAAAGGCGAGAAAGCGAGAGATTTCAATCGAGATCGCCAGATAGCCTGGCCTTTCGATTAGGGCTCGATGCGCAATTTCGTGTCCGCAAACCAAGCCGCACAAACGCCCAAGCGGGACCGCGTTTTCGTGCATATGTTGGCAAAACGCAATAATCGCGTGTACATCATCTTTTTATTAAGCATCGATGATTCATAGTGGGTGAAAAAGCACATTTAGACGCACGGGTGCAGAGGGCGCATAAGATACAAGGAATCGGTCGGTAGTGACAAATCTTCCTTCGATTATCGTCGCTTCCTATTTAATTCATCGCGTCTATAAATGAGTGGAGTATGCGAACACTTAACGAAGCGACATGCGGTCTTCTTCGCTAACTATAGTCCAAAGTGCAGCAAGTCAATCCTGGTACAGGTGTTGACAACGTGCCCACCAGGCACGAAATGAATGGTAATCGGTCTGGTGACAAATGCATACATTTTCGCTTCAATAAGAAACCAACAACACTCCCATGTATAGTTTAGCTAGCTCATAAACAGTTGTTTATCCGAAAGCTCAATCAAACGACGTGTAGCCTCTTTTGCTAAACAAGTATAATGCGCGACACTGTCCCAGACCCATTAGCGACCTGACAACACGAAAGGAAAGAAATATGCGTCTAATTACACCTGCTGAGAGCGCAACGTCACAGTGTTTACATCTACAACTGTTCAGAGAGAGTGCGCCTGTAATTGCCTTGGCGAAAGCCCATGCATTCCTGCTGCCCGTCCACCGAAAACGGTCCGCGGACAGATGCAGGCGACTCCAGTGTCGCATAAAACATATACGCGCGAATGAGCCGCCATCGCTCTCGAAATGCTTCGTCATTACCGCGTTGAAATTGCCTCCTGCCACCGCGCTCCCACCTGCCCACGTATGCAGCGGGAGGTCCGCGTGTAGCCAATGAATCGAGTTGACCCCTGCTATGGTCGAAGAGCGCTGGCGAGCCAGCCGGACCGAGCAGGCAAACGCAGAAAAGGAACGGAGATACGAATCAGTCTGCGCCGCTGGCCCCTCTCTGCAGGTGTATAATAAAGACGTCTGAGCGCTAACCGTGTATGTGAGTGTATGCATATATGGCCGCAATGGCTGAAGGGACGTGGGGAGGCAGAAAGGGAAGGGGAAAGGGTGAGTGGGAATGCAGATAAATATTATTATATTAGAGAGGGCACCGTAAAATCCCGAGTTTAAGACGCGGTTTCCTTGTTTCTTACATTTTATTTTATGCACGAGATGCCTTTTGTTTAGTTCGAATATGTTATTTCATTTCCTTTTATTTTTCTTCTTTTTAATAGAGGGTGTCTTTCTTTCACTGGTATAACAGATTCTTTTTTTATAATCGCCTGTTTAGGTGCACTGCCGGAAGAACACGCAGATATTACTTCAACAACAAATCTCAGTGAGTAGGATAACCTGCCTTTCGGCGGCCTGTTTTATAAACCTCTCACCATTTAATAAACAACTAAAACAACAATTGCTGCGACTGCTGGTGCTACTACTACTACTACTACTACTACTACTACTACTACTACTACTACTACTACTACTACTACTACTACTACTACTACTACTAGTACTGCTACAAAATCACAATGTCCAGGTGGGTAATGAAAATCAATAGCTTATTTACGCTTTAATTATTAAATTGGAGAACGTGTTAAATGTGCTAAATTGAAGCCGAGAAGCAGTAAAGACATGTCTGTTTAGCAAAAATTCTACGACTAATCCTGAGGAATCCTAACACTGACGCACCGGTTCCGAGATACCCTTCCTTAATATGCGCTTCGAAATACGCTGGCGTTCCAGTTCACCGCTTCCTCAATTTAGTTCTCTAGCAGTTCGGTATAATTTTAACTACAACTCCAAAGTATCTTTTAGCAATTGTTGTGGACGGATATCTTCAAAGAGGTGCAAGTCTCAGGAATTCCGCTAAGCAGGCATGAATTCACTACTCGTTAGTTTCGATTTCGAAATTTTAACGTATTCCCTAAAGTTAACAACTTAAAAGCTAATTAGCGCGAATATCCACCGTGCAGTGCAGGTAGTGTTTCCTCTTCTCAAAACCCACCTATCACTATCTGTCACAGGCGACTTTCTTTAAAAGATATTAGAAAAGGAAATTAAATGCAGGTGCCATTCGTCTATCAAGATATTTCGGGTTACCAGTTAAATTTTCTTGAAATAAAAATTTCGTACATTTGGCGGCTCATGAAAGGGGGAAAGTAGCACGTTCAGGAAACGGCCTAACAAAAAAAATACACCTGTTTGCACTTTCTTTTTTTAGATATCATCATTAAACATATGTTTTAGGCGCTGATTAGCAGGTAGAATTCTTTCCCCGTCCCTCCTGCTCCAGTTTTCTGCCCGGCACCAATATTACCACTTAAGATAAAGTTGGCTTCGCACTATAAGCAGGTTTTTACGGCATATCAGCGCTATTCGGCCACTTCGTCCATTCTGGACGCCAGAAACGTCTAAGCTCGCGCGGGCATGCATGTGCCTACGTCTCCAAGACGTTCCGTTCTAAGAGGAAACCTAACGAACAAAGCATGCAGGGAGGTAAAAATCAAAATGCAACAGGAAAGGGTCGAAATCGCCCTTCTAACGTTGATTTCGGGTTCGTGCTATACGCAGGTTTTTACGGCACATCAGCGGTATTCGGCCACTTCGTCCGTTCTCGATGCCAACAACATCTAAGCTCGCGTGGGCATGCGTGTACATACGTCTCAAGACGTTCGTTCCGAGATGAAATCTAACGAACAAAGCATGCAGGGAGGTAAAAATCAAAATGCAACAGGAAAGGGTCGGAATCGCGCTTCTAACGTTGATTTCGGGTTCTGTTCATACTATACACAGGTTTTTACGGCATATCAGCGGTATTCGGCCACTTCGTCCGTTCTGGACGCCAACATCCACGCTCGCGTGAGCATGCGTGTACATACGCCTCCAAGACGTTCGTTCCGAGACGAACCCTGACGAACAAAGCACGCAGGGAGATAAAAATCAAAGTGTAATAGGAAAAGGTCGGAATCGCACTTCTAACGTTGATTTCGGGTTCGTGCTCTACGCAAGTTCTTACGGTATATCAGCGGTATTCGGCCACTTCGTCCGTTCTCGACGCCAACAACATCCAAGCTCGCGTGGGCATGCGTGTACATACGCCTCCAAGACGTTCGTTCCGAGACGAAACCTGACGAACAAAGCATGCTGGGAGGTAAAACTCAAAATGCACTAGGAAAGGGTCGAAATCGTGCTTCTAACGTTGATTTCGGGTTCCTGCTATACGCAGGTTTTTACGGCACATCAGCGGTATTCGGCCACTTCGCCCGTTCTCGACGCCAACAACATCCAAGCTCGCGTGGGCATGCGTGTACATACGTCTCCAAGACGTTCGTTCCGAGACGAAATCTAACGAACAAAGCATGCAGGGAGGTAAAAAAAGCAAAACGCAATGCGGAAAAAGGCGGGGAAGGCAGCGGGGGTCTCAACGGGCCCTCGCCTCGCAAACGTCATGCACGCGCCGCTGCGGGGCCGGTCGGAATGCCCCGGGACTCGCTCGCGTGCGGCGGCGGCATGCACGGTCCGAGCGAGTCTTATTGCGCATCTATCATCGCTCAATTTATTACGACTCGGTTCGGCCTACCGGGAAATTGCCGGCGCCCGCCACCTCCGTATCAGATGGAGCAAGGGGGCACAGCCCAATCAAATCCCTCGCGCGCGGCTGTATATACATGCTGCGTCGAAGACACAGAACCCAAGTCCTACAGCGGCCGCCGCACTGCTTTCCCTTTCCTGCGCCGTCCGTTCGCTCGCGCTACGCGTTCCGGCGTGCAGGGGCAGTTGTTTCTGGCGGCCGCTTGACCGCCGCCGTGAGCCGTGCAGTTTCGGCATTTCGTTGCATGGGAGGAGCTCTATAGTACGGCCTCTGCCGGCGCGACAGACAATTCTATCTTCCTGACACGCGCGCGGCAACAATTCAATATGCACGCCGTATACATGTAGATGCCCTTTCTCGGGACCCTTTCTCCCGGCGTCGTTGCCATTGTCGGGGGGCTCCGCGGGCTTTGCATATCGTGACGGACGCCGCACGGTTGGCGCATGCGCTGGACAGACAGCACAGCACCCGTTACGCTGGCGTTGAGCGTGGCAACGGAGCGCTTCCGTGTAGAGTGGGGGTGACGTACAGCCATAGGCAACTACAAGGGAGCATACTGGCGACGTTCCCTCGCTCTGGGTGTGATTAGCTCGTTTATGAGTTTTCAGCTGGTTTACCATATCTGTGATCCTCATAATGCAAAAGCCGTTCTTGGACTACGCAAAGGGCATCGGCAAGTTTTAAAAATATAAGTGATACGATTCAGGAACTCGGCTCAGCGTAATACGGAGTGTAAACGGTCACAAATCCGAGCCTAGACTGCACAAATGTATCGCTACACACTGTCCTGACTGTCATGTTCGCCGACATCAACAAGCGTACCAGTCCATCTCCTCGCTGCAAATAAGCGCGGCTCATTTAGTTAGCCACGAACCAAATTGCAAAGCCGGCTTTCAACGCGCATACAACAGCGAGCACGTTATGCTGCCGCCCATATGCACGCGTGCGTCAAAGAAGCAACGCGGAAACCCCCGAACGCCACGTAGATTATGAACTCGATTGTATGAAGCGGGGGTCATCCTCACTCGTCAACTCACGCAATACGTGAACTAGCGGAAATTAGGCCTGTGTTACCCACCGCCGAAGGGCTCCGAACCGCGAGAGCGCAGCTGCACCGCGCCATCTCTCTGGCTTCGATTCGACCGGCGGGCTAATTGTCGTTACGCCCTCTCAGCGTGCCTCGTTTGCCGTGGCGGGCTGCGGTGCCCCGGCCGGCGATCGGCGAACGATAGTGCACGCGCCGGCCGGCCGCATCGCCCGGCTTCGCGGTCGTCGTCTCTCGCGTGCTGCTGCCGCGGTCGACGGCGTGCGCGCAAGGTGCGCGAATACCGCATACACCCGCATATAGCGGTCCCTTTAATCTATCTAATTGGCTGTACTCGCGTCTCTTTCGAAGGGGAAGCGGTCACCAGGGTCCGTATTCATAAAGAAGCTCTTACGCTATAGATTTGTTCGCAAGAGCGAATTCCACCCAATTCTGGCACTGGACATGTTGTTAGCGAAAGGGGGCCAGCAAACGGTAAAGGGCACATACGAGGGGAAAGCTTTGCGAACACGGTCCTAGGTGTTTGAATGCCCTCGTATCTTTTCTGGCAAATCCGAGGCCGAGTTCCAGAAAGCAGTTCGAGCGCTTTTTCGCTACCTGAGGGCAACAGACTTGAGTGCCCGACTATAGACATCCTACACCTAAGTTCTCTCTCTCCCTCTTTCACTCCCCATTCCCCTCCCCACGTGTAGGGTAGCAAACTGGACTCAGTCTGGTTAACCTCCCTGCCTTTCCGTCTTCCCTTCTCTCTCTCTCTCTCTCTCTCTCTCTCTCTCTCTCTCTCTCAGAGGCCGAGTTCACGAAGCTTTTCAATCGCAGCTGCCCTTTTCCATGGACTGGCCGCCTTCGCTGATATAACGTTTAGCGGCAGGATTAACTGGATTTTACTGTTACGAGCAGTTAATAGCGCAAACGCTATTCTTGAATGGGGGCCCAGGTCTACGGAAATGCGCAAGTTGGAGGGAGATTCACGAAAGGAAACAAAATTGATGTCCACCGGACTGTAGCACGAAGCCATGAAGAGAATCCCAACGGTTTTTCAGAAAGAAAGCTTCGTAGTTGAAGAAAAATTTCGTCCTGATCCGGGGAACGAATCCCTGACCAACGCCATTCCCGGGGTGATCGCTCTGCCATCTGCGTTGACAGGAAGCTAGCCGATCGCAGATCGAGCCTGAATTTATCGACAAATCGAGCTGCAGTAGTGTGGATGAGAAGTTTCTCTGTCGTATCCCCGCTTCGAGAGTAGGTCTGACGCAAAAGAAAATCTCTCCGGGGCTCACTTGTGATTTTTCTCGTTATTATGTAGACCTGCCAACTTAGGAACACAGATGCACCTCGTGGGTTCTTTCTAGCTCTCTTTTTGCTTGTTTCTCGACTAGTGTCAGGTCTTCGTGTCATATCATGTATCTTTATACGCTCTGAAAATGCGATCGAATGTGTAGTGCACCTTGGCCACACCAGCCTGTTTTCCACGACCGGCAGCACTCGCTCGCACACGACACAGAAAGAAACAACAACAACAACAAAAACAACGACGACGACGACGACGAAGACGACGACGACAACAACGACAACAACAACAACACATTTTTTGCCCCATGACCATGGTTCGCGCAGGTAGCATGGACGGGACGTTGTGAACTTTTTTAACTTCAATGTTTCCTTACTGTTTCCGACGCACGGCAATCGGGATGAAACCAGTAATCCTGGATAGAATATTGCATGTACAGCGTTACTATCTTCTCATGCCACCACGTACTTCAAGTGTCTGAAAGAACTCTAACTATAATATGATGTGTAATAACACGTGCTGTAGTAAAAGAGCAAAACAACAACAACAAAATGATATCATGAGTACGTAGGTAAAAACGAGGTCTCCATGTAAAGCGTCAGCAGGGGAGGTATTCTGTAAGGATACACCTATACATGTCCGTGACATGTTCATTTCGTCCGCTGCTGAAGAACCGATTTACTATGGCGCCTTTCCGTTGCGGACGTGAAGCCTGGCCCAGCCAATCAGAAGTCCAACAGCAGACGAAATGGACATGTCCGTGCACCAGCTGGACACTTGCAGAGTACCGCCCCTGATTTGACCGTTGAAAACAGGCACTACCCACGAAGTCCTGACAACCTTGTGACGCACTCTGTAGAATAATTGCTGCATACGTAGCCTTGCGCGTGAAAAATCTGGCCACAAAGGTGATCACTAAAGGACAAGAAAAGAGCTGCACACGTTACGTGCGTCTACACGGTATACGTAATATGCCACGTGCAGTTCGCGGAGTTTAAGGGTAGAGAACGTTCCGACCGCGCACTTCTCACCCCCATCTGGTTCTGCCCATACTTCTCCATCTGCCCCCAACGAAGGGTCAAGTGGATAACGAGAAATTTATTTTGCTTCCTCCCTCGACCGAGCTATGGGAAAGAAAGAGCGGTACGGCGCGCGTGCAGCCACCCAAGACTGGACGCGCGCATGCCTTGCAACGTTGCTCGCGCCTTCGTTTGCCGGCCGCCATAACGTGCTCGGCCGTGATTGTTGTCGGAGCGGTATTGAAGATAATCGAGAGATGGTTAGGGTCGATAAGAGAGGCACGAACGTTGACCTCCACGAGTTGCAGCACGATTTCCCCCCGTTGAGTGTCACGCATCGTCTCACAACATTTATTTAATAAAACCAATCGGACAAAGCCGGAAGCCCAAGCCGAGAAAGACATCACACCGGAGAGTGCGGGGTGTGCAGCAGCAGCATTCTGCCGTCAAGCAAAGTTTTTCACGTTCAAATTGGATAAACGACATCGAAACGAACATGGATCGACCATCCCAAGCTGCCATTTTGCCACAGTGAGCAAACTGTCTCGCCTCCCGACTCAGAGGGAACGTTTGGGCGATGTTCTTCTTATCGGTGACATTTAAACGGTCCAACCGGAACTGCCTCTGGTTAACCTCCCTGCCTTTCTATGTATTATTTATCTCTCTCTCTCTCTCTCTCTCTTGCATCAAGATTATTTTCGACTCGTCAGGGAGGGCTTTTTTTTTCTCTTCTTTTCTTTAGTGCGTCGAAATGGTTCAGGACAACGAAAAGGAGACGAAGTGCCGGCTTTGGACACTGGCAGCGTGTCGCTAGGTTAGGTGACTGGGTGCAGCTTCTCAGGTGAATAAGAGATTTATAAGGAGAATAACTCGCGGAAAGTGGCGCGTCGACGTAGAAGTAAATGCTTAAAACCACGTGGTTTGTGGACCTGATGGTGCGAATGAAGCCTTTAGCGTCATTCAAGCTTTGACGGCGCAGAGCGGGAAGTGCCACTACATTTTACGGGCATACTTAGACTCCCATCCACTTCAACTTGAAGCGTTTACGATTGACCGAGAATATGCCGTGCTGTCCTCGTCATTATATATTAGTTGCCAAAACTGCTTATTTATTAAACAGCAGCAGCTACGACGGTGCTGTTCCTACAGAGTGCTGTGTTAACAACGGTGTCTCAGAGTAAACGACTCTTCGTTGAACACCTGGCTTGTTTGCAAACTAATTTCGCACAGGGTCGGAATTTCATCCTGCATCTTGTTATGTGCGGTGTATAGACGTGGCACTTGCTTTGCTTCGTCCAGTATAAATACGAAGTAAATGTCGTCAGCTGTGATGCGGTAAAAGAAATGTAGAGTTTTCTCAGCGGAACAAACCGTGGCGCCGTCTATCGTGAAGGTGGCAAAGCTGTGCAGCTCTCAGTCTGTCCTGTCTGCGGCTTCTTAAGCGGCCGCTAGTCCTTTCGTTTTCCTTTTATTTATTGATGTGTGTGTGTGTGTGTGTGTGTGTGTGTGTGTGTGTGTGTGTGTGTGTGTGTGTGTGTGCGCGTGCATGTGTGTGTGTGTGTGTGTGTGTGTGTGTGTGTGTGTGCGTGTGTGTGTGTGTGTGTGTGTGTGTGTGTGTGAGAGAGAAAGGCAGGGAGGTTGACCAGATATTAGTCTCCGGTTTGTTAGCTTACACTAGGGTTGGCAGATTGGGGTCAGAAAGAGGACAGAGAGAGGAAAGGGTTAAAAACAAAAAAAATGCACACACATAGACACACACATAAAGGGCGTTCCAGTTTGAGACGTTCACATATTTATGTGAGAGATTCGCCTTAAGGTACACACTCTAACGAATGAAAACAAAAATCGACGTCAGATAAACGGATGCCGCTCTGTGCGAAGCAGGTACTGCAACAATGAGTTGGCGCGTTCGTTGTCCAGTATCCAGCGGATACAGAGCCCTAAAACATTAGGCTTGAGCTAGACCTTCCTGGGCATCTTATGTCTGGTACACAGTGTACCAGCGCCGAGGCATAGCAGGTGATGAGCGTGTCAAGAACAGGTTGCTTGACACGTTCCAGTGTTGTGAGCAGCAGAGACCCAGGCCCAGGTGATGGCAGGTGTTTCGCACAGCTTTTTCTTTTGTTTACGTGTTATTCCTTTAGATGCCTATAGTTATTCATTTCATATGTGCCGTGCGTGTTGTTCTAGACATCACGCTGCGATATGCACGAATGAATTATAGCCAGCAGAGGTTGTTGCTAGGCGAGTTGGTATACCCTAGTTGCATTCTGAAGGACGCAGGCGCAGGCACATGCACATGCAACGTAGAATCGCGAGCAGAAGTTTGAAAAGCAAAGGTGTCGAGATTTTTTTTTCCTTGCGCAGACCAGGCTTTCCGGCTGAAATCAAGAGCGCACGCCTACATGCGCGGGTTTGACCAATACAATGTATTAAACCAATTCCAGGCCGCGGAGCTGCGCTTGAATATATTTAACTTTTTTGATGATGCCGTGGCCTCCAAACTTTTGCTCGCGACTGTATACAGCGAAGAAAAATAGGGGACAGGCAAACGAAGCGCCCGTTTGTCAGTCTCGTATATTTCTTCACTGCACATTGCATGTGCATGTGTTTGCGCCCTTCAGTGTTTCATCACGAATCACAGCCAGACGAAAACCCAGACGGCGTTTGTGAAAGACTTTCATCGATTAAAAAAAAAAGAAAACACCCCCCATTTTTCTTCACTTTTGGAAAGAGTAGAGAATAGAGAGGATGTCGCCATTGCACGAAATTCAACGAAAGCGAAAAGAGACACGTGCGCTGTCTCTCTCATTATTTGTCAGTTACTTCAGACATTTTGCCTTTCTCTATGCAATCTTTGCGGCTCTGTGCTCTACACGGTGATAACGCCCCTGCACTCAAGTTCCTCTGTGCCGCGTCCAACTTGCGCACACACATTTTTGGGCAGCGCTCGCACTTGGCTAAGGATATATTCCAAGCCGCTCGTTATCGCTGGACTCGCCTGGCACGCATTTCATGTTCGTGCATTATAATTGCGTCTTTGCGGTAGATGCATGATCCGGATGAGAAAGGCGAAACTTCAATCTAACAACGAAAAGTCATATCGCAATAGAGACAGGGATGAAGACGGAGTGCACAGGACAGACGCTTCGTTCTTGTTTTACTTTTTTTACTTTCTTCCATATTCCTCAGTCGTTATTCATAATCAATTTTATTGTGAGCTTCCCTCAGTTCAAAACAAGTCCAGCCCATATCACCCTGCACAGCTTCATTTAGAGTCTTCCCGTGAGCGCCCAATGCGAGGCGTCCCACTGACCTTTGGTTCCCATCTAGTCCTGATTGTACCCCTAATGGCAAGCAAACAACCGCATTTCCAAAAGTAAGTCCTGGAACCATTACACCTTTCCGCATACCCCGGAGCACCTCGTACCTATCGTATCGCCATAGCGCTCTGTGCTTCATTATGGCTGCTTTTCTCTTCCCCTTCATTGTTATTGTATTTTCCGGTGTTTCCATATATCTATCTGCCTTGGTTTATCCATATACCAAGGTATTTATGTTCACTTACCCGAGGTATTTCCTGGCCCTGTATTGCCACCGTCTGTTCACTTTTTTCATTGAATACCATAACACCTGATTTTCTAGCACTAAATTTCAAACCTAATTTGTTTCCTTCCTGTCCACAGATATTAGCCGGACGTTTCAAATCACTTTGCTTGCTAGGCAGCAACACAATGTTGTCCGCATAAAATAAACCTGGAAGCTGCTGCTCTACTATTGTACCCGCCTGTTTGTATGAGAGATTAAACCCGATAATACTTCCTCCTAGCGCCCTCTCCATCCTCACTACGTACATAATAAACAGCAGTGGGAATAAAGGGCACCCCTGCCTCAGTCCCTTGTTTATATCAACTTTCTCCTCGCTCCTCATCGCTTCACATTCAACACAAACGGTATTTTCTAGGTAAATCTGTCTCTAACGCTGTAGACAATCGTCCCCTAAGCCTTCCCCTTCCAGAATATCATGCAAAATGTTGCGTTCTACTTTGTCATACGCTCCTGTAATGTCTAAAACGACCACATATAATGGTCTGCTTTCTACTCTTGATAGTTCAATTCCCTTCCCCACGTGTCGGGTAGCAAACTGGTCTCAGTCTGGTTAACCTCTCTCTCTTTCTCTCTCTCTCTCTCTCTCTCAATACACTGAGTAACAACAAATAAGTCATCATCCACACTCCTACCTATTCTGAAGCCATTCTGAAGTTCTCCCAAAATGCCATTATTCTTAGCCCATGCTTGCAACTTTAATTTGACTGCCTGCATTGCTAGCCGGTATATTACCGAAGTTATGGTCAACTGTCTATACGAGTGAATTCTATCCTCCTCCCCCTTAATTTTGTAAATTAAATTCTTTCTACTTTGTCGCCAACTGTCTAGTATTCGTCTATCTTTTAAAGTTTTTTCCACTGTTTTCACCACCTCTTCCTTACTTCTTGGTCCTAGTTCATTAATCAGCCTAACGGGAACCTCGTCTAGCCGTCCTAAGCTGCGCGCTTGGGAATTTTCTCTTCGGCTTTTTTCCAATTGAAATTTGTCAGCACCAGCTCCTTTTCCGTCTCGTTCTATTTCATGTTCTTTTTTTCATCAAATACAACCTCGTCATTGCCTTGGAAAGATTCGGCTGTTATTTTTGGGATGTAATTTAATGCCGCTTCTCCTTCCAATTTTTTTCCATCTTCGTCTAGGATATGTCGTTGTATTGTTTTTGACTCCAGGTCTAATAATTTTATGTTTTTCCAAAATATTCTAGATGCAGCCTTCTTTTTTACACGTATATATGAAAACCAACGTTCACTTTCACCTTTTATCTTTACTTGCACCAGTATTTGAACCGTAGACTTTTTCTTCTGGTATATTTCCCATTTACTGGCTACTTCATCCTGCGACATCTGCGCCTTCTTTGCCTGCCTGTGCTCTCGGGATGCTTTCTGTCGTTCGGCGATCGCTTCTCGTATTTCCCTGTTCCACCAACTTTTCGGTTTCTTCTTTCCTTTCCAACGAACATGTTGTTTCTCTTTCCGCATTTCTGTCGTTATTACGCCTGAAAGCTCACTATGTTCCCAGTCTTTACTTGGCCATTTGCTGAGCTTTTCCTCGACTCTAGTGGCTATATTTGTTATCTGTTCAGCGTTGAAATTTGGACTGTCCATTTAGCACTCCTTGCTCTCTTTTCCAACTACATATCCCGTTTTCAAAATGATACGTTTGTGGTCACTCACTATGCTGCTATACCCTTCGTCATCAATGACCATTTCTCTATACTTACCATGAATTCCTTCTGTCATCAGACAGTAATCAATGGTCGATCGCCGGTTTCCCCCTTCCCACGTGACCTGCCCTTCACACTTAGGCCATGTATTCACGATAACGAGGTTATGTGGCTCACAGAGGTCTAGCATTGACTTCCCATTGTTGTTATAGCCATCTAAATCCTCTATGTGGGCATCCATGTGACCTAATAGGATAACTTCAAGATCATTCGCGAAACCCTTAATATCAGCACTTATGCATTCCACTAACCGTTTATTCTTCTCTGTGCAATTATTTCCGGTCCACTAATACGCAACACCCAGCCAAGCTTTTGCCCACTCATTATACCTGATAACCAAAGATGCTCTTGACACTGTGAATTTACTCTTTTCCATTTGGCTCCCCGATGGATGAGCATTCCGACTCCCCCTCCCTTTCTTTCCGACTTATTTCTGTTGCGTCCTTCCCAAACATAATTCTCAATCAATTTTGTGATTCAAAGGCAGCTGTCCAGTGTCTGCTGTCCCCTTTCAACCACGGACCTAATGTGCAATTAGTCGCAGACATCCGACTACTCCACCATTACGAAATCGACAAGGGACACATCAGCTACCAGTGGGAAATTTCGGGAAATCACAGTGCGGATGACGCTGCCCGGTCGGCCCACGATGGTGCCCAGATTATGCCCATACCGCTGTCAAGAACAGATGCAGCCACAAGTCTGCGCTCCCTCGCCCGCGAGCTTACGCTAACTCTGTGGAACACCAGTGAATTCATGAACGCACGTCTCCACAGACTGGATGCAACTCCATCTTTTGCAACTCCGTTGGCAAGGGTGTACACGTATATTTGTAAGTTTTTTCTTCTTTTTTTTTAGTGTGTGTGCTTCTTTAAGCCTGTAATGCCCAAACACGATTCCATGTCAAGCAAATTTGCGACAACTTGATCTTGATTTCTGCCATGGAGAGCACATGTGGGGAAAAAAGAAATGTTATTTGAGCAAGAATTGCATTAGTATACTAATTAAGTAATTAGTAATTGGTTAGCTCAAGTGTTAGCACCCTAAAACATGTTCCAGCGTATAAGAACGCTACTGCACCAGCTACTCGCAAAGTTTTTCACGCTACAATTTAAATATTGAAGTACCACAGAAAGTGCAGCAGAAATGATACGTTGGACATCACAGGGTTTTAAACTGAAACAGAACACCACAGCGCGGATAGACGACCCACAGAAAATTGTGTGAAGCTGGCCGCGCCTCTTAGCGCGCTTAACACTGATATAGCATAGAGCTGGGGACGTTCTTTTCTAACGATGTATTTCATTTTCAATTTATTTCACTCGGCGTCGTTGAATCGGACGTGGTTGAAAGTTAGAGCAACGATGCATGAGTCGCCACTGCCTCTGAGATTGACCATTGGGCTCGAGGGGTGGTGAGATAGATAGAACGGAAAAATAAATAAAACTCTACAAAAATGTGGGCCCAGAATATTTGCGACCCACGTTCGATAACACCTGTACCCGAGAATGGGAGACTGAGTTCGATGTCACAAGAGGAACGAGGGCCAGACGGGGAAGTATAACGATTCGCGAAGCCGTCGCCGTGAATGGCCGTGGCAATTAGCGGACTGCGCTAATTAAGTTAATGAGAATGCCGTCAGGACCCTTTTGCTGGGACAAAAAAGTCTTCTTTCTTTGTTCCTTTGCAAATGCTGCAAAAATGGCTAGCACTTCTTTGGCGAAGCGCGAGGCAACTTCATTTGTTGTTGATATGCACCTGCATTTTTCACCGGATCACGTTGCGAAGAAGTGCTTTTTCTTTGCGGAGCCGCTCTTTAACGAAACTGCGCCCAGTAAGCGCGTGACGTGATTCGTCAATGCTTATCTCGGCCCGTTACTTTCCAACCATTCTCAAAGCGTTAATTCGCAGCGCGCGGTATATACTTGCATACCAATAATGTCCTCAGGCTCCGGAAGTAGACCTTGAGAGCTGAAATTCGGTGCTCCCCCATCACACATGGCGTTGCCGGAATCTTTAAAGCGTCAGAAAAAGAAAATATTAAGTCCAGTTAGATCGACTGGTTATGCGTCTAGAAATCTATCGCCGTATTCTTCGTGCCAATACATGACTGCGTGGCATAGAAAGCTGCCACCGAAGTTCCTGCTGCTGCTGCTCCTCAATTTGAATTGTGCGCGCCAAAACTGGGGAGTCCCCACGTGACCTTACTCTCCATGCAGCTCCCCGTGAATCAACCTGTGCTGACGTCACGTGAGAGGTACCACAGTTTAAAACAGGTGGCGCCACTCTTGTTTTCCATTTTCGGTGTTTTCTCGCTAAACCAAAGCCTCTTCTATCGCTACACGAACGACGCATTCGCTAATGCACAATCCTCATCGGTCCATCTGGCTCACTTAGCATTTCCCCATGTGTTACCTTTAATATTCAAAACTCTCGTCCTTACTCATGCGTGCAGAACATAAGAGCCGGCATTAACATAAGAATTGTTCGTTTCGGTCGCTTTTACTCCCTCTGTATGATCCACCGTTCGCGTCAACGGCGTTTTTGATGATAACGCTAGTGAAGAGCTGACTCGAACCATTTGTGAAAAACCAATTCGTGAAGAATAGGAATAAACTATGGTTGTACCAGCCTGGGGTAGGTGCTGCTAAAAGCGAAGTTGAGCCTAGACACGGGGGAGAGTATAATTCACGAACACTGCTTTCTCTTTTAGTTTAAAGAGAACGCCATAATAAGTAAGTCGACACTTAACGCCCTTGCTACAAAAAGGAAAGTTTCGTGCCGATCACTAAAGCAACAACAAAAAAATGTAGAATAAATGCTTCTGCTCTGCAGTGGAGCCAAGTGGCGACGGTATATGCCAGAAACGCCAAGAATCGAAACTGAAGAAACCCCTAAAGTTTGGTTTGGACTGACTGTGGTGTCGGAGCTAAACGCGTGGCAACTCTTCCAGCGTCCTGCGTAAAAAGCTTTCTGCCTTCAGCCACTCTCAGCTAGACGCTCTGCCCATCGCATCCACGCTACAGAACAACAAGGACCCTCCCGCAAAAAAAAAAAAAGGAAACACCTTCACCGGCTGCCACGGCGAGTGGTATCATAGTCTATCTTCAACTTCCCGTTTTCCGGCGGAAGAGATTTGAAAAACAAAAAAGCGAGAAAAAAAATTACCGGGTGAAAGTAACGGACTCGGAAAACGGAAGAAAATGAAGACGAGTAATGCACTCCCAAGTTTGATCCAGAATGAACTGCGCGGATCAGAAGCTATTGGCGAAGGAAAGAGAAGAAAAAGAAGAAAGAAATATGGCCTCGGGCCACTTCAAATCGGGTCGCCGGCGGCAACGAAACAAGATTTTATTATGCCCACACTCATCGTCCGAAGGCGCGGACACGGGAAGCCCATTTTCACCCGCGCCTGCCCAGAAGTTTTTGCGAGCGTCCACGCAGCTCCGGTCAAAAAAGTGCCGAAACTCGCGGCAGTGCAATATGGCTGGGTAGTGGTTTTTTTTTTTCATCTATTCCGCTCTTCTAGTAACTAAAGTGGTTGCGAGGAGAAAGATGAACCTCGCCGTACGATATGCACTCTTCGGCGCCAGCAGGATGCGGAGCGTCCGAGATGCTTCGAGTTGTTTGGGATAAACAAAAGATGAGGTCACGCGGAAACAAGCCGGCGGCGGCCGAAAGTGCGAAGTGCGGGAAGCGACCCTCCATAAAAAAAAATCGATTAACGCATGGTTAGATGACGAGGAAGGGAAAAAAGAAATATGCAAAAGGGAAAGTGTCATCGCAGCTGGCAGACGCGTTGGATTGTATACAATCCAACGCGTCTGCAAGCGTGCGCAACGTCTGCAACGCGTCTGCAAGCGTGCCTTACTCCCAGCAAGAGTTATAACTCTCGCTGGGAGTAAGGCACGCTTTGAAGTTAAGAGTACTTGCTACATCTACCCATAAAGATTACAGTGCTGTTTTGAGGATCCAGGGCCGTATTCACAAAAATTCTCGTGTGCAATCGATTTGATCATGGGCGGATGTATGGATGATTGCAAGCTGGATAGTGACACGGTCGCCACTGCGATAGGAAATTGCATGCCCGCTACATGGGAAAGGGAAATTTTGTGCGAGCTAGGCCCGATAAATATATTTATTTATAGCCCGGACGAATAAAGGGAATAGACGCACAGTCGAGGGACAGGGTACTTCGAGATCGAAATATGTATATGGAGATCACTGGGAGAGTCCTTCGTCCTGCAGTATGTTATTATTATTATTATTATTATTATTATTATTATTATTATTATTATTATTATTATTATTATTATTATTATTATTATTATTATTATTATTAAGCACATTAGAAGGAGGCCTTGAGGCCTTTTCGGAGAAGGGGAATGGGGACAACGTTAAGTGTTGCGTACGATATGTGTGAAAGGTAAATATGTGTGTAGAATGGAAGACAGGTGGGTGGTCAGCTTGCGGCGCTCAAATCTGCTATGTACATTGTGTAGGCAAGGGAAAAATATAAACTGAAAGAGAGTGGAAGGATGGTGATGAAAACAGCAGCTATGCAAGGTTGTTATTGGAGGTCAACACAGCTTCATTTTGAAAGCCTTAGTTCAGGCCTGCGTATAGTGCTGAAATTTTAGCCTGACTCGCCCTGGTATTGCAGTACACCTCGGCGAGCGGCCAAGCTACCACCCAAAATAAAATACTCTCAGAATGTTCAGGCGTCGATGTTTGCCTGTGGAGCGGCTAAGATCGGTCGCTTCTGCAAGTGTGCTTGGCTGCAGATCCCATACACTTTGTGAGCAGTACGTGTGAGCCTCTGTAGTGGTCTTGCGTGTCTGTTTAAAAAGGGTCAGTTCGAGACCATTCTGTCCCCTATGACAGAGTGTGTAAGCGCGACTGAACGAGGACGTAGAAAGAAACAGATACACAGAGACAGCGCTCCAAACCTGCCACCTACATAGGCTGGTGCTCAGGAGGATATGTATAAACGAATTGCACTGCGTGGCAAAGCGTACACTCCTTTGCTACCACAGCATGAGTCTCATCGAGCTATTACTATAGTATATGAAACGTAGGCCCATGGCATATCTGCTTATCATGTACTTTAAGCGTTATTAGTGTTACTTTATTCGCCTGAATTGCCACGCGGCATAATGTCTGAATAATGGCGCATCTAATCTCGCAGGCCGATTTCATGCAAATACCGCAACAGGAACTTATGAAAATGTATTCTCCATGAGCCATTGTTCATTGTCTTCAGGATGTTCACTTCTGAACTCTTACACGTCGTCTAATGTAGCATGAAAATTCAGTCGCCCTCATGGGAACGCCACTCAATCAACGTGTACGGGAACAGTGTACGGGACACTTGGCTACTCTCGCGAAATTCGTCTGATGTGCTTAACTAGTAGAGTATAACGATGTAACAAAATATCCGAAGTGACGTGGTGTTTCTTTCTTTCTTTCGAAAACGCGAGTAATGCATCAAACTAGGAATTGCAGCAATTCGTTGTTGGAGTTCGTGATAAGCGCACTCAATTACCCGCGCGCGCGCCGAGGCTGGACGACGAAGTGCGAAAGTTTGAAGCCCTTTCGATATAACTCGGGCTCGCTCTCCGCATAGAGACAGGGCCGCGTTGGTAGTTCGATCGCGCCAGAGCGAAAGCTCGCGCATAGTCGTCGCAGCTGCGTCGAGAAGACGCCGCCAAATTCGTTCGCGGCAGGCGAGCCGGGGAGCGAGCGAAGCTGACCGAGGCGGCACTTTCTCCTGCAGGAAAACGAGAACGACGTCGGCATATCGGGGCGCCAGACTCCGCGGCACAGCCTCTCTCTAATCTCGAGGATTTGCGTCCGGCTTATGAGTTATCTGCATCGCGCCACGCCGCGCCTAGTTTTCCAATCGATCAAAGTTCTTTTCCCTCGATCGCTCGAGCAATTCTCCTCGCGTCATGCGTTTCCTTTTTTTTTGTTTTATCTCCTTTTTATTTTGTCATCCGCTCTCTTTTCCCACTCATTTCGCATGGATTTCGTGCGAGGCCCACGCTGGACTTGGGCCACCAAGCGTGTGCAATTTCCATCGATTTCGTGGCGAGTGGCACGCGGGATATACGTCTTCAGACTGCGCTCGTTCATCGGATCTTCGCCATCACTTTCTTTATCTGTCTTTTATTCAAATTTTGAATGCGACTAGCATTCTCGGTATTGTCAGACCGGTGTGCCGATCCGAAAAGTAACGCAGTCTAAAAAATGTTGACCATTCGCCTGGGTATGTGCCGCGGCCCAACGGGATATGTGCCGCTTTTCACTAAACCTCTCTCACGCCAACTTGGGGTCAATGTGTATGTGTGCGTCACTGAGCATGTGCGGACTTCAAGACGGCGCCACCAGAAGGCGCAGCGTGTCCAAAGGAAAACGCGAAAGCGGAGCCCGACTGCAGTACACGCCTCATATGGATCGTTACACCCTCACACTAAAATATTAACAATTGTTTCATCACTTTCATGCGTGGGACTTCGTGACCAATACATTTTGCTTGCCTGCAGACGCGGGAGTGTTAAGAACTATGCATTAGTGCGTATGCATTCTCGATCAGTTCTAAATGATGAAGTATATATGTATATAGTAACCGCCGTGTTTACACGTACGGCACTCAACAACTGGCTCAGAAATTTAGCCCGACATGATCTTCCTTAGCTTCCTCTATAAGCCACGTTTCGTCTTCTCTCCCCTTCCTCTTCTCTCTCGCCCCGGTGTAAGGCAGCCAACTAGACTCTTGATTGGTTAACATCCCGCCTTCCTCTCTCTCTCTCTTGTTTTCTTGTTTGTGAATTTCTTTTCTGCATCAGCAGGAAACCATTGTCCCAGGAGACAACTGCAGCCATGATCCGACGCCGTAAATGCGAGGCAGACAACCGGGCCTTATAATTTTTGCCTGCAACGTGATTCAACAACCGGCTTTAGCAGGGCGACTGTGCCTTACATCCGCGTGACACTATTTTTCTCGCATAATCGTCATTCATTGCTCAATTTCTCTCCTACCTAGCGCGGAATAGCAGGGCTAGGGTCCACAAGTGCCGAACAACCTATCTGCCTTTCCTGCGAATCCATTCTCTTTCTCTTGTTTACTATTGTCCCATTAGCTGAGCACTCCGTCCGCAGCCCATAGGTGCGAAAGTCTACCATGTTTACTTAATTTGACCTCGATCGCTCTAGAAGTAGTGGAAGCGTGTCTAGCACTATATTTGAATGAATGGCTACTCACAGCGAGCTTGCGTTGAACACTCAAAGCGCTGGCGAAATCGTTACTTCCCATCGTTTTGGTCTTCAAGCCCGGCATCGCTGAGCCAACGTTCCCTGACTACATGTAGTCTGCACGGAAACTCTGCCGTCGTCTCAGTGTGCTCCGCTGATTCCTCGCCTTCCTATTCTATGCCCGTCCTCTCCAATTTCAGTATCGCAAAACAGTGCGCCGCATCACTCAAAAGTTGTGTGCAGAATGAAGGAAAGTTTTTTAATAACTGCTACCATTCAAGAGAGAGAACACGTTAAACAGAACAGCGTCCGTGTGGCTACTCTACACTTGAAGATGTGAGAAAGGGGTAGACAGACGAGAGCGAAACGGAAAAAGGAAAGACGTGCCAGAACACAGTGCACGATTTCAAAGGCGTTCCATCCGGCACGTGGCCCTCAAGAAGAGCAGACGTACCTTCATTGCCCGGTGCTGACGAGTGGTCAGCTCTCGCAGTGTCATTACCAAAACGTGGCATTTTCTTTGTCTCTACTTTGTTATCCCTTTGCTCCCCCTCCCCTCTCTCCAATCGTAGGGTAGCAAACCGGATCTTTCCCTCTGGTTAACTGCCTTTCCCCTTTCCTCTGTCTCTCTCTCTCTCTCTCTGTGGCATTTAGTCAAGTACAAAGCATAAGTAAGGCACGCGCCTAGCAACAACTTTCGGTCGTAATTCCTTCAAGCTTCAAGCGCACTCTTCCCAAGCCATTTTCAAGCATGGTGGTCGCGTTGCACGTTGCACGGTCGAGAAGCACGTTGAACGAGAGCGCGATCACAATACGACCTCGCGATTTTCTTTATCTTTTTCAGTCACGCCGGACAATGAAAACTTCGCGACTGCGGTCGCTGGGAAAATCCATCCATTAGACTGCGGCTTTATCCCTAGAAAATTCGGTGGTGATAGCCAGAAAAAAAAAAACAAGAGAGAAACTGGCGAATTGTGTGGAGGTGAAAGAGGGACTATTCATTAGCAGCTGAAACCCGAGTAGGGCTCGTGATAACAGATCTGGTAGGATCAGTTATCGCTTTCGTCCTGAAAGAGCCAGCGGCGCTAGGGACAAAGTACTTCGTAGTTTTAGACGTTGTTTATGTGGAAGCTCTAGTGTTCAAAACTTAGCTTCTCCAACCGCTAATGCGCCGAAGTACGGTCACTGAAAGCCTTTGCAACTTAAGCTTCAGCATTCGCTAATGCAGCCATTCGTACAAGTTAGTAGCCGTAGCAAGCTGTGCCTTGGTATACTTTAAAGGCAGTCACCGTTTTGCTGCCGTGTGATTGTTTAGAACAGCATTTTCTTTCTTTATTTATTTCACTCTCTCTCTCGCCCTCCTTTTCTTTCGTTCGTTCGTTCTTCTTTGCTCGATTGCGTGCTTGCTTGCACGCGTGTTTATTTATTATTATTTTTTTTTTACAATGCGTGGAAACGGAGAAATGGGGTGCCATCCATAAGCATGCTCACTACACGAAATGGTCATCTTCTTCTATATGGACGGGGATGAAGGATCTCATTTGCGAACAGCTGTTGATGCCGTGATCCGTGCCAAAGTTATCCGGCTGTATGTCGTCCGCAACGAGAAATATGATAATCGTGTCCGTCACGGTGACGACAAAAGGAAATAGAAATCCTTGAACTATGCACCGCAATGGGTATCAAGCATGGAACCTTCTAGTCTTGTTCTGTCCCTTTATACAGATATATGTTGCTGCGGAGAGATTGACGCAGAGAGCACTTCGGGTGCTTCATTTCTCTGTGCAATCCAGCAAAAATAAAGAAAATTATCATAATAAATAGGTTATTTAAAACATGGCCATCAAAATAGCAAACCTAACGCCGCAACGGAGAGTTCGCTTGAAGTCTGTCCATTCCGCTAACCAAATTACCTATATAATTTGTTGTCTTTGCATGTTGGTGCAAGGGTCCTCCCCGTACAGAACGGATGGTATACGTCCAAACAAAAACCTCCGTTCAAGCTTCGTCCAATGTATGATGTAACGATAACGATAGCCATCATTCAATCGTAATCATGCCGTTGTTGCCGTCATTTATAGTCACGATGCCGTTATCGACACGCCGTTGTCTTCCCCCCCGTGGGCGTTCCAGCCGTCGTCCTCATTACATCGTCACCATACCGCAGTCGTGATGGCGTCCTATCGGTGTCGTCATCACGGCGTCGTTGTCGTCATGCTTTCGTCATACTGTCGTCATACTGTCGTCATACTGTTGCCGTCATGCCATCGTCGCACGCCCTCGTCCTGTCGTCGTCACCGCACGCGCCCACATTATACGCATTTAGACATTTCAATGGTTGTACTCCACACAGCTATCGCTTAACTTAGATAAACTTCCCTTGGTCTCATCCCTTGGTAGTTTCTGCCGATTTCCTATTTCCAATTTCTTCCTTTTTTTACTGGGCATGGCAATGCCACCCGAATCCATAGGTCGGTGCATCCACTCACGAGTGCGCTCACTCACACTCAGTCGCACTCATTTAAAAGGCGTGAGCGCGAGTGCGAGTGAGTGCCATTGAGTGTGAGCGGAGGTGAGTACGAGTGCGGGTGAGTGCCACTGAGTGTGAGAGGAAGAGAGTGCGAGTGTGAGTGAGTACCAGTGAGTGCGAGTGGAGTGTGAGTGAGTGCTAGTGAGTGTGAGTGAGTGCTAGTGAGTGTGAGCGAAGGTGAGTGCGAGTGCGAGTGATTGCCAGTGAGCGTGAACGGAGGTGAGTGTGAGTGCGTGCCAGTGAGCGTGAGTGGAGGTGAGGGTGAACGGAGGTGAGTGTGAGTGCGTACCAGTGAGCGTGAGTGGAGGTGAGGGTGAGTGAATGCTAGGGAGTGTGAGTGCCAGTGAGTGTGAATGGACGTGAGTGCGAGTGCGAGTGAGTGCCAGTAAGAATGAGTGGAGGTGAGTGTGAGCGTGAGTGGGCGTTTGTGAGTGCGAGTGGAGGTGAGGGCGAACGTGAGTGAGTGCGGGGCATGGAAAATTTATGATGAGGGAGTGTGAGCGAGTATTCTCCCACACTGCCGACCTATGCTCGAATCACGGGCAATACCAACAGCAGCAACACACGAAAACACCCGTTGCCGTTCGTGCCACAGAACACGAGGCAGCCTTTATCCATTACCAAAGTGGTGATATCAGGAATGCAAAAGAAGCGCGACGTACCCGCGGTTAGTGAGCCCTTACTCTTCGTTAATGAAGGTAAAAAAAAAAAAAATAGTGCACCCCCGCGGCAGGCCATGGTGCAAGGGGAGCTCGTGCACAAGCATCCAGGTAATATTAAACGATATACTGGAAGCTGTTCGGTGTCTGTATCATGTGCAGCTGCAAGTAGTTGCGCGGGTCTCGCTTTTATTTTCCACTGGAGACAAGAAGGTTGATTGCGTTTCAGGGCTAATCGTGTAATGCATCTCCGGACCCAGGTCGTCTGAGAGAGAGAAGGATCGCGTTCGGTGAGGAGGCGAGGCACACAGGTTGAGGCTGAGAGGAGACGTCACACTAATGGAGCGGCCAGATAAGAGAGGTGTGGGAAACTGAGGCAATCACCAGTCGGATGAGGCGTATAGTATTTCAGGCGAATGGGAGGTAAATTAGAGCTTTCAGTAACCGCGCGTAGTGAGAACAAAACTGAGAGGAGATTACAGAAGCTCGCTCTACTGTCGCCAGTCGTAAGCAACCAAATACCAAAAGAAAAAAAGATATATAGGAGTGTTGACTCTCGAAAACTTCGCGAGCTTCATTAGAAAAAGAAACGAACACACAAAGAAATACAATTCTGTGCATACGCTATATATCAAAGCATTTAGGTGTCTTGTCTACGAGCGATCCTTCACACGAGCGAACGCGTATCGGTGAAATGTCCCTTTTAGATTAAAGGGCAGGATGCATTGGACACAACACATCGCTTTTTTATTTGTACACGTGTAATTATATGCACAAAGACACGGTCTGCTGCGTGCGAAAGAAATAGAGATGCAACGCTGTGGCTAAGTCGATCCAGCTTCTCGACAGAATGCGTGCGCCACCCAGAAAAAAAAAAGCAGCAATAACCCTCTTGAGAAAAGAGCATATTCTCGGATAAAAAAAAGAAAGAATCAACGAAACCGACGTACACGAGGCCTGCTAGAGTTCAAGCTGGCCTCCGGCCGTGAGAAGGGCCGCAATTGCCCTCGCGGATCGCTGCGTATTGCTCGGTTCCCATCTTCGGCGCTCACAACAGCGAAACAGTGTGCTCTCTCCGGGATGCGGTATACAGCCAAGCTAAGCCAAGCCAAAGCAAGACGGCCGGCCGGCCGACCGGCCAGGCCTCCTCCAACGAGAAGAACCACCCACGCGGCTACACTAGGACGGCGACCGAGGCGCAGCTAGCAATTCGGCTCGGCGCAATCGCGAACCATCGGCCTCCTCCCACGAAGGAAGCAAAGAAACCCACAGCGGGCTAGCTGGCGGTCGCCGGGGCGGCCAACCCAATCGAAGCGCACGCAATGAGAGAGCAAACAGTGGGTAACACCGCAGCAGCAGCAGCAGCATCAGTAGCGTCGGAAGCTGACCGTGCTACCGCGAGTAGAGAGATACAAGAGCAAGCGTGAGAGGAAGCATGAGGATGAAAAGAGAAAACAAAAAAAAATGAGAGAGCTGGACTGCCGAACAACGGAACAAGAGCGAAAGCACGGTCGTTGGTTTGCGGAAATAATAGGGTAGCGCCGCGTCGAATTCCAGCAGGGCCGAGCACGAGACGGAGCTGTTGTGTGCCCTACCGCCCCCCTTTCCCACCTCGTAGCAACCCCGTTGAGGCTTTCTTTTGTTGCCGCGGCTCCGCTGTGGTGTAACAGCGGTGGACCTCTCTGGTCGACCACCGCGGGAGAAGATTCGCGTGTCAATATTAATTCGACCGCATCGGCTCCATTACTGCGCCCGAATCCCTCTCTCACTTTCTCTCTTTTCTATTTCCTTTCATTTTGGTTCTTGTCTTGTTTCCCTCCTCCTCTTCTTCGTGCGGACGTCGCTCAGCGCTTGCATTGCAGTCCGAAGAAGCATCCGTTGCCAGCTGAAGCGCGGCGTCGATTTTCCTGCCCGAAAAAAGCGGAGAACAGGCGAAACAACGGCGGGCCCGGAACTGCCACTCTTTGATTTGCCATTTTCCTTCATCGCTATTCATTTTACGCGTATATGCCCGTAACAGACAACATTCCTTGTTTGTTTGTTTGTTTGTTTGTTTGTTTGTTTGTTTGTTTGTTTGTTTGTTTGTTTGTTTGTTTGTTTGTTTGTTTGTTTGTTTGTTCGACTGGCTTTCTTGTTCATCCGTAAGCGTCTTTGTTAACCACGACTTGTTTGTGTAAGGGGCGGGCTTGAAGCGTGATTCCGTCACGCTGTCATAGCCCCGCCTACATTGCTTCATTCTGGCTGATCCAGTAAACTCGAAATTTTGCTTCTTTTATGAGTCTCACTAGTGCTTACCAAACATATTTCGATACCAGTCGTGATGTGATGAAGAAAACCAAACGAATGGAAGAAATGTCTACACCATTGGTTCTCCGCGGGAATCGAACCGTGGAGCTCTGCACTCCGGTATCAGCACACAACGCGGCCAGGCAATCCTGCTAACGCATGCGAGTGCTTATTCGGACCGGCTAGCACCGCATGCTAGAAGCACGGTGCGTCCCATGGGAAGACGAGGCCAAGAAGTTTAAAAGAAAGTGTTAGGCGGCGATTAATGTGTGTTGTACACGGGAGTGCCAAGGGCTACGGAGACAACAATGAGCCGAAGGGAAGAAGATATATAGTTTCGTGATACAGATATTAAAGCAAGCAGGTGAGAGCGCTTGAGGGCACAATAAAAAAAAATAACACATCAGGATCTCCTTCCAGAGTTGACTTGAGCACATTTTTCTGAATTTTCTTTGCATTCGACGGAAAAGTGGTTGCTTACTAGCGGATAAGATGATCGACGAGTTGCGTTTTTCGTGAATTTCGTGCCCAAAAGTAAGTATAGCCAACGGAGTGAAACGAGGGAACGGCGCTGTTTTGCTGTTTTGCGCTGTGTGAGCGCGAAAAGCCTAGAAAAAACGTTATCAGAGCCAGAGAGGGATTAAACACCCAGGACACATGCCAGGTTACAAATTTTTACTTCGTTAACTAGCAACTGTTAACTAACAAAGTGAGGTGGGTCGACCTCGCCTTGTTAGTTAAGGCTTGCGTTGGGACTACTTGGAATGCCATTACATGGATGCAGTGCAGCCTTGTTACGGCGGTCACTTCTATTGGTCGCGAGGTGCTCGGTATTATAGCTCAGCTTTAGGCTAAGCAAACTGCGGCTATCGTCTCTAGTTATTCCTTTGTGCGCGAGCTTACACGAACATTTTAGTCTTCCTTTAATGGAGACTGCTGCAGCCATATTACTGTGTGACGTTTTTGAGACGGAGACAGGAAGCTTTTCTTTTTTTAACTTCTAGAAACGCTGCCATTGCGATGAGTGCCATACCACTCTATCCTGCATCTCTCCTCAGGTTTAGGACTTCCGCACCGTCGATCTCAGTGTTTTCAGGCTACGCCGGCTTCAAATATTTCACCCCGCATTGCACAGCTTCTCCGGTAATTTACGACTTCCTCCAGAATGCGAACGTATATAGTAAGCGACGTCTGATATCACGCTGGCATCCCCGCGAACAGTGGTATTGACAATATATTTCTCGCGGAAGGTCCCTTTTGCGAAACGGCCCTTGACCCTTCTTGCCAGCTGACGCTACTCTATAAACCACCGTCGCGCGTTTTGCCACAGCCACCTCACTAAATCACCTCGCAACGCGCCGATATACCCGGCGGGCCATACGAAAGGCGATAACGCGTGGTGGTCGTCCCGGCAAAAGGAAAGACCGCATCCGCCGTGACCGCATGTTGATGGAGAGGAGCGCGGCGTTGCATAGAGATCCAACCAACACCGTTTATACGTATACCATAACCAGTTTCAACAGCGCCGGACATCTGGCGTTGCACGGCCGAAACACTGACCACTCCAAGTTCCTATATACGCCGTGCATAGGCCTCCGGGTCTGCTTCGACCTTGAAGCCACCGCCGCGCATGACGTATGTGTCTGGCCTGTACGGTAGCCTGCGTATAGCGTCTCACCTAATCCCATGCAATGTCGTGCATAGCGTATGGAATCGAGCAAAAAAAAACGGCGGCCTGCGTATGCCACGCAACAGAAAGCGGTCACGCTGGTGCAAGTTCAACGCACGCTGTCCCGCTTGAGCGTTCATTCAAGAGCTGCGGTCAAGACGAGCGCTTGTTGCACTGGTCGAGTTCGAATCGTTCGTCTCGTCCAACTGCTCGGCGAGCGAGATAGCTTCCCCCAGTACTTACTCCGGGCCTGCACGCAACTATCGGAAAGACGAGCGGTTCGAGAACTGACCCAGGTCGTCGCCGGAGGCCCTCGCTCACGCCCGTCTATTTTTGCGGCCATTCTTTCCTCATTCGCGACGGCTCCAGGCGCGAAAACTTCGCCGGGCGTGCGCGCCGGCTCCGAAGACCATCTGGCGCGTATACGCGAGCGTGGCCGCGCGAGGAAGAGAGGCGCCCGAGTACACGATCTTACATCCATCTGGACACGACGCCGAAGCCGAACCGCGAAACGTCGCTTGCGTAACGCCTCGTCTGATCGGTCATAGGTCGGGCGTGACCCGAAGAAGGGCAGGAGGCGGAAAGCACCGTTGCTTCGCGCCAGCCTCGCGAAACGGTTTCGTCTTCTCGAAGCTGGCGCGAGACTTTGGCTCTGCCGAAACCTTCTGGGATGCGCGGCTCTTTCGTGATGAACGTCCAAGGTAAAAAGGGGGGCCCCGAGGTGAGAATCAGCCCGGCGGTCTCCTGTATAGAAGACCTAAGCCTCGTCGCTTGCACTATTGTGCAAGGAGCTCCGCGGCGACGTGTGCACCCGAAAATACATGCGCAAACATCGGGGGAAGCGTGCGTGTACGCACGTTTCTTGCAAAGCAGCATGTATGCGACGGTTGCACGTGCCAACAAGCGTGCAGTGTTGGGGTAATGGGCGAGGGGCAGACTTTCGAAAGATCGCCACCAGATGGCGATGCGGCGAGCTCGGTGCTTGTCGGCGCCAATTACTTACGCCTCGAAGGTTATCCGCCGCATACGAACGCGCCAAGCGGCAAAGAAATAATAAAATAGAGCCTCGAAGGTGCTGAGCCCTGCCGTATAATCAGTCGAGACGATTAAGCCCTGGAACGGCGATGACAGTACACGTGGTGGAAGCGACGGTTTTCTCCAAGAGTAAGTGAAGTCATGCTGCCGATGGGACCTTGGATACGCTGTTAGACATGTCTGGGCGATTCGAGACGGGAAAAAATACGCCTTCGACGCACGTGCCAAATATAATTTGGCGACGCGGACCACGTCTCAATTGCCAAGGACAGGCTTGCCCTATTTTGCCAAGAAACCTGGAAGAAGCGCAGTTCTTGGAGTCTCTGGACAGCCGAGACTTAATTTTTGTAAACGACGCATGTGCATCCGTGTGTTTGTGTCATTACGTGCGGTTTAAAATACGCCTGCTGCTGATCCCAAGGTCGTTGAGCTTAACCGAGGCTGCAGGAAATAATAAACCTCTAATAAACACTTGGAGTTACGAATTATAGATTGGCGCTTAGATTAAACCTGCATGGAGGAAAGCGTATAAAATGTGACATCGCGCTTGGTAATCTTCTGGAACCGAAACCGTATTTATTAAACTCTTAAGCTTTGGCGTAGGGCACTGTAATAAGAAATGACGCCTTGAACTACCTCGTATACCTCTTAAAGAGCTTGTCGCACAATGCCTTTTCTATTCAATCGTTACTTCCGACTGGCCGTCACGAGCATGAAAAAGAATGGACTGTTTTCTCAGATCTTATGGTGGGCTAGACATAAAATCCTCATTCAGAAGGGTGAAACACTCTCAAGTTTGTCCAACTCAACACAATTATGTATTATTCTTTTTTTTTCTTTTAGCACCCAAATGGCGGGTCGATATGTCCATTCCGCACCCAAGGTTACGACATTATCTTGCGGCATTTGAAGAGTACTTCAACCGCGATTCCATTCTTCGGTGATGACACAGAAGTCTCGCCCCAAGTAACATTGATTTTCTTGAAAGCCAGTACGTGGTAGTATAATATGGCTGAACCACTGACGTGTGTTGTCCAGGGTGGAATGTACTTTCTTACCGCTGCTGGTTTAAGTACGAAACGAATAAAATACCAAAGTCCATGAGGTTGGACATGAGTTTTGACGAGATTAAGCTTATAGAAAGCGTAAATGTAACAAACAAGGCGTAAACAAGGTGGGGAGAATGAAAATAGAAACCAACAACTGGGGATAGAATGTACCTTAAAGCGATTATCTGTGTAAAATAAATGTGGGACGTGAACTGACGTCACGTTTTGAGGTCATATTTCATGAGTTCCCGCGCAACTGACAACATGACTGCTGCTCATTTGGTTAGCTCAGTGGAGCGTGGTTTTTATGTTGAGCTTAGTGCTCCTAAGTTGTGGTTGTTGAGCAGGACTCGTGGCTTCAGCTTAAACAGCGCTGGAGTGACAGGGCATGCCACAAGATTCATACACTCTTCATGGCGGAACAACTCCCGCAAAGCCAGCGAATTTTGAAGGAATGCAGACTCAATACCCTAGGCAATCACAAGTGTTGTCGCTTTCACATGCGCTCTTAGGTGTCAGTACAAAAAATAAAACCTGGTGACGATGTTTTCAGGAGAGAGAGAGAGCGATAAGGAAGGCAAAGATGTTACCCAGTCAAGAGTCCGGTTCGCTACCCTACGCTGGGGGAAGGAAGAAAGAGAAGAGAAAGAAGGGAGCGAGAGAGATGTGGGGTATATAGACGTGAAAGGACAGTATTATAGAGTCAAAGGCGCTAGTACAAGCCAAACGTTATAGGAAAGCACAAAAATGCCTTCACTGCCTTCCGAGCCGATGATCGGTGGAAGTGGTATTCTAGTTATTGTCCTTTCTTTCAAAGGACAATAATCCACTCGTCGTTTCGTAAATGCGTTGGACATAGATTGTCCTTGTTCTTCGAATTGAGGACGGTGGCACAATAAGTTGTTAATGTTCTCCTGTCATCCGCAGACATAGCATGCAGGACTGTCCTCCATTCCAATTAGTGCAGAATAAGCTTTCGTGACGTTTTCAAGAGAGAGAGAGAGAGAGAGAGAGAGAGAGAGGCAAAGGAAAGACAGGGAGGTTAACCAGAGATTATCTCCGGTTGTTTACGATGTACTGGGGGAGGGGCAAAGGGATGTGATAGGTGAGAGAGAGAAAAGGCTATAGGCACAGGGATTTTTGCCCGCAGCGGACACATCTTGTCTAGAAAAAGTATTTACCTTATAGTGTCCTCCTGAATAAACGGATAAATAATTAACAATCAAGCTTTTGGGTAAACCTTCTTTTTATCCTTTCTTTCTGTTTTTTACTTTCATGAGAAACATTGTAAAGAAGTTTGTGAACATCCATTGGGTAAAAAAGCAGCACTGACACGCACATCTGCGCACGGACAGAAATCAGACGACACACACTCGTCCTCTCATGTGCAGTCTCTTCTTTTTTTTTTTCTGTCGCGGCATCTCGACGCTTTAGTCATTCTTAATGCCACCTTCAACAAGCCCGATGCAACAGTTCTGGATCTAACCTCTACCGCCAGGGAGAACAATTTCTAAAACAGCCTACTCGCGACCTTCCCGCGCACTATTTGCTATACGCTAACGTCCTGCAATCAGATCCACGTGCTACAACAACATCAACAAAAAAGATGCAGTGCTCTTTCATCACTGCGCACCCCCGACGAGCAACAAGCTATGATTCAACGGCCAAACAGAACTAGCGAGTAACTTTCCCGCTATCTCTAGCGTCGTAGCAGTCGACAAGAGCGAAGCCACTTGTTTATTTTCCTCCACTTGTCTCTCATTTCCTAACGCACTCGCACACTAGTCCGACGCGTAAAAGTTACATGCTATACCCCTGACTACACCGACATTACGCCTGCTCGCCGAAACCCTGACATTTCGCGCGGAGGGGGTGGCCGAAGCTGTGCAGGACCGGCCGGCCAGCGGGCACGGGAGGGCGCACTCCGCAACGGCGTACACGGCAACAGCAGCAACAGCAGCATCAGCAGGGTCTGCAAGCGCCGATCGGAGAACCTGTTGCGATTGACAGCCGGTCCCATAAATCTTGCGCCGGTGGGAAAGCGCTGAAAAGGAAGCCGGCGCCCATGTATAGGAGGAGGTGGCCAAGGCTCGCCTCGCACGCTCGCATCGCTCGATCCCCGACACAGCCCGCCCGCGGAATATCGTCCCGGCCGAGCAAGGTTTGCCCCCCCGAGCCCCGAGGTGCACAGCGGCCGCTGCTGCCACGGCAGTGCGTACACATATAGCTGGGGCAGCCGTGTCAGGGGGCCAGCGGTGCCTCGGCGCCGCGGACTAGACGATGTGGCGCGCTGATAGCGCGGAGTGCAAGCCGAGGCGTTTACGAGTTCCTTCACCCTCGGGTGATATCCGCGCGAGCGCAGGTCTTAACACGGGCGCGCGGCCCGATACGAGTGCGGCACTTTGCGCGTACAAAAGCGAGTGGGACAAGGGCGCGTGGCTCGAGAGAGTGCGCCTCTGCCGGGAGCATTCTTCTCGTGTAGCTTGTATACAGCGTACGAGCTAGGAAAATGATGTGGCCTGTACAACCTACAGTAAAAAAATGTGTGTGTGGCAGTTACTAAACGTTAGTAAGTGCTTGTCCCATGTGTTACTAACCTGTTAGTAACTACTTAACGGTATAGCGGAAGCAACGGTTAACAGAGCTCTAGAAAAGGCAGTAGCTAGCCGTATACTATAGCCTATATACACAACGCAGCTCAACTAGCACTATCAACTAGTTTACTATCATGTGTGTAAGTGCAACTTTCATTGTCATAGTTACCAAATTATGAAAACGGAAGTGGTGCCTGCGCATAGATGTAGATTTATTCGGAAAGCGTATATAAGCAAAAGAAAGCGAATGTTAAAAAGAAAATCAGAACCATGTTTTTGTCGTATCCATTAGATCATAAATTAATACTACACCAAGCTTCCTATGACTGTACTTCACGGAAAGGATCAAGCCTAGGAGAGGACAATGCTTCTCAGTATACAACGGCTGGGCTGCTACGCAGCATGTGTTTAAGCCTGGCTAATTGGTAATGGCCGGTGAGAGGTAGCAACTGCTAAGGCCATTAAGTTTTCGCTCACAGTCACTGTTACATTATGTTGCCGTAACGGAGGGCCCTTTAATAAGGCAAAGTGAAGCTACAGTCTAATGACATTTTACATACTTTCTAAATTCATTACAGAAGAGTTGTCTAACGGGACAGTGTCACAGTGTTCCCTGTCACCGATGGTGGATACGGGCGAAGCAAAATGCTAACCTTTCTAAGATAGCGTATGGAAAGATCAGAATCGGCTCAACAAGAGATGTTCCAGGCTGGAGCCAACGTTCCGACAACACGACTTGCCTTTAATTGATTAAACAAAATTCCGAGGTTTTAAAAGCCAAAAACACTTTCTGTTTCTCTTATACAGCTACTGTATAGATAACGTCATCTCAATAATGATGTGTACCTCTGTCTTGTTTCGTAAGGAAGCATGTTTTATAAGTGAAGAGATAATCGACTGTGACTCGGGGCCATGGAGCGCCATTCACGATCAGAGGTTCACAGCCCGACTGCTCGTGCCTGACTTACGAGCGGCAAAGTACACTTGAGAAACGAGCGCCTTTCTTTAGCTCGTCTCGAGGTTAAGCGGGGTAAGCCACTGATACCTACAGCGATAATGACGGTTACATCGAACGCCACGTCAACCTTAGCGTGGCACGTATGACTAGTAGAGAGGCTGTTTCGATGTTGGTGCCGTTGTCTCATGGCGCTTGAGTATCTCGCAGAAAATGCTGGGTTTCAACTAAATTATTTCACCTGATTTATCATCTGCATTTAGTATATCTTATGATCGACAAGTCGGTGTGTTCATTTGCCTGCGTGTCAGAGCAAGTGATGAAACGATGTGAGAAACACGGAGAAAGTTGTTTGTATATATGTAGCGCGATCGAGTCGCCAACGCCAGAGTTGAAATCGCCGCTGCATGTTGGAGTGGTTGGCATCTAAACAACCACCCTCTCCTATTTCGCTGCTACCGCGTTGGGCTTGCTGATTTTATCATTGCAGCTCTTCAGCCCGCTGCCAGTAAACAAAGATAGCACAACTGCAGCCAGTATTCAGCCGCGGCAGAAGGCGACTTGCTTAAAAATAAATGCACGCGGAATGCAAATAAGATTTAGATTGCCTCATCTCAGTAAAAGCTGGGTAGAGGAACTAATCGCTAAAGAAAGCGTCAACTCATTCATTGGCAGGTTCATCGATGAATTTCGCATTCATACTTGCAATCGTGGAGAATCAACTGCAACTTGAGATGCAGCAAATCGCGCTAATAAAGCACGCTGCCTCGGAAAAAAGTGCTGCATTTGTGAAGCAATGCATAGTACGTCACAACGTGCCAGGTTGTGCAAAGCAGTGCACCGAACTTTACTGCTGCATGTATACGTAACTTGCCAACCCAGCGGCATTAGGACATTAGGTGTACGGTGCAACATCTGCGTCACAACATCTATAATCTTATGGTTCACTTCCCTCCGTGCAGGGTAGCGAACCAGAACTACCTCTGGTTAGCATCCCTACCTTTCTATGCATCATTTCTCTCGCTCCACATCTCTCTTTTTCCCCATCGAATCCACGCATTTAGTTAAACTTTTCAATAAACATACATTTGTGCTTGTTGGTGTAGAGTCATACTTCGTCTACAGCGAGAGCACTACAGTGTTGTAGTGATGCAACACTATAGTACAGAACAAGAAGACAAAGAACAAAAGGGATGGGACAAGAGCTGGCAGTAGGTGGTAAACTGTGCCTAATTTCGCAAAACCTTTCTGTCATCTGACGCTCCTCTCTATATAACCAGTCCTCCCCTCACTCTCCCTGGCTTGTTTTCTCAGATTTCTACAAGAGTTTCATAGCGTGTGTTGCGTCATATTCCTTCCTTCATTCTATGAGAGTAAAAGAGAGTAGTCTACTTAGAAATCTAAAATAATTAACCTGTCACGTATGCATCCCGAGGACCGTGCCCTCTCGTGCCCTGCTCCTCTCTCTGCACTAGTGACGCAAGCTTTGCATGCAATCTCGTTTAAAAGCTTCAACACCACTCCGCGATCGACAAGATCTGCCGCTGGGTCCTGGCTGAAGAAGTGCTGTATAGCCCGTCTGCCCGAACGTCCGATACATCAGTGGAGGTCTGTGAGAAACGTTGCGACTCCCAATCACCGTGATGGCTTTGTAGAAACTAGGCGTCTACAGGCGCCCCAGTATACGAGGCCTGAAACAAGCTGCGGTCACGCGTAGGATGGTTTAGAAACGTCTGAAAAAGAATGTGCTATGATAGTCGAAAGTATTTTGTCCTCCGGAAAAATCGGCCCTCTTGACTCCCTCTCAGTCGCAGTTACGCGTGCCACTTCGAAAAAAAAGAAAGAAAGAAACGCTCGAAAGAAAGAAAGAAGGAAAGAAAGAAAGGAAAAACCAGTCCACCGATATTCGTTTTTTCTCTCTATCTTGTGTGAAGCGATTCATTTTGGCGCCTCGTTAAAATGCTCCTCAACGAGAACCCGGAAAGTAGATCACAACCATAGAACCCAGCTCTCGGACTGCCCCGAAGAACGCCGCCGCTCTTAGTTCCACCAATCATCGGCGACCCACGCGCCAACAAGACGTGGGCGCACGCGAGTCACCTAGCAAAAAAGAAAAGAAAAGAAAAGAAAAAGAAAAAACCAGAGAGAACCGTCCGTGCCTGTGCTGTAAATAAAGACGTGTTTCAAAACCGTGCCGGAAGAATTCCCAGGCCAGGGCACATCGCCCGAAAGTTGGATTCACAAAGTTACCGTCGTTCTCAGCGCCGCGCGCGTAGACCAGCCGATATCCCGCGGTGACGTGGTAGCAAGGTGGTTATTTATACAGAGAGTTTCTGGAGTGGCAGTCACCGGCTTCACCTACGTGCGACAACAGACGACATCATGGGTGATCATGTTCCAACGCGCAAAAGAAAGCTACGCCAAGGAAAGTAAGCACTAAGCCCGAGTGGTCATGAGCCACCAATGTCGTCCCTACTATACAAGTAAAAACTCACATTTAGCTACTGTGGAGGAGGAGAAGGAAAAGAAGGAAGGAAAGGTAGAGAGGTCAGCCAGACGCACGTTCGGTTTGCTACCCTACACAGGGGAAGGGGATTAAAGGAAGAAAACAAAGGAGAGGAAGAATTGGTACTATCAGTGTGAATACGTGCGGTTGCCCATAACTTCACGCCTATAATCGGTCACTGAGACCAGTAGAACAATACTATTTGTTGAATATAAACGTCGTGGCCAACGAGCAAGCGTGTCTCTTTAGCGTGACAATGTGAAGCGTACGACACGAAGACACCTGCACCCAGGAAGTAGCGTGTGGCCGGCTTTGCAGGCTTCAGAAGAAGAAAACTGGCCAGTACATGCTTTGTGCGACTATAGGTTGGCCTTCCTTATACTACTCGAAGCCGTATGATGGTGGGGGTGTACCCGCCATAACAAAACGAAATTCTGAGAGACAGAGACGACACAAGAGCTGACGATAAGACCAGTTATGTCCTCAAAGAGCGCAGGCGCTTATGCCGTCGCTTCAATTCTTAACGCCAGTCAATCCCGCGGCTTCTTCTCATCGTTGCTGACCAGCCTTCAACTGATTCGACGCGCGCGGTATAGACGCATCACGATGGTGCGTACGACCTCACTTACGGGACGCCGTGTCCCATCCAGGAGTTTATTTACAACCTCCTTTGAGCGGGTTCTCTTGCCTCCAGCTTTCCACTCGGCTTCGGCGTCGGCAGCTGTGGAAGCGTGCGCACGAGCACGACGCCTGCGTTTCGTCAGGACGGGTGGGGGAAAGGGGAGGGGGGAGGGGGGAGGGGGGGAGTCACCACGCGAGGGCCTCGCCAACGACGAACCGATATCGCCTCCCGCCGCGAGCCTGAAAGGGGCGCGATTCACATCACGCCGCCGGGACATTTATAAAGACGTCTTCTTCGCACCCTTTCGGACGTATACACTGGCGTGCGCAGGACCTCTCAGGGGTCCTGCGAGTCCACCTATCAAGTGAGAAGAAGATAAACAAAGAACCGAACAAAAAAAAAGAAGAAAGAAAAGAGAGCCCCAACCTCCCCTTGACGGTGGGCCTCCCTTGGCGCGGGAACGAATTCGCAGGGCGTCACCTGACCCTCTGTGACGAACCTTTCCCTTGCCTTTCCTTTATCTTTTTTTTTTCATCTTATCTTCATGCTCTCAGTGTAATGTATTTGCAGCTTTTCTTTTGCAATACACGCGCTCTTTCGTCGCGCTATGGGAGCGAGGCGTTGTCCGCTTCTCCTCCCGCCTACATGCGCCCTCCCGCCGGTTTTCGCACCTTCGGAGTCGCCAAATTGGTCAGCGTACCCCAGCATTCGCGGTGCGGCACCCGACTCGTAAATCTCGAACGTCGCGCGTGAGCGCCGGAGTCGCGAGAGCTTGCCAGCGCGCGCCGTGCCGAACTTTCATATTTCTTGCCTGCTTGCTTTGTATTTATACTTCTATTAATTTTTTCATGGTCACTCCGCGCAACTACGTGCGCATGCAGGGCGGTGAGCGCCGCCAATAGGTGCCGTGAATCTCGCCGCACGCCGCCGCCCAGCGCTGTACGGCGAGAGCAATTTGAAACGCGCTCGGAATTAAGTGCTCACACTGTGGACCACGCGTGAGCGCGCGGTCTCCAAGTGCCACCACGCAGACGCAGGAGGCGGGAAAGGGAGGGAGCGAGGAGGAGGGTGAGCGCGACCTGCACAGAGACTATGACTCTCCCACGTGTCTCTACCTGATTCTGTGCCTCGCTTACTTGCTTTGCTGTCGTTATGCTGTTGTTGCTTTTCGCTGTCATGGCACCGTATTACAGCCTCGTCTTCTTCGTTGCCGGGCTTTCTTTCGTTTATTGTTTCTTCGTCGAACCTTTATTCCTTTGAACTTGTTTCTACAGCTCGACGCCAATGTTCGATAAATCACGGAACAACCCATTCGGCGGTGCCCGGCCAAATGCCTGCCGTGTTCTTCCGTGTTACCGACAGCAGCGGCAGCAACAACAAGAGCTGCCGGCGTGGGCCCTTTTATGTGCGACCATTTGTAGGCACCTACCCACGTGTACGAAGCCCTCCCGTATATATATATATGCCTCCAAGCCGGGGAGACCTATAGGCGGGTCCTGCGCCGGAGTCATAATTTACCACGTGATTGCTTCATTCTTTCTATGCTTTCGTTGTTGCTGCTGTCCGAGCGCCGCACAAGTGGCTCTTGTATGGAACGGACACGTGCGCGGCCATCGGCTTTGGCACGTTGCGTCGCGGCGAACGCGCTAATGGCGTCAGCCGTTGCTCTCTATGATGTCTTCTTCCTCCATCGTCGTCGCGTTCGAGAAACGTTAGACGCGCGCCTACGGGACCGCCGTACGCGGAAGAACGGGACGGACACCTTGCGCCCCGTACACGGGGACGGACGGCCGTACCCGCCCCAAATTACAGAAATTGTACGCTGAAACCGGCTCCCCCCCCCCCCTCCCGTGTAGCATTTAAGGAGCGGTGACGAGGAGAGAGGGAGTTAACAGGCGGGGGGCCTGGGCAGAAAGGACCCCCGCGTATAACGACGTTGCCGGCGCGCCTTTCTTCGGGTCGAAAGTTAACGGACCGCCGTTTCGCATCCATCTTTCGGTTCTCCTCGAAGCGCGGGCGAACCGAACGCTTCAGCGGATGCGTCACGATAAGAGGCTATCAGACTGGTGGATACTTTGCGCGCCAAACCTAACGCGAAATGGCGGTTTAAGAGTTAGTTCACTCGCTGTTCGGCGCGCGTTATAGTGGGCCATAATTGTCGGTCGCGAGTTTCTAAGTGGTTCGTGTTTACATCGACCTGATGATCCGAGCTAGAGAGACGGTCGGGCTCTGCTGGTATTTCGCTGCTGTACAGTGGCAACAAAGCAGTCACATTGTTTCCAAATTACCGAGAAAAGCAAATTATGCCGGTCCCACGCATTGCGGGAATTGATATTTTGCAATCATTTTTTTACAAGTAACTGGTTATCCAGCACCGTTTGGGGTTCTTAAAGTCGTTACCGGATGGACTAACGTCTTTGCATAACGCAAGCAGTCATAAAGATACCTACGTAAAGAGCGGACACTCGAGCCGTTTATCAGCCGAGCAAGCAAGGGTCCGACCACCCGCCAGCCGGCGTAGCCCGATTTGCGCTTCCACTTTACCTCAAAGGTAGACAGCTTAACATAGGTCTATGGGGTTATGTCCACGCATCCCGTTTCCATGGAGACGTTGATGCTGCGCCGTAAATGTGTCGCTGGTTACGTCCACTCCTCCACGCTTTTCCACGCGCCACCTCGCTCGTGCGGGATAAGGTGTTTCCGTTTCTCTGCAGATATAATTTCACTGTTTTTTGCGTTAATAACATTGTCCGCAAGACGTTTGTTATGCTGGGTGAGCGTGTTTTGGGCGTGTATAGCACAGAAGCTCAGCAGTGGCACCCGTTTACCGTGCAGCCACCCTGTTGTTATTGCGCCCATCTTTCCCGGAAGGGCATTTGCACTATCCAACGCATAATTTTCCAAAAGTCACTCGCAACACCTTCGGTTTAAAGCACAGAACTTGTTAAATGTGGCTCACTCGTATCATCACACAAAAGTTTCATTTGGCGCGGCTCGAGCAGTGTAGATAATGCGCATTTGGGATCGTTTTGTGAAGGAAGTCTTACTCTCTCCCTTTCTTCCTCTTTATATTGCCCTTTCCCGCACACCCAGTGTAGGGTAGCAAACCGGATGCTGTTCTGGTTGACCTCCCTGCCTTTCCTACCCTTGCTTTCTCTCTCTCTCTTTACCTCACTGCACGCAGCGCGTGGGCCTGGCCCGGTGCGCTAATCCCATTTTTACTTGACGCATTTCTTGTCATTGCAAAAACGTTCTTCATGTAATTTGTAATCCAGTATTTTTTCTGTCCAGTTCCCAATGTGACCAAGAAAAAAATAAACTTTTTTGTATGGAACCACTGCTTCCTGTTGTGTGCAGCTGAGAAAAGCGGCTCAGAAACGGTAAAAAGAATTGCAAGAAGGAGAGCCCTGATCGCGTTATTTTTCTAACCTGCACGAGCTGATTCAGCCTTGCTGGTTCTTCGGCCCATAAAGCGGTGAAGGCGCTTTTGTGTTTCTTAAGGACGACGGGTTTGTGCAACCACCTGTGACTATTAATGCAATTTCTGTTAAACCACACGCGTCAGCGAACTTGCCGCAATTTCCTTCTTCCCTTCCCTCCTCTCTCTCCTTGTGATCTTTGGTTCCCCCTTTCCCATTCCCCCGGTGTAGGGTAGCCAACCCGACGTTATTCTGGTTAACCTCCCTGCCTTCTACTTTCCTATTTCCTCCTCCTCCTCCTCCTCCTCCTCCTCCTCCTCTTCGAGAAGCTTTCTGTTCCCCTTTACTCCACCCCCAGTGTAGGGTAGCAAACCGGGCGCTCGTCTGGTTGACCTCCCTGCCTTTCCTGTCCTTGCTCTCTCTCTCGGTGACTTTTCCAGTAAAATGTTTGCGATCCGGGAGTTTATTACGTCCATTTGTACGGCATACTTAAAAATGCAATATTAACGCTCTTGCACTCCACCAGAGAAAACGTATTGAACATTTTTGCAGCCAAAGGCAAACGAGAACCGAAAGCATTGTTATCGATACCAAACAGAGCTAAACCGCGCGTCTAAAAACCTTGGAAGATAAAATTAGCGATCGGACCAGCCACTGAGAGCGCTGGCAGCAGTGCAGTAGCTCGGCCGCAAGGCCCTACGGGAGTGTCCGCTTTTTACCATCATGTTTCCCTATGAAGCAGTTCCATTTGACGCAAGTCATTGTGTGACAACAGAAGCAAGACGATGACAACTGTATGACGGGGACGGCATTGCGACAGTTCTGTTTTGATTTTTTTTAATCGGGGAAGAAACGTTGCAACCTGTTCAGTTACGACCCAGAACAAACCCGAAGGCGGTACAAAGTCGCGTAGCGACTTTGTACCGCCTTCGACGACCATTTTGAATTGCGCAGTGGCGGTGCTTCTGTCGTGTCCTGAGCATGTGCACCACTGATATACATGTACAGATGAAATGCATTATTCCACATAATGATACCTCGAGCCATCCCTTAATAAAAATGTTTTGTCATCACACATACGAAATTACGCAATGAAACACCAAACTCTACCTACATATCCTCAAAGCAACTAACATACGCTTTAAGCGGATGTATTTTAATGAAGCCAGTCGCTTTCCAAAAGCGTTAGGCTATTCGCTCACATTGACGATCATTGTCGGTGGTTTATGCAAAACTTTTCATCACCACGGCGGCCATGCATTAATTACTGTGATACAAAACGGATTACGCTGTGTCACCGGCGAATAGGCGTTGCTTTTATGAACGCTTATTAACGCGAAGCTCTATATTTATAGCCCCGGGCAACTCCCTCCCCCTGAGCAAGAAAACGCGCCCTTTCCGCCGGCGCCTTCCCTCGCCCAACTCCGACCTGCTGTCGTACCACCGTTCTACCACGAAAACGGCCGAAAGCGACAAAGGGAGCTGTTCGCTTCAGAAAGTGTATGTCGCAACTAACTGCCGCATTAGTTCGCGCGTTCTGTTTTCCCCCGTATAACACGTTATCTTCAAGTCCGCTATACCAAGCTCACGCAGCCGTCGCTCTCCGAACACAGCATGTTTAATCAGATTAGTCGCATCGCTCACTCACTTGAAGAGGCACCAAATAATTAATAAAAGAAGGTTGACCCATGTTAATAAATAAGTTACCCTTCCAGAACACCACCAAAAGCCACCCTTACCATGAAAGGAGCCTTGGTGAAAACACAGAAACAAAGTACAGACGACGACGTCGCCTTGAATTTTCCTAACCAGCTGCCTGTGACGTCATTTATTTTGATAGCGTCTGCTTGGGCCTAATTAATTAATTGTTTGCGAGTAGAAAGAAAGAAAAACATAGACTGCACTGTATTCTTTGGGAGCCAAAGACTTAAGTTGGGTAGGTTTACGGAAGCTTTATTGGGCAAGAACGACCCAGAAGCAAGAAATTTGATATATGGTCTACCTTTGGCCTCACCCAGTTTGGTAAAAAACCTACCCGTGTCACCAAGCAATTTCTGCCAACATCGTTGACCTCGTCTTCACCACATCTCCTGATTCAGTTTTTCCTTATCAATTATACCTGGTTTAAGCGATCATTCCGTGATTCATTTTGCAATCCCCTTACGCTCGCCCCAGCGTCGAAAATACTGTAAGAAAATTCGTGACTACAGTCGAGCAGATTTATCTTCGATCAACAACGAATTACAAAGTTTTGCCGATTTCTTTTTTTCCACAGTTCTGGGAAAGGATTACCGCAGAAAACTGGCTCCTGTTCAAAAGCAAGGTTGAAACACTAACTGAAAAATATATTCCGACTCGCCTATTATCTTTATGCAATCGGGCTCCTTGGTTTAACTTGTGCTTAAAACGGCTTCTTGACAAGAAAAAACGCATTTTTCGGCGCTTCAAGATGTCTGGGGAAACCAAAGCAAAATCTGCCTACGTAGCTATCGCATCTGAATATAAAATGGCCATCCGCTCAGCCAAGAATTACTTTTTTTCTGAAACACTACCTCATCTGCTCACAAGTAATCCTAAGAAGCTTTGGAACGTTATCAACGTACGCTAACCTAAAGAAATTGTTCTGAAAACTGACGCTTAATTTCCTGTGCCCCGTGAGCTTTGCTCAACAGTTTTTAACGACACATTCTCGCTATCTTTTTCTGACACTCTAATAGATACTTCACCGTCCGCACCTGCCTTGACGTACCCTGAGATGGAGCCGATTTCGATCGATTTTGATGGCATGTACAATTTGATTAAAAAGCTAAAATTTCCTCATCGGCAGGTGTTAATACCATAAATTACAAATTCCTTAAGAGTACTGTACCGTATTCATCTGCTTTCTTGTCATATATTTTTGTACAGTCTTTGCAGAGTTCAACACTTCCGGACGACTGGAAGACGGCGAAGGCGATTCCAGTCCACAAATCTAGTGATATACATAACCCCTTGAACTACCGGCCAATCTCCTTAACTTCTATTCAATGTAAGTTATTAGAGCACATAATCTACCGCAACCTCATTAATTTTCTCGACCCTAATAACTTTTTTGCGTCACAGCAGCATTGTTTTTGCAAGAATTTATCTTGTGAGATTCAATTATTAACCTTTACTAATGATTTGTGTTCCGCTTTCGATCGAGCTTCAGTTATTGACTGCATCTTCCTTGACTTCGCGAAAGCTTTCCGTACCGTATAACATGGACTACTATTAATGAAACTTGGCACACTCCATCTTGATTGTGGCTTGCTTAGGTGGATTGAATGTTTCTTGCAGGATAGAAAACAGCACGTTTATATTAATGATCATAACTCCAACTCATGCAATGTAACATCCGGTGTTCCTCAGGGGTCAGTCCTTGGGCCTCTTCTTTTTCTAATTTATATTAATCACTTGCCTGATTCCGTTACTTCTAACAGAAGGCTCTTTGCAGACGACTGCTTTCTGTACCGCGTAATTTCTAATGAGTCTGACTTCTCCGTTCTTCAATCTGACCTAAATAAAATTTCGTCTTGGTGTGATACATGGCTTATGAAACTAAACATTAACAAATGTAAAGCATTAAGGGTGTCTCGAAAGATTAACCAGTCCATTTCTCAGGGCTATGACCTTAACCGTCGCCCTCTTCAGTTCGTCGACAGCTACAAGTATCTAGGCATCCATATCACTAATAACCTGTCATGGTAGAAACATGTCCACCATGTTATTATCAAAGCCAACAGTTCCTTTGGTTTTCTTCGGCGAAATTTCCGCCTCGCTCCCGTTCCGTTGAAACTACTACTATATAAAACACTCGTGCGTTCTAAACTCGAGTACGCTTCATCGATATGGGACCCGTACACTAGTTCGTTCACATAGTCCTTAGAATCGGTTCAAAACCGCTCAAATCCTCTCTAACTACTATCGCTTAACCAGCGTTTCTCGCATGAAGCAAAAGCTTGACCTACCTTTCCTGTCTACTAGACGTCGAATTTCTCGCTTATGCCTGTTTCATAAAATATACTACACTAATAATGATCCAAAAATGACACTTTTTTCGCCTCCGAGTCATTTGTCATTCCGTATTGATCATCGAATGAAGCTTGGGGTCCCTCGGAGTAAAAGCAATGTATACCTCGAAGCCTTCATCCCGATAACAAGTCACGACTGGAATCGCCTTCCAGCCTCCATCGTCACTATCACTGATTGTGATGTGTTCAAGTTGGCTATATGTGACCATGTGCTGCCTCATTATCCCTTTTTTTTTCTTTCTTTATTGCCACTCCTCTCTGTAATGCCCGTACGGCCTTGAGAGTAAGTAAACGAAATGAAATGAAAAATGCCTTGAAATCCGTGACGTCACATTGCCGTACCCGGCGCAGAGGTTCTTGCGCGAAATTTTTTAAAAAGTCCTTATTTTTTTCTTGGTGTCTATAAACACTAACCACCAATCACTGAAAGAAAACTTTCTGGTAAGCTTGCGAACAGGAACCCAGCATTACTGCAGCACAGCTAACTGCGACGTGGCGGAGCACCTCGCCCAAGCCGGCTGCACTTAGATGAATTCTAAATGCGCACTATCAAGCTTGGGCTCCGGGAATTACAAGGCGGGGCACCGAGCGGTGAAAACTTATACGCCCGGTGCCGGTTCGGCGGGCTAATACAAGGCAGTGCGCGCACTAAGCAAGAGGAAACAAGGTTCCAGCGATGAGGCGATCAAGGGGAAATAAAGACTACACGGCCAGGAAGTGTACCCCCAGGGCATCGGTGGCAGTTCGCGGCAGATCCCGGTGGGGTCAAAGCAGCCTTCGGGCAGGCGCCACGGCGAATGCACTTTGGCTGACCTGATTTATGTCTCCGCCCCCCCCCCCCTTTCCCCCTCCGTCCCTTTCGGTGCAGAGCACCTCGGAGCCCCGTTATTATTAGATATACCGGTCGGACGGAGCTTGAGACGCGGTTGGTCCTGGACTATCTGCTGCTACACACTGGAACCTGCAGACATGGCAAGGTGATTGCAAGGACACCGTGGGGTTATGTACTGAGGACTCCTCTTTGCCGACGTGTGCGCACGTGTGAACCAAAAGCAAATAAACAAAAAAGCGAAAAAAAAGGGAGCTTGATGTTAACAAATACAGTCACAGAGAATCGAGGTTCTTTGCCTGTGTACACCCTTTCTCGATGATTATTTTTCTCCTTTTTTTTCACCTCACTTTGCTTCAACCTTCACGCTGTTCATCCTTGACCAGTCTCCTTCGTTCCAACAATGAAATTTTAAACTGGCTTACGCTGGGAGTTAGACAGGGTTTGATGGAAACTTTCGGAGCCTCCAGATTTTATTCTGTTTGTGTGACCACGCGAGGAAAATGAGGAAACTAAAAGAAGGCGAAATATTTAGAGAAAACGAATAAGATTCCACAGACACACAGGATTGCCCAGTTTAATGTGTTTCCTTTTATTATTATTACTTTCGTTCAATTTAAGTCAGGTTACGTCATTCGTTTGCTTGCATCTGTAACATTGAATTTACTTTCTATCGCAAACTTCCAAGGTATATTTGGTTTCTTTAGTCATTAGCTTTATCCATCCCAGTCCTGGCCAATCCTCCTAAGTTTGGTATGGGCCGCGAGTTAAGAGGAAAACAACAACACTAAGCAAAACTAAGTACAGAATCTATCTAATTAGTTCATTTTCTTTTCTACCCGCCGTGGTTGCTCAGTGGCTATGGTGTTGGGCTGCTGAGCACGAGGTCGCGGGATCGAATCCCGGCCACGGCGGCCGCATTTCGATGGAGGCGAAATGCGAAAACACCCGTGTACTTAGATTTAGGTGCACGTTAAAGAACCCCAGGTGGTCAAAATTTCCGGAGTCCTCCACTACGGCGTGCCTCATAATCAGAAAGGGGTTTTGGCATGTAAAACCCCAAATATTATTATTATTATTATCATTTTCTTTTCTTTTGTTTCAGCGTGATGAGCCGTTCTTTCATCAGGCAACAGGCAATGACAACGACGACGCACCAAGCCATTCCGCCAGCTTTTAATTTTGAGCCAATCAGATAGGGCGCGCAGCCGCTCTGCGAGCCAATTAGAACTGACAGGATGGCAACAACAACAACAACAACGACGACAACAACAACAACAACAACAACAACAACAACAACAACAACAACAACAACAACAAATTGATTATGGGGTTTTACGTGAAGGCATCCAGTATAGCACTCAAAGGTTCGATTTTATCGCCAGGTGGTGGTGCGCTATCACACCAACTCCTGCAGATTGGTTAACAGATATGCCTCGAGTTAGGAGCGGAGTTTCGGAACTGCCGCGACTGAAGAACTGTATAGGTACTCGAGCACTGCCGACGAGCATTAAGAGGAAGCTTTAAGCTCGAGCCCAACTCTGACGCGGCCTATTCAAATACATGTAAAACGCAAAAACGTTTTTATGAGATGACCCCTGGACCAATTTTAATGAAACTTGTTGCATTTGGAAGAGAAAGTTACGTTCTATAGTGACTGTTGGAAGCGGAATTTCGATTTAGGGCTTGAATTTTCTTAAAACAATTTTCAAATATTTGACCGTTTGAAAAATATATAAGCACGAAGTTTACAAATTCATATCTCTGCATCAAAAATTGATGTCGCAGTTCTGTAAACAGCATCGATTAGATCATCCAAAGCGGACAAATTCAATATGTGATTTCACATTTTACGTGAGCTTGTTACGTTGGTTACAAGGGTTTTGCAAAAGTTGTATTTTTCTATTATTACATTTTTTTTAAATTCATGTGTAACACATCAATTTTGTCCGCTTTAGATGTACTATTACATGCAGATCGCAGAATTGTATTACCATTTCTCGTTGTTGAGTTACAGAGTTATAAACTTGATCGTTTTGTTCATTGAAAATTTTCGATTTTTGCCAATTTTTAATAAAAATTTGACGACCTAACTCAAAAATTCGAAGCCAACAGTCACTAGATCTTACGTTTTTCTTTTAAATGCAACAAACCTCGTCAAATTTGGTGCAGTGGTTGCCTAGAAAAACGAATTCTCCTCTTACATGTATTTAGATAGGAGCACCCGAGCTAAATCTTCCTCTTAATGCCGACCCCGCTCTGATGAGCTAAATGCTTAGTGGCACTGTAACCAGTGGCGAAGGAGACACGAAGAGCGCTCAGTGTAGTATAAAATACAGAAGCACTTCTCACAGTTCACGCGCCACCTCAGCCGTTTGCTTATGCAGTGCACGCAAGTGCGCGTCTTCAGTGAAACGTTGTCGAACGCCGCCGCCTCCACTACAGAGCATTCATCGGTTGATGTTCTTTAATGTGCATCACAACCCCGGTGTCCGGGTGTCTATGCGTTCCCCCTCACGGCGTCTTGAAGCCGCCTCGACTGGGAGTCGAACTTACGACCTCGCTGTCGGCATCGGGGCGACAGAATTAACCGCTCGACCTTTAGCTACGCTGCGGAGTGAAACCTGCAGAACGCGCTTCTGTATAAAGAAGCACGCGGAAGAGGAAAAGACAACATAGAGAGAGAGAGAGAGAGAGAGAGAGAGAGAGCGGGGGGAGGGGAGAGGGGAGAGGGAGAGAGGGGTCGAGAACTACCCGAGGTGAGAGTAAAGAGGAGAAGATAGAACGTCGGGTCAGGAAAGGGGGGACTGGTATTAAGCAGTCAGCGGTGCCAACTGCTCTCGCGAAGTTAATTAACCACCAACGCCCTAAACGACGGAGGCCACCGACACCTGCGGCATCGCATGCGGCGGGCCTGGCGCACCGTGCGTGTTTGGACGCTTGCAACACTCCCTCCTCCTCCTTCTCTCTCTCTTTTTTTCTCTGCCCTCTGCTCCCTTTTACGCGAATACTCTATTGCGATTTTGATGGGCTGGCAGCCTGCGCTGCATACCGGTATAGATAGCCGGCGTCTCTGCAACGTAAAAGAAAATAATGAAAGGAGGAAAGCTCAGAGGTGTGTATACGCCAATCAAAAACTTTGGTCCGGCGATGCAGCAACGTATAGAAGCACGCAAAATGCAATCAGGAAGTGGCTATAACCGCCAGAGGAAAAAAAGAAAGAATAAAAGGAACGTGGGAATGGTGGCGTTGACCGCGACGGTCGTGTAACGTCCGGAAAAAGCGGGTGGGAAACAAGAAATTGCGCCGTAAAAGTACAGGCGAGTAAGTGTGGTTTAATTGTCCTGAAGGGTGTGGGGGATGGATGGACCGAGGCAGCCTCTGTACTTCAATACGGTGTTAGTCGGAGGCACAGAAAAAAAAAAGAAAACATGGAAATCAGAAAATATTATGCTAGCACAAAGAATCAGAAAAGGCGTGCAGGTAAGCATGAAACGAAGTAAAACAGCAGGAGGTGTAAACATTTTTTTCTTGAGAGAAGAAGGAGGTGATTCGGCGTAACTACACATATACATATCTGTACTTGTCGTATGCATTCTTGAAGAGATAAAAGCATCGTAGTACTTTGTGCGTGTGTGTGTGCTAATGTGAAGAATATGTGCAGATATCAGCACTGCTGCTCTTAAAGCATGCTAGTGCTTCTTGTGTGTGGGTGGAGCCGAAGCAAAGCAATGTTACAGCAACCGTGTATAAGTGCGGAGTTACAGCGGAGCAATGGAAATTCTGTTGTAAAAAAAGAAACGCACGAGACATGTGCTATTTTGTGAAAAATAGGAGGAAAAAAAGCGCAGTTTTGCTAGCAGTTGACTGGGCGAGCGTAAAAGATACGCCCTCAAGCCACGCTGAGAACTCAATGGCTATAAAGGCTAGGGCCCCGACTCACAAAACGCTCTTGCGCTATATATAATTGTTCGTAAGAGCAAATTCCAACCCGTCCTGATGCTGAACATATAATTAAAGAAGGCGGCAAGCCAAGGGTAAATAATACTTACGAACAAAAATTTTTGTTAATAGGGCCCTAGGTGAATGCCAGCCGCATACGACACAAATGCGTGACACTTGCGCGACAAGCACTTCCCGAGGTGGTGCCCTTAAATAGGGGCGCCAACCATGCAGGCCGGAAATGGTCATCAACCAATAGAAGATGAAGACATCCCGCCTGACCGCTGAATTGCTCTTTGCAAAGCAATAAAGTTTATTCCTCCTCCTCCTCCCGAGAAGCGCAGACATTACCAGAGCAGACTGTCAGACCCGCGTTAAAGAGTGAAGACTGCGCCTCATTCATCCCACTACGATTCACTTCCCAACCGTGTATCACGAAGGAACCTTAGGAGGAGCCGAAGCACCTGCAGGTCTCCTAAATATACATTTTCGTCGCGGGGGCAAATAATCGCTTCCATTTGAGTGAATGGTGAGCCGGGCGGGTCGTCGTGGTCCGGGTCAACCTGTTTTTGATACCGTGGTGCTAGCTGGACTGCGAAGTGTTTCAGAACGTACCGTGGTCGATGGGTGGCGTTCAGGTGGAGCCATTGGCGGCAGCTTGAGCAAGGCTAGATCCACTTACAGCAAGCAGCACTCCTTCTCCTCCCATCGAGATCCACATGCGGCCAGCCTGTTATCATACAGACCGATCAAGAGAGGCAAAATATCCTCTTCGGAGGATTTCAAAACGCGTCATTCAGTGGTATTTAAACCACGCAATGTATTTCCATGGTCGCTGCTCCTTTCTTCGCAACAGGCACTTCTTTTATAGTTGTAGCATACCTGTTGTACGTAGCTCCTGCGGTAGACACAGAATTACCATGCAATTCTCAATTATTGCTTGCGTTCAGATGTCGCAGAGTGTTGGAAATATGTGTGCATTGAGGCGCCGTCCGTCCGTTCGACCCTCCTCAGCCCAACACTTATAACAACAGGCAAAGAAACGATAACTGGTTATCGGCAGCGATATGCAGGGTTTCTCACGAAATGCGTTCAAAATTACTTACAAGTAGGAAAGATGAGATAATTATATGATTGGACAAGTGATCGTACAAATTAGACTAATTAACTTTTTAACCAAAATAGCCATGCGATTGATCCCAGTAAAAGACTCGAAACGCGACATCCGAGACGCTCGTAACCGTTTCCAAAAATGCAAAAAGTTGAGGCTGCCTTTTTTTTTTTTTTGCAGCGTAACAAATTCCAAAAAGCGATACTAGTCAGTCGTACTGGTCAGTACAGAAAGGCGATACTGGTCAGTCGAAGAGTGCGTCGCACCCCCTAGTAGACGCCTGTGAGTGATGTGATCGGCGGTGCTGAGCAAAACGTGAACAAGGCGAATGCAGGAGCCAACGTTTCGACAAGTGGACATCAAAGCGAGAGAGAGAGCGAGAGAGAGAGAGAGAGAGGGGGGAGGGGGGGAGGGAGAGTTGGAGAGCAATGAGAGGAAAGACAGGAAGGTCAACCAGACTAGCGTACGGTTTGCTAACCTACACTGGAGGTAAGGGAAAGGGGCAGCGTTCTTATCAAGGCGCGATCTCGCCCGCTTCATGCTCACCCGACGGTGAGACCCAGGCTGTTACGTCACACATGGGCGCCCACTTAGGGCGTGACAGTTGCCCTCTTCAGTTTCGCTTTTCTCTTCAGTTTCTAATTTACTACGCTGTAAATAAGTTAGCGGCGTGAACTTTTCGCATTTCTCGAAATGGTTAGGAGCTACTCAAAGCTCAAGCGCTTCAGGTCTTAAATAAGGGTGAATCGCATGGCTCTATTGGTTAAATAATTTATATAATGAGTTGTCTAATTACTACATCGAGCTTCTTTTCATACCTATGAAGTAGCCTCCTCGGGACATCATTGAATTATCTCATGCTCCCTACTTTAAGGAATTTCGAACGCATTTATTGAAAAGCCAGGCGTAACAAGTATACAGCTAACGAACGGCCGTCGATTGTGCGTGACGCTTAATTCCATCAAGTGGTTCAAACTGCACATTCTGCTTTCACATTGAGAGCTCAGGCATCTTCCAATCGCGACACATAGATATGGTAACATTGTTTTATCTTTTTTGTTTCTTCTTTAAGTGGCTGCATGTAAGAGCAGCTATGCTCCTAAATCAAACATCACTAAAGCTACCCATCTTGTATGGCAACCACCACCGAAAGTTAACACTACAGTCAATGCAATTTCTTGCGTGTAACACGTATCCCAAGACAGCGGCCGTAAACATTCGAGAGTGCAAAATCTCTTTAAAAGGACGCCTCCTGGGCTTTCTAGTGATTAGCGTAAAATCCCTTATCTGCTCTTTGGCTCATATCAAAGTGTAGCGCCTCACAATGTTTGACTTTAAGAACTGCGACAGCTGCTCTGCTGGCAACATTTTGCCATCCTTCACGCATTACCACCCTCACTAATAGCTATTCCATACTAAACTAAAAGCTTGCCACAAGTCATAATACGATGCCTATATAAGATGTTCCAATTCACGCTCGTTTGATTGTCCAAGCGGAAATTATTCCCGAAGGGAAATAAGAATGAGAGTATCGCGCCTTTGCCAACAAAATGAGCATTTTGACACGCCGGGCCAACGCCTTCCTGCAAAACGCTTGAAGTTTGGCGCAAGAGACTCCACCTTGCGGACCTCCCATTCGCCGAGAGAAGAGCAAAAAAAAATTGATTGCGTGGAACTTTTTCTGCCTCTTAGTGCCGGCGCCTGCGGCCAGAGCTCATAACACGAACTCTGCGGCGCATCGTCCTCTGCATATGGGGTGAGTGGCCGAACATGTATACACGCCTGCACATTGGCGTGGCCGAGGTATATAGACCAGTTACTTTCCCCTCATAGTACAGTGCAGAGCATGATCAAACTATACAAGAAGACACCCCTCTAGTTTTCTCAGCGGGAGACGCGTTTGGCACTCTGATCGAAACGATGGTGATCGATGATTTACAACACCTGTATACAGCGGCGGCATCGCGGCGTCCGCGGCAAAGGCGGGGCGGGCGCTCGCGATATAGTTTACGCCGAACTTTCGTATCTATGGCTACCGGATTAATTGCGCGCGCAGCCGGAAGCCCCCGTGTTCCGGGAGACATCTTCGAGGGTGGCGGGCTCTGTAGATTGTCGAGCAAACGAAAGCGCGCAGCCATAACGCCGCGCAACCCTTTTGCCTACCCAAGGAAGTCACCGTAATCGCTTGGGTGTCCGTCCCCCGCCGGGCACCGTGTGCCGGGCAGTAAGCAGACTGGTCAGCGAAATCGACGAGCGTGACGTTCGTTGGCCGGAAGCCGATCGAGGGAGAGGTCGACGGCGTCGGGGGCTTGTGCGATCCTGACCGTGCTGCACGCGGTGCTCTATAACCTGTCGCATGTCCCTTCTGTCCTCCTCGGTATCCAGCAGCGCACCGATTACGCCCTGCTTTCTTCATTGCACGTGCTCAACAACAACAACAAAAATTAACTACGCGCTTGCACGCTTCAATTTTTTTTTCCCCACGAATGGTAAGGCGCAAAGGCAACTCGCACGGACAGCTAATCTCTGTACGTAACAGCTTTGCTCGCTCAATAAACCATGGCTAACCTGCCCGGCATCGGCTAATATGTTATGGTTAGTAATGAGTCGGTGGTCGACTGCCACTTATTATGCCTTCATCATGGTGAATTGAGGTATGCAGATTCGCGACTAACCTCGCGGCATTTTGGAGCCTGTATAGGTGTGGAGTTTAATAATGCCCAGACGGTATAGGGATTTGGAGAAGAGTGTTTTTGAACGTTTGCGTTTTAGACCTTGGCCGATGGTGCACCGGAAGTTTAGGGGAAATATGAAAGGCTAGAACCCCAAGACTTCTGTATGATTGCCATTAAATACACTCGGCTGGGCTCTACAATCCAGTTCAATGGCGAACAGATATTCCCCACGTCTGATTCGCGTTCCCCCACCAACCCAGGAGCGGATCTATTCCGATAGCAATAAATCGATCTTGGCAAATTGCGAAAGCATGTCTTCTTACCACGGAGTTCGTGGTTCTCTTGCGCCAACAAAACTGGACTTATGTCGATCCAAGGCCAACTATTCTGCCAATCTATAGAAAGCAGTGATCTTCGAATTCAACATTCATTCTTCAACAATAGGCCCTTCTTTAAGTTTGATGTCCAGAATCAGTGGACTCGCTTTATGTATCGATGTTTTCAAGGTTGTTCAGCCTCGAGGGTTAGCACAGCTCACAGTGAAATTGGTGCGGTTCGCTCAACTCTGCTATTCTGTGCTCCATCGAAATGAATCTCCCGCACCTACATTTGTCTCGAACGGGCTCAACTACAGAAGGAGCGGATCTTTGCCGTGGCGTATAATGAAATACGCTCCCGAACGATGGCAGTGCCACGGGTCTCGGCGCGCATAACAGCGGGATTGGGCACATACACTTTGTCACGGAGGCGCTCGCCGGTCGCGCGTCTTTGATCACCTTCTTCTACAGGCGGATCGGCAACGATGCACGCAACTATGCGGATATACGACACGATGCGCCTCGCGCGTGTGCGCGCGGACTCCCGCGGTGGCACCAACGCCGTCGACGGCGAGCGCTTGTTTATGATGCATGGCTTCCTAGCCGGGAGCACTTTTGTCAGCGAAAGCTATCAGTGATCGTCCGCTGCCCGGGCTCCTCCGCGGCGTATATTAGCGCGCCGGGCGTCCAATGAAGCGGCCGCCGTGAGCGGAGTCCCGAAGCACGATGAATGATCCGGCCCTAATTGCTTCACACATTAGGTCTTCGACCGGGAGGAGCTAATGAGATGGGGCGTGCTGCCTCACGCGTTATGAATGTTAATACGAAGCAACGATGAGACAGCGCCGGCTCCGAGCACTGCGCGCAACCTGCACGCCGCGACGCGTTCGTGGATGTACCTCGATCCACGTGGCGCATATACGTGAAAGAAAGAAAGAGAGAGAGAGAGAAAGGGTAAATCCGCCAGTCCATTGCGATTTCCCCGACGTGCACACGAGATCCGAAACCAGGGCTATGGAGTTGTGGAGCTGTTTTCCGGTCCTAATGACGGTGTGCGTCCACTCACTCGAACTCGCGCGCTTCGGCGACCAAGTCGACTGCTTCGAGAGATCTCTCGGCGATACAGGACCTCGCGAATCTTTCGCATAGTTGCAGACAGACACTGTCGGCAGCTGCGCAGACGTGTGTGGGCAGGAGTGGAGTCAATCGTATCCGCAGCTAGACAAGATCTGTAGTAGACGCATGCCAGCAACAATGGCTCCGGTGTCTCCTTTCCATCGAAGAGGGGTATACGCTGCAGCGCAGTGCTGTACTAGCTATCGAATAAATTAATGGCCCAAAAACAAGCATCGTTGCGGGAACAAACTGCAGACCTCCCTAACACCGCCTGAGACTAAATTCAGGCGCTGTAATGTGCGATTCCGTCAAATATAGATGGCCTCTTCGGCGTGTCTTCGCACACTGTGTTCGTAAACGTGTTTACGAAGAATCCTCGCAAGCAGTGAATGCACAGACGTACCGAAGTCGAATGGCAAATACTGAGTAGGCACAGTGTAGATTCTGCCAGATTCACTTAAATTTATCAAAGTACTCCGACACTATATACCGTGTGCCCCAGCTAACGTCAGCCAAGCCGTACGTTAATCGAAAAAAAAAAAAAACGTTTGCAAAACACGAAGCAAGATATGCAAAATTGTAAGACGTACGGTGTTTGTCGTCGCAGGTTTGACGACCAGACAACGTAGGTCTTAAGACCGTATCTTGTACTCTATTTTCTAGATCTTTTATATATTTTTTTTCGTTGGGCAGCTCGGCTAACGTTAGCTGGGACACCTACATGTTTCTTTAAGGAGCACCTGGTGAAATCGCGGAATGTGCAGTGAATCCTTATATTCGCAATAGACATCGTTATAGCTGCTGCGAGGACGCCGTGACAGTTAATCGAAGGAGTGCCTCCAGTTTCTAAAGTTATTCGTGAACACTCCTTCGTCAGCTAACGAGTGCGCTTGGAAATCCTTGCAAGCCTTTAAAGGGTTCACTCTGAGCTGACTTGGTCTTTATCTATGCCTTCTAAAAATTTTCAGAGGTCCGTTAAGAATTTATTTCTGTCTTTGCCTATGTGTGTGTCCTCGTTGTAGCTTCCTGGCGTCCTCTGTCTTCCGTTTCTCTGTAATGTATAATTTCCCTTCCTTCCCCTCCGTTGTATAACCTCACGCTATTCACTTTTATTCCTCTCTCTGCCCACCTGACTATCCTTCAATGACCTCTACGCGTTAGAGATATTTCAGTCGTATTTATTTATTTATTTATTTATTTATTTATTTATTTATTTATTTACGTTGCCCTCAGGGCCTGATGCATTACAGAAGGCAGTGGGGCATACTGAAAAAACAAAAAAAAAAACACGATACAGGCTTCATTCTGTTATTACAATGTTAGCTAAAATAACAAGAAAGTTTCACTTCAAGCCGGAACAAGAAAAAGAAGTCAGGAAGTTACCCGAAAATGACGTGAATACGTGCTTGGTTAGTTACCCAATAATATACAGTAATACACAGTAATACAGTAGACGTGACTGATCCCGTAAGTTGGCTGCAGTCCTGCGAGATGCGGGGTATAAATGATTGATTACATGTTCGCGTTAAGCACGACATTATTCCCGCCTTTTGTGCATGATCGAAACGACGTAAAATGTATGATGAAGGAAGAATAAGGTCATTGTGCAGGGCCGGACTGAAGCATATTGTGTGTAAGAGACATAGGGAAGAAAACTTGCGACGACAGACGAGTGACGCAAGCTGTAATCATAGATAGATAGATAGATAGATAGAGAGAAAGATGAAGAGGAAAGGCAGGGAGGTTAACCAGATATCAGTCTCCGGTTTGCTACCCTACATTGGGGATGGGAGATAGGGGTTAGAAAGATGACAGGGTGTGTATGTGTGTGTCAATGTGTGCGTGTTTTTTTTTTAGCGTTTTCAAGCTGTAAAGGTTTTCATTACAGTTGTGCTGTTAATACGACTGTAGTTGCCGAGATTAAAGCGGACAGAGTTAATTTGGACTAGCTCTAGGGCAGAGGTTAATACATCAGTGCTGGGGTCACAGATGGAAGCGGCATATTCGAGTTCACTTCGGAGTAAAGTTTTGTAAAGGAGGAGTTTTAAAGAGACAGGAAGAGATGAAAAGTTGCGCCGGAGGTATACTAACAAGCGGTTAGCATGGCTAATAATTTTGCTAATATGAAGAGACCAAGTAAGAGAGGAAGTTATGTGAACACCTAGGTAGCAATAGGACGTTACAGATTCGAGAGTGGATTGTCGAGCAAGCAGGAAGTGGGGAAAGCAGTCGTACGGGAGACACGTAATTATGATTGTTGTCCATAATGTATATATGTCTATAAGGAAACCAACCACTTGTACCATTGTCAAGAGAAAGAGAGAGAGAGAGAGAGAGAGGAAAGGGGAAAGGCAGGGAGGTTAACCAGAGGAAAAAGGAACTGGACAGGCGACTGTAGCCTGAACAGATGTTGATAGTGCTACAAGTGTCAGTGTGCTGTGCGATGACAGTGTTCGGTGACAGTGACCGATTGTGATTGTGTGTCTATGCTCCTTCCTTTCCTTACCTCTACTTTGTTTCCACTTTACCTCCCCCTCCCCTCTCTCCCCAGCGTAGGGTAGCCAACCTTTGTCAAAAAATATGTAACGATGAACGTGCTCGTGAACTGGCAGGGAGGTTAACCAGAGAAAAAAGAACTGGACAGGCGACTGTAGCCTGAACAGATGTTGATAGTGCTACAAGTGTCAGTGTGCTGTGCGATGACAGTGTTCGGTGACAGTGACCGATTGTGATTGTGTGTCTATGCTCCTTCCTTTCCTTATCTCTACTTTGTTTCCACTTTACCTCCCCCTCCCCTCTCTCCCCAGCGTAGGGTAGCCAACCATTGTCAAAAAATATGTAACGGTGAACGTGCTCGTAATAATGTTATCAACAGGCGCACCTTAGTCGCCCTTTTCCTGGATCAACGAGTATTCGTTGGGCTTGGAAATTTGTGGACTATCGCGGTCTTTTGTTCGGTTTCCTTGCTTGCACACAAAAAATGTTGGGTTGAGGCTGACATAGCATAACAAATGCTGAGCTGATTTTTCGTGGGGAAGAAATTGCAAGGCAAGCGACGACAGAATAAGGTATCATCAGAGCAGTGTTTGGTATAGTAATTAGCAGTAATGAGTAGTGATGGGCGTGCGCTTTGACGACACCTTTTCCGGTTGTCATGTGGTCTCTCATATCCCCCCAAAAAAACTAGTTCGGGACGAGCGTTCGTTCTGCCCTCTTCCCTTACTATATATTTTAAAAGCACTGGGAGTATTCAATAGTGTTATGTTTACAACTAGCCCAACTTCTTGCACCGGCATCTACTAGTCGCGCACCTTTCCCACCATACTTTCCAAACACCTCCTCCACAGGAGAGAAAGAAGTGTGCAGTAGGGAGCGAGTCTTTAGCCCCCGAAAGAAAACGACATAGTGACCTGGGAACCAGGGTACAACTCCAGATGTTACGCCGGTGGTGCCACTTTCGGAAGAAAAACGGAACACAGCGCCTACACTATTGAATCAAGCTAAAAAGCAAAGCCAGTTATTGTTTTCCCGTTCCTCATCGGAGATTTATAGCCTGGCCGCCATTTATTCCCTCATTTCTTCGCCGAGGGGGGAGAAAATAATAATGGAAAGAAGAATCAAGCCCGCGTGTATAATAGAGAGGCCGAGAACGGTGCTCATAAAGTCTTTCGCACCGATTCTCTGGACAGTTCTCCCGTTTGACCTTTTCTCCCTCATCCATCGCGCACGTGTGTTTGTGCGGTAATCATTCCAACCCGTGGCCTCTGCGTGGCGCAATTCCCGGATTACAGTCCGCACGGCGTGATAGAGCCGGCAGCGGTCGATTCCAGCTTAAAATTATATATATATATATATATATATATATATATATATATATATATATATATATATATATATATATATATATATATATATATATATATATATATATATATATATATATATATATATATATATATATATATATATATATATATATATATATATATATATATATATATATATATATATATATATATATATATATATATATATATATATATATATATATATATATAAAGGCGTTCACTTAGGTGTCCGAAATATACGCGCGTAGTCCGCAGGGGGTTCCACGCGTTATAGTTTGCGATGCGAGCTGCGCGCATGCGCTGTGGCAGTCAAACGCCGATTGTCAATCTCATTCTTTGTACGATAACTGGGACTCACTAGCGATACTCTTGGATGCACGCAGACATCAAGCGAAACCATTTGCAGCTCTTACAACGAGTCAACCTCGTGATAGACCCGATAAGACTGTCAAAGGTGACCCTGGTTACTGACATGGCCTTGCTTGTACCGACTGTACAGCCTGGATAGTAATCTCCGCTGAGTAGATTAGATGTTCTATTATGGAAGGTACAGCGTGTGCTCTGACTATGCGTAGAGTATATTGTCTGCCTTTAATCTGTAATTGAACAGACTCCGCTTGTCTTAGTAAGTATTTATTCCTGTGCTTTAGTTTTCTTCCATCTCTGTTGTTGTTTTACGTTTCTTAGTCACCGCGGTTTATTTTTTTTATGTTTACGTATTTTCTCAACTTCGCTATATTTAAAGCAACGAATACGACGACACCAACTACAAAAAAAAAAAATAAGAAGGTCGACGACGTCAAGAACATTATCAACGTCAACAACTGCGAACATAAAAGCATTGTTAACGACAACAGGCATTCAACCTAACAGGGCGATACACGAAGAAACGAAACGGAAGTATATGTGTACTTGTATGTGCCCGTTTTCGTCTTCTTGTGAGGTCGTCGCAAAGCTCTATACTCCCAGTATCTTCAACATGCGTTATAGTGCATGGAGCTGCAGCACGGAAAATGCGGTATTTGCTGCACTCTTTTCCTTCTTGCAAGCCTCTTACCCTTTCCGCGATTCCCGGCGGCTTGTGTGGGGGACCCGTGTTCAAGCGCTGGCAATGGTAGTGCGTTACGTCCGTTGCTTCCTCTCTCGCTAGCTTTCCTCGTATTTCGCGCGCTCCTGCTACCGACGCGCCGTGGCTTCTCGTCGTTATTTACCACCGCCTGCCTCCGCTCTCGCCGTCGTGTCTTGTTTGGTCTTTCTGTGTTGCTTCGCGCTCCTTCCGCAAGCCCTAAATAATTTTTCTGCCCGCCAGCAACATTCGACGTCCAGCGCGAGAGTGCAGATGACAATAATAATAATAACAACGACCTCTGCAGGAATTCCGACGCTGTGCGTGAAGGGCGGCGGTGAGGGCGAGCTACGGCTATGGCGTCACGACAGATACAGAGCGCGTGCTATAAATCTAGCATCATCGTCAAAAGCGCGGGGTCGGCGATGCTTTCCCGAACTTGGAAAACCCGTGATGTACGAGCGTCAGGCCCTCTTCTGTACTGCCTTACATAGTGATTTTGTTTATCTATGCGAGGAAACTGTGTCTGAGCGGCAAATTGACAAGGCGGCAACCGATCTCTGGGTGGCGTATACTCGTATTTTGGCCTTAGGCTCTGCCCCCACCTCCCCACCCGCCCTTCTTTATTTTTTTTTCCTCTGAGCGCACGGCTTCTTGGTAGCAGAGCCTGATTAGTGAAACAAATTTGTTTTCATTTTCTAGAGTTAGAAAAAAAATTACACACGAAACATTATTTTTCGTGCTTCACCCTTACGTCGAGCGGCGCTCCGGACATCCGTACTGTCGCCACAATCGGTCGTAGAGGTACGAAGGATGGTAAGTAGGGAGTAGAATCGGATAAAGAATATTGTAGCATTATTTTCATTAATCTTAATAATTTATATTTATTTAGTGATCACCTTTTATTCTACAATTCCTTTTCTACCCTTCTATTAACTTTATTTCATCGTTTCCACTAATGGTCTGGAGTGCCACGTCAAGCATTTCGGTAGGCTGAAATCTTCGGTTTTCATTAGTCTTTGCATCCCTCTCTCACCCGCCATGGTAGATTATTGACTGTGACGTCGCGTTGCCGGGTTAGAGGATGCGGGTTGAGGTATTTGTACAGGATGAACATTGATTCGCAGAGGAGGAAAAAAACTAGGAAGTTTACCAGCAAGTATGCGGCTTGTAGGATGCGCAACACAGCAACAAAGAACGTCAAGCGGAAAGTCAGAGAGGCTGAAATAATCTCATGGGTGGCGGCAATGGAAAAGAAACCTGCCATGAGTAACTGCTTAAGAGGAAAAAATGGCTGTGGCTTAGGTAAGGTTAAGCCCAGGATGCGAAGCATACTAGCCTTTATTTTAGTTGTTGAACCACTGTTTAGCTTGGTGAACTGCTGTTGCTTGGCTATATTTGGTTCGGCTAGACGAAGAAACAACTCATGCGTTACTCTGCTTAGCCTTGGACGCCCCGCATTGGACGCCGTGAGCGTCGAGCAACGCAGCGTTCGGCGCGGCAACGAAATGTGCGCCTGAGCAAGCGACGCACGCCTGAGCCTTAGAAACAGCTCGTTTCTAAGGCAACACCGCATTCACTAGAGGCGCTTTTGTACCGCTTTGAAGCATCGTACTCGTGGCTCAGTGGTAGCGTCTCCGTCCCACACTCCGGAGACCCTGGTTCGATTCCCACCCAGCCCGTCTTGCAAGAGTTGAGCCAAAGCCACTTCTCCTCTGTCGTGACGTCACGGTGTCACGTGGTTTCAAGGCGACACCGCCGCGCCTGAGGAGCTGGGTTGAGCCCTCGTAATATGCTTCGCATAAAAACGAAATCATGAAAGAAACAATTTATGATAACTGAAAGGGAAGCTCATTACTTATCGAAGCGATATCAGGATACCTTAGAACACGCATCTACAAAGCGAGATATAAGAAGGAAGAAGAAGCATGTGCTTGCTGCGGTAAACCTGGGAAAACGATGAAGCATGTTTTATTAGAATGTGAAGATATCTGCCCAATGGTCGATTCAGGCACCACTGGCCTCCTTGAAGCCCTTGGGTTCAGAGAGAGCAGGGGTAAAGTAAACATGTCCGCAATAGAGACTATAGTAAGAGGCGACTGGAAGATTGGTGGAAGAAAAGCAGGAAAACGACAAAAAACGGAGATGTACATAAACAAAGTTCACAATAGGGGGGGGGGGGTCAGAAAACTTGGTGATGGGAATGCATCGTGGTTTTTTTTTCATTTTTTTCTTTTTTAACCTAGGTAGGACATTGGGTAGTATAATAGCAAGAGCTTGGTGGCGCAACCCACCACCCCATTCCAAAGGGTACGCTCATAACGTCCATCCATCCATCCATCCATCCACCCATCCATCCATCCATCCATGCACTTAGATTTAGATTTGGCCATACCTGGCCCTTGCGCCACTAAATAGCACATTCATCATCATTAGATTTAGATTAACATTACATAACCCCAGGTGGTCAACATTAATCCGGAGTCTCTCAATACGGCGTGCCTTGTAATCAAATCGCGGTTTCAGTCTGTAAAACCCCAGAATTAGTTTTTTTTTTTCTCCCTCTTCATAGGCCTGCCGGTCAAGGTACTGCGTTGCGTGTTCACTAAATTCGGTCACTTTTCTTTTTCTTTTTTTTTTCTTTTTAACACTGAAAGCAAATGAAATAAGTAGGAAGCAAGGAAGGAAGGAAAAAGTGAAGGAAAGGCATGGAGGTTAACCAGATTAGCTTAAACGGTTTGCTACCCTACACATGGGAGCGGGATGGGGGGGATGAAAGATGGGGAGAAGAGATAGTCAGAGCACATAACACGGCGCACACATCGTTAGTTACAGTCTGTCACTCTTGCGCGGTAGGTGACATCACTGTCACAGCCGCTTGGCCAAGCCCGTCTCCTTCATAAACCGAAGTAGTCCCTCTTTCGCCTTCAGCTGCGATACCTTCTGTCGGCGATATGTGAAAATAGTTGCAACTGACAATGGTCTATTGTCAAGGTGCGCTAGAACGGACGCCAGGGACTGTCTCTGAACATTATATTCAGGACAGTCGCACAGGATGAATTCCAGCGCCTCTTCGTAAAGACAGGCATTGCAGAAAGCGTTGTCGGCCATTCCAATGCGAAACGAGTAAGATTTGTGCGTAGGACACGTCTTGGAGTGACATTGACACGGCGTTTTGCGCAACTCATAGGTCGTAAGATGTGGGCCCGAGTGGCGAGCCCAGTCAATTGTCAGAGACCGCTACAGCACAGGCTTTGCGTCTTCGCCGCGCAAGCGCGGGAAGCCGCGTACAATAGCCTCTTCCCTGGCTAACGTCAAACATTAGAGCTCACCCTTGGAACACCTTATTAACGGGGTAGTTGGCCTCACCAGAGACCTGCAGCAGTGACACGTGCGGTATGGCCCTCGTTACAAAATACTTACATTAAATTAGACTGGAAGTGTTGAAGATGCGCCCACGGGTGTCACTTCACTCCGCAGCCTTAATTCCACATGATTCGTTTGTTGTGCGTACTTGTCAGCGCAGATTACCAGGCCTGAGAGCACTTAATCGTTTCTGAAAGATCTCTCCGGCTCGTAGTGAATGAAGGCGCCGCTTGATCAGATAATTTAGTTAACAACCACTGTGTATCCATGTGTGCATTGTGCACGGTCGGTCAGTGCCTCTCTCTCTCTCTCACACTCTCCCCATGCGTGCACGTGCGCGCCTGTGTGTGTGCGTGCGTGTGTGCGCGTGCGTGCATGTGTGTGTGTGTGTGTGTGTGTGTGTGTGTGTGTGTGTGTGTGTGTGTGTGTGTGTGTGTGTGTGTTAGGAACTTAGGAACAGCTGAAAAAAGGAAATTCTCACTATGAATGAATGCCAGGAGGAGAGAGGAGAAATTATTATAGAAGAAAAGCAAGGAGGTCGGTTTTAGCTATTATACTCTTGCCTGCTACTCTGCACGGGGGAAAAAGGAAAGGAGACAAAAAGGAATGGTGAAAGAGGATGATGAGTACAGGAAGAGGAGTGGATGAACATAGGCAATAAGAACGTAAGACAGTTGTTTCACTGATGTCCCGAGTCTAGTCTGGTAGCTTTAAAGTAGTCCATATACATATACACACACACATATATATATATATATATATATATATATATATATATATATATATATATATATATATATATATATATATATATATATATATATATATATATATATATATATATACACACTCTAAGAAAAATCCCGGGGAATACGGGAGTAACTGCGCCGTTAGTCCTAAAATGGGCGCTTTCGTCCCTCAAAGGACTAACTGCATGAATGTGCGTGCCGTGTGCAAATTTCGGAGAGTAAGTGTTTAGTCCCTGCTCGGAAAGAGAGCAATGGGAGGACGAACGGCAACAGTTACTCCCCAGGCGCTTCGCTGTTTTCGTCCGTGTCATGGAGCGATGCGGCGAAAACGGTATTGTCTATGAATCGTGAATGGTTCGAAGTTAGTGCATTGTCTATTGAACCACATGCAAAGCAGCACCTTGCCTCTTCGAAAATTACGTGAAACCTAAAACTGGAATGTGAAGAGGCATGCCCTTCGTGCGCACCCCATAAGTAAGCGATACACATTAAACGCGCAAGTCATTGATAGACGGCTAGATTTTCTTGGTCAATAGTACCTAAGTTCCCTCCGTTCCAAGGAGGTTGCGAACTGAAGCGATGTGTAGCTCAAACGGCTCACGCTAAGTGACAGAGAAATTGCCCTTCTCTGTCGTCTTCGGTGCCCCGTTTGAGCTCGCTACACGTATACATGGCGTCGTGCCTAAGTTTAAATCACCCTAATAATACTCGGGCTGATTTCTTTTCGCAGTCGCTTATGGTTGCAAGTACACTCAACGTTAGACTCTCACTGCATAGCTTGCACAAAATACAAAGTCACTTTTATATTGCCACACTTGTGTTCCCATGCTTAACCTTGTCTAAATAACCCGTCTTGACAAGCAAGCGGCGTGGTGAAGTGGCAGCTTACAAATGACGGGGAAATGATAGAACGTGCTTTCGTTGACTACTATAGCACGCTGCTAAGCAAGAGGACAAGCGAGATCTCTGCGTTTAAGAGTGAATATTTACCTCTTATACTAAATAACCCGTCTTGACAAGCAAGCGGCGTGGTGAAGTGGCAGCTTACAAATGACGGGGAAATGATAGAACGTGCTTTCGTTGACTACTATAGCACGCTGCTAAGCAAGAGGACAAGCGAGATCTCTGCGTTTAAGAGTGAATATTTACCTCTTATGCCGAAAATTGATGGTCAACTCAAGGATGCCCTTGAGAGGCCGATTTCTGTAGCAGAAATTGAAAAGGCTATAGATGACCTTAGTGTAAGGAAATCGCCTGGACCGGATGGACTTGGGGCAGCGATATATAAAATTTTCAAGGTTGAAATGGCTGAGGCTCTGCACCGCGTCATAACCAAGTGTTACGAACAAAAATGGACGCCTCCTTCTTTCCGACAGACACACGTAGTACTGATACCTAAATCAACAGACCCCATTAAACTTCAATCCGTAGAGACCTACCGGCCAATAAGCTTAGCAAATATTGACTATAAAGTATTTATGAAGGTGCTCGCCCATCGCCTTCAAAGTGTAGTCAAATCCCTAGTAGGTACACATCAGACATGCGGTATAAAAGGCAGGACTATATTCACAAATATACATATAGCGCGAAGCATACTTGAATGTTGCGATACGATGGGAGATCATGTAGCTATGCTACAACTAGATTTGGCCAAAGCTTTTGACAGGGTGTCCCACGAAATCCTGTTTATACTTCTTGATTATGTTAATGTCGGATCAGTCATTTTGGACGGGGTAAAAATGATGTATGATGGTTGTACCACAAACTTAATCATTAACAACAAACTGAGCAGGCGGATTGCAGTAATGTCTAGCATAAAGCAAGGCTGTCCGACCTCAGCCTTGCTCTTTGCACTTTATTTAGAACCTTTCTGTTTAAAGTTACTACATAACCATAATATTCGCGGGTACACATTTTTTGGTAGAGAAATAAAAGTTTTAGCTTATGCCGACGACATAGCAGTGTTCTGTCGCGATAAACAGAGCATTGCAGAAGCTGTGAGGGAAGCCCAAGCTTTTTGCAAGGCTTCCGGTAGTGCCATAAGTTGGTCAAAATGTTTAGGGCTTTGGCACGGGAATTGGCCAGATGCACCAGAGGTCTTTTGCAAAATGCAATGGAGTGTATTACCCGGCACTTATCTTGGGGTTCCACTCAGTGCCTACCGTGAGCCAATCGAATACTGGACGAGCGAGAGAGACGGAATGAAAGAGCAAACTAACAAATGGGGAGGCCACAACTTTTCGATGTTTGCTAGGGCCAAAGTATGTAATATCTTTTTAGTAGCTAAAGTGTTCTACGTCCTGCAGGTGCTATGCATGAGCCGATCTTCAATTCAAAAAATACACAGAGTGTTTGCAGAGTTTATTTGGGGTTCGGTGTGGGAACGCACGAGCAGAAGTAATTTGTTTCACACATTGCGCAATGGGGGACTTGGTTTAACGCATTTGTTTTTCAAGCAACTTGTATCGAGATTTGTTTTCTTCCGCGACCAAACCGATGGGTTTCTGCGGACGGTAATCCAAGTGAGATTGCGCGACGCTTTGCCCGATTTTGTTGTATCGTCGCACGCAATCAAACCGATGGCACTAAAGGGCTATCTGCGTGAAGTTTCCATGGCGATACGTCTTCTAAACGCTCGTTTTTCGATAGACTACTTGTTTGCAGTGTCACGAAAACAGTTGTATAAGGATCTTGTTGAAGTGTTTATACCTACACCAGTGTATCGTTCTATGTATTACTTAGGGCCTGAACGAGATGTTTTCAAGCGAGTCAATAATATGCCTGTACGAGCTAACACAAAATCATTCTTTTTCAAACTGCATACCGGCACACTGCCTGTTAAGCCATGGCTAAGAAGCAAGGGCTTGTTTGTCCCAGGGTCAGACAACTGTCTTATATGTAACAAGGAAGAAACTGTCGAACATATTTTTCTTGACTGCCACGATGCCCGCTTTCTTTGGGACATCCTGCAAAGAACAATAAAAAAGGAGCTTCCTATCACTGCGTTCGGAATAAGGTTTTTGCCATGTGCTGAACCTGACGGTGTGCCGGTGGACATGTTGATGCTATTGTGTATGCAAAGTGTGTGGCGAACTCGTATGGCTGTACGCAATGCTGATGTTGATGCAAGGCCAGCAATGTATTATTTTACCGAGAATGTTAATTATACAAGCGAAGTGTTGAAACTGCTAAGTGATCCGCCAAATTGGCTTTCAGTGTTGGACAGTTTGGCTTCGATGAAGCCATTTTAACATGACACGTCAGTCTTAGTAAAGACTAGACGTTTTAACATTCGGATTCATTTGACAATATTTGTATGTACTTGCCAAGCCGGTAATAAAGAAAAAAAAAAGCGGCGTGGTGAAGTGGTTAGAGTACCTGACTTGTGATCGAGAGGACGTGAGTTCGACTCCTGCTCTCGGGCCCGTTTTTTTTCAGCTCATTAATCTTTTTTATTATGGTATAAATGCCTAATTTAATTAATTCCACCTTTGCGGAGCATCGGAACGAATTACCGTTACTCCCTTGAGGACCATCGGGCAGGGGCAACTGTTAGTCCCAGAAGGAGTAAGCGCATGGGGAGTAACAGTTCATCCCATGTCAGTTCGTCCCCAAAAGGACTAATGGTTGTGGCAAATCAGTTAGTCCCCAAAAGGACTAACCTCCCTACCCCTTTTAGTCCTTTTTTTCTTAGAGTGTATATATATATATTGTTGCTCTGCCTAATGGTCACACATTGAGGACAGAATAGTACAATCTGACAATGTTTCTTCCAGTGCCTGCCAGCGTCTACCGATGTGACATACTGCACACGCATGCATGTACTTATAGTACGCTCCATTTCACATATCATACTAATAAATCTGTGGTAGCACGCTAGGCCTTTCCCAGGAGAACCCTCTCCGCTATTCATTAAACGATCTCTCTCTTCTTCTATTTGCTCACTTGGAAATTATTTCTCTCTCTCTCTCTCGTTCTCTCTGTCAGAAATGACGCGGCATCTCCGTTACACGCCGAGTCGATGTAACGTTGTTCAAAACGCACATCCCACCATCTCTTAGACTCCGCTCTCTTATTTCTTCTGCATAACAAGTCTCGCGGCCGGCGCTGATGACGGCGAGATTCAAAAGCCCGGGTTTGACGCTTCAGTGCCGATTTCGCCGCTGCTTCCCACTTTCCTTTGTTCTCGCACAGTCGTTTGCAGCAGACAAGCGCGGTCGATTTTTGAGCCGCAGCTTTTTGTTCCACGTCGCATTAGGAACCAATTTCTACGCGCACAATTGTAAACCGACTCCGCAGAGGGAAGAATAAGCTATGCACGCCACGTGCACGACCCTGTATGTACAACAAAGGACTTGTCTTCGGTTTTGTACGCCTCTAGTCAATACACGGCCTGGCTTCTGGTGCGTAGCGCAATTTATTCGGTATGAGCCGAACATAAAGCAGCGCGCTGGCCCGTATATAGTTATTAGTCGGCCCCTGTGGACATTCGCGCTATGAATGACTCCGGCGGAGACATTGTGTCGAGCAGCCCGCGTACAACGATGTTACATGCGAAAATTAAGCAAATGAGATCTCGCAGTTTCTGTTCTAAGACCACTATTTCGGATGCATTCAGCTAGTTCAAACATTAAACAGCAAATACCTTCTCTCTCGCTCTCGCTTTCCCTGGATCTGACGCTTTTTGTATTTTGTTTGTACAACCGAGGGTGGCGTAATGATATCTGAGAGTGTTCTAACTTCCGAAGCCTCTGTGACTAGGGTGCGCCTACCGCCAATAACTTCAGCGTTGCGGGAGATCTCCTGGGATCCGCTCGCCACACATCCACACCGGGGAGTATAGGCAGGAATCGCGGAACCTAGCCGTCGCGAGGACTGTCTGGCGTCGGGAGGCTGGCGCGCTGACGTATAGCGACGAAAGGAAAGACGGTATCAGGAGTTGTGGGACGGTGCCAGCGTGGCTCTGAGACCGCGACTTTCCCACACCATACGCGCCTCGGTGTGGCACCACGTATGTTTCATTCTTATCGCGCGACTGTCCAGCGAATTTTCGCCCCGTATTTCTTCTTTCGTGCCCGCTAATCAGTTCCCACTGTATGGCTCTTTGTGTAGCTTGCGCCAAACATCTTGCTTACCGCGTCGGAATTGCAGACACCGCTTTCTGGTAATCGTGGTGTCGATGGCATATATGCAGTTGCCTAGCCTGGCTGTAGGTGACGGCGAATGCTTGATTTGCCTGAGCGTTCCCATCGTTGCAGAGCATACCCATTGCTCCGATGGCTCATACGCTGTCGTGAAAACGCGATACATGACCTTGTGTGTATAGTCATGTGGGCATCTTGTTCTCTAGAGTTTTCCAAATAATGCCTTTGGGATGGTTATACTAGATAGGCAACTTTCTTGGACTTCTCACATTAAAGCCCTCGAAGAACAAATGAACTCAATAACAAATGTTCTTCGCCGTGTAGCAGGCACGACATGGGGAGGGTCGGTTTCATCCTTACCAAAAGTATATAATGGACTTATAAAGCAAAAGATAGCATACTCTTCACCTGTTCTGTATAGAATCGTCCGTTCATCTGAAGAGAGCTAGACCCCAACGATTACTAGCTAGGAGTCTAATGCTATTTTCGGCTGGTCGTTTCTGAGCACTCTGGAGCGCTCTCGCGAGCGGCGTCGTCTTCGGCTGGTTGAAAGAGGGTGCGCGCCCTGCGTTCGGCTGGTTCTTCTCGATTGTTCTCCTCTATCTTGGAGCGCTCTGAAGCGCTCCGAGCTCTGTCGTCGGAGCAGTCATCGAGATTGAAACGTCATCGCAGCGCCGCGTCGCTGCTGTTGGCGACGGCACACCGTAACCTTGGCAACCTAGGCCACTGCATGCTGGCGTCTCGACGAACGTTCGTCCCGCCGGCACGTCCGCTGGTTTTTCCGGCAGCGCCGGGAGCTTTGGATAGGCGAAACATCGGACGTTGGCAGTAGTCACGTGGTTTCGCATCAGCAATTTCCTCCTCCGAGAGCGAGTCGCACGTTCGGCTTGCGCGCTTGTCGCCTACCTTTGAGCTCGGGAAACGACCGATCTACCCGACTCTGCTTCGGGGCATACAGGCGACCAGTCGAAGATACCATTAGAATATGCTTAGGCGTTCCTCGAGTAACCTCGAGTTCTTTAGTAATTGCAAACGAACGTCACCCTCCATTTCCTATCACGAGGACGGTCAAAACCTGTCGACGCTACTTTCACATTTTAGTGCAGCACAAAGGTCACCCACTAGCAAGTGCACTAATTGAGAGTGACATGGCGAACATCATTTCGGTGATTGAGATGTACAAAGATCTACTACCACATCACGAATTTTGGTTCTCAGATATCCTTTATCCTCCATGACGACTCGTAGCTCCATAAATTGAACTTTCGGTAGAGGTAATTATTCGCAAACGAGATATGTTTATGCTAGCAGCACAACAATTGGCGTTATGCCAAATATACTTTCGATACACTGGCTATATTCAAGCGTATACAGATGGTTCTTGCCAAAGAAATTATTCTACAGCTGCTTTTGTCGTTCCAGAATGGAACCAAATACAAACGTTTAAACTAGCTCACACGACGACATCAACAACAGAAAAGCCTTTTGCAATATTGCCTTTGTTAGGCTACATAAATTCAATGAAAAAAAAGGGGGAACAATTAGTCATCCTTTGTGACTTGCAGGCAGTTTTGTCTTCACTTCATAGTGACATCAGCAATTCGCAAAGCATGGCGTTAGTTAATGAGATACTTAAGGAACTCACAAAAGCAAGTGAAGAAAACCGCACAGTAATGTTCCAATGGATGCCTGGCCACTGCAACATCCCTGGGAATGTTGCAGCAGATAAGGCAGCTGGACAAGCGCATGTTAATAACGCCACACATGGTCTCCCTCGAACACAAGGCGAATTGCGCCGCATACTAAGACAGATATCAGCCCGTGGTTGCAAAGTGACATGGTTTGATCAGAACTCGAAATCTTCAGATTTTTTCCACATTGACCCATCACTTCAATTTCAAATCCAATTCACATTGAATACAACCAGCGCCTTTGAAACAACATTGATTCACCGTCTGCGGCTCAGTACGGCGTACACAAGACACTTTCTACATAAAATTTCAAGAGCTGATAGTGTGGACTGCACTTGTGGCCACGCTGATGAAGATGTACAGCATCTTCTGCTTGAATGTCCGCGATACGATACACACAGACAATGCTTAGCAATTGATTTAGGGGCATTATATCGCAGGCCCTTCAGCCTCAGGAAAATCTTTGGTCCTTGGCTAACATACTCATTGCAAAGACGAACGTTGCCAGCCCTTAAAAGATTTCTAGAAGTGAGTAATATTCTTGGAAAATATTAAGTAGAATGTTTAAATGGGACAGCGCATTCTATGTTTTTCTTTTGCCCGACTTTGATCAATCATATTGCCTGTCTTTCATTTTTTTTTTGGGGGGGGGGGTAACTTCAACAGAATTTAATCCGTGATTTCTCATGTGCCCTTAATTCAGTCCAGCTAAGTGACCGGACTTTGTGTTTACTTTAGTGTACATATGTGACTGGACTTTGTGTTGCTGTGGTTCTGAGTTGACTTTCAGTTTTAGTGTGGCATTAGTCCACATACGTGACTGAACTTTGTGTTATTATGCTTTGGAGTTGACTTTCAGTTATAGTGTGACATTGCTGTACTTGCGTTACCGGAATTTGTGTTGTTATTATTCCACTGTTTTTGTTATGATTTATTCTTTCTTTTAATCCCCATGTGAAAAGGAGTAGCGGGCGCCAATTAAAGGCGGCAATATCACTTAAGTACAATATAAAAATAAATAATCTATTTCTTTGTGCATTCAAACGCTACACCTACACTAGAGCACTACACCTGGCAATGTGTAGTGCTCCATAAATTACATTTCACTGCAGTTTGTGCAGAGCGGAGAATAGGGGAGTGGTGCTGACTTCGAGAGTGAGGGAGCAAATCATCGAGCACGTGATTGCTGTTGTCCTCCCTACGGCGCTAGCTCGCCTCAAATACCGGCGGCTTTCGGAGCAGACAACCCGGGGCCCATATTCACAGAAACATTCTCTAAAACGATTCGTAAGAGAAGAGGCCAGCCAGTCGCGATATTGGACATATTATCAACTAAGGCAGCCATACGCAAAAAGCAATTGTGAACGAAAGGCCTTGTGAATTCGACCTCTGAAATGCCGGCCGATACAGTCGTCAACAACAGCAAGAGATCAAAGAGCTTCTGAGCTGCCGGCATTCAAGCGACTTACTTCGCCGACTCTCACACTGCCGCTCTTTCTTTCTTGCAGGAACTTTCTTGAAGTGCTTTTATTTCCATCGTTATTTGGCCCCCTCCCCAGAGTAGGCTGGCAAACCAGTGGTCAAATTCACGAAGCTTTTTGTTCATGAGTGCAGTTCGCTGTAATCTGCCGTCTTCTGTTAGAATGTGCCCGACCTCACGATTGGTTTACATCGTGATGCCGAACTATTCGACGGGTTTACATCAAACAGTTATATAGCATAAGAATTTTCCGTAAAGGCTCAGGGTGAGTTCACAAGAAACGTAGTCAGGCTAGAAATGTTTGTAAGCGCAGATTCCAGCTAATCGTGATGTCGGGCTTATTAATGAGAAGAGTTGACTGTTGACTACTTCAAATATTATTAATGAGAAAGGCGGCAAGCCAATGGGTGATAGCACTTGCGAACAAAACGCTCTGTGACTTCGACTCCAGGACCCGTATTCACAGAAATGTACTTTCGTAAGAAACGTTCGTAAGAGAAGACGCTATCTAAACATGATGTTGGACATGTTGGACGTGATGTTGGACATGATGTTGGACAGTGAAGCCGGGCAGCCAACGGCGAACAACACTTATAAACGAAATTTTTTGTAAATGCGGGTGCAAATGATGGCTCTTCCTCTTCACCTTAACCTGCCTGCCTTACCCGTCTCATTCATCTCTCTCTTCTAAGAACTACACTATTACGCACATTACGTTTCAAGTTTCTCGTACAAGCTAGGTTGAATAGACATGTTTCTTCGCTACGCTTTACGCTTCCTCAAGTACGGCGTCTTCATCTTTAAAGCAAGCACGCAATTCGACGCCGAAAGCTGTGACCACTGCGGAGAGTGACCGCGCAGGAGGAGGCAATTTTTTTTACGTAACCCTGATACGTTCGGAGGAAAATAACTAGTAGGCTAACGTTAATAAGTGTGACGCACTGACCTCTTCATCGTGCATTGCAGAACGCTGCACAGTTCTTTTTTTTTTTTTTCGGTACACCGGGTGTCAGCGAGATGACCCGGGAGATAGGGTGGCTTCACTGCTCGACAACAATGGAATGACTTCCCCGGACACCGTGAACTGTGGCGCGTCGAAATCGAATTGCACTCCGAAAACAGGCTCGGCGAGTGCCCCCTTTGAGGCGGGCCGCCGGGCTGTTCCCTCGCCGCATTTGGTCGCTATTGGATTCGCTCCGTCGGTTCTTCCGAAGAGGTGTGCCGTATTCTCACAGCTGGCGATATTTCTTCGCGCTCCGCGTAACACACTGGGTGATTCCAGCCGATCGTGTAGCGACGCCCCCCCTCCCCCCCCCCCACCCCCTCACGCCCACCCTTCTTTTTCGGACTTACTTGCAAACTTGGCTGGCTACATTCATGAAGGCGTCAGTTGCTTTTCGATGCTCAAGAATTCCTGATTGCGCTGTCTAGCAAGTCGCTGTCGCGCTGTACTTGCATCCGCATGCCGGCCGTAAATGCTTAAGCATCTGTGGTCACTGGCGCTGAGGTGACGCACAAAACTGCGCGGACTCTTTATAACCGGCCTGAAATGCGTGCACCAGATAAAATCAAACGGAAAGTAAAAGAAAGTCAGACCCAGTTCGCGCTCTCTTCTAAGTCGTCGGTATAATACATATGCATAAAAGTGCAAGCGCATCTTCTAATTAGGAGGAGAAAAGCTCAGGACTTTTCTATTTCGCATTGGGGTCATTGAGAGAGTTACCTGTGCTGAAGACAACGTGACAAGGTAAAAAGATTACTGGGAACATTGACTATATTTGAATGCGAACGTTGAAACATAAGAAAAGGAGGAGGCGTGGCAACATTTCGCTTCAATTATTTTACCTCAAAGACCCCAGTTGGGGTACTAGATGAAAGACGGGCTTTGATTACAGTGAAAGTGCGATGCCCGTGCCGCCTTGAATTGATGTGGATTGGAGTGGTGCACGGAAATTGTAGGTGGATGGTTCCAGTCCCGTGCGGTCGTCACAAAGGAGTAGTGAAGATGAGTGGTAGTTTGCGCTGGGGGAGGGTAAACCGCTCTGGGATGGTTTGTGTGGCTGGACAAGCGATGAACTGGTAAGATAGCTGGAACTTCGAAGGGAGCATTATAAAAGTTGTGGTACAGGCATAGTCTACACATATGTGACGTCGCAGTTCAAGGTTGGTAAGGTGACCACTAGTCCTGAGCTCGTAAACGCTGAAATGGTAAGAATACACAGAGTAAATAAAACGAGCTGCACGATTTTGGACTGATTCGAGAATATTCGGTTAGATTGATGAGGATACCAAACATCACATGTGTATTCTAACTGTGAGTGAACAAGTGTAGGACAAGCTATTAGTTTCACTGATGGGGGAGCAAGTCTTAAGTGCCTACGAAGAAGGTCAATAGCGCGATTCGTGGAGTTAGCTATGTCAATTTGTTACGTGGGTTGACGAGGAGAGATTGCTTGAAAATGTTGCACAAAGATATTTGTAATTTTCAGTGGACGATAATGCGGAGCCGAAAATGATGTATTGTGCTGGTTAGTAATCGGGCCTGTGGTGTAAAGATATTAATGAGGTTTTCTTTATATTTAGAGACATTAACTAAGTGTTAAACAACGACTCAACAAGGTTGAAGTCGTTTTCAAGAACACTAACACCTGCGCTGTTTAAAATGGAACGATATACGACGCAGTCATCTGCAAATAGACGAATGGTACAAGAGATATTAGCTGGGAGGTCATTAATATAATTTAGAAAAAGTAGGGGCCCAAGTACAGTACCTTGTGGCAAACCCGAGATCATGGAGGATCGGTTTGACGAGTGGGTGTTAGCATAGACAAATTGTTGTCGATTGGCGAGAAAACTGCGAATCCAATTGTATACACGTGCGTTAACGTTCAGTCGAGAAAGTTTTAGGAGTAGCCATTGATGCAGAACCTTGCCGATTGCTTTTTCAAAGTTTAAGAGAATAGAGCATCGACAAGTATGTTTAAGTCAAGGCTGAAACTAATATCGTAATAAAAAATAAAGCTAGTTGGGTATCACATCAGAGTCCTATATATATTCTATATATATAACATACACTCTATCAAGCTCGCTTATCGACAGCTTGTACACTACACATGCATTCGGACTGCAAGTGTCTACATTGCCAGTATTGGCACAGTACCACATTTATACAACCCTTCGCCGCATCAACGCTTTCACAACTCAGACAAAGCGATCCAGACGGGCACCCAATCTCTATCGAAACTAATATAACGACGGTTTCCACGCGCTATACTTACCAGACACAGCAATGTCGTGTCCGATCAAGTTCCCTTACCCGGGTGTTAAATTGAGGAGTCTCCAAAAACAAACGACGTCCTTCAGACGCTCTGTGCCTCTCCGAAATCCGACGGCGTTCATCGCATTCCGGTCATTGTCCAGTAAATGAAAACCGGAGAGCCGCTCAAATGTGCCGACATTCGCGGCACATCGACTCGAAGGGCAAGAAATACGGCGCCCATATTCGCCCTCGGCTTTCAGCAACGCTTTATACGATATAGCAGTCTTCGCGAACAAGCCTCGGTGATTTGTCCACCGTTGCAAACACTTCTATCTTTTTTTTCTTACATATTTTTTGGACGGGGGGGGGGGGCACGTTGCCCTGTATCCCCATGAAACAGTTTCGACGCCGGCTGAAACGGGAGCAAGCGCAGAGTGCGATAGAAGAGAGAGAGAGAGAGAGAGAGCAGACTTGAAAGAAAACTGACAGCGAACGCGAGGAAGGCCATAAAGACGGTAGACAGCGTAGGTCGTCCGAAAGAGAAGCACCGATGGCGCTGGCCACTTTCGACGCAGCGTCCATCGGTCGCCGGAGCAAAAGCGACTGCGGCAAATTGTTGCAGTTTCCGTGCCGGTCGCGTTTCGCCGAGCTGTGTGTGTGCGTGTGCGTGTGTCTGGCACGCGAGAGCGCCGGCCCTCCCTCCCGCCCACGCCGCTTCGGGAGCATCAGCAAGACTCGCGGAATTTCAGAAGGACGCCTTCGACACTTTTCTCTTCCCGTCGGCGGTATATGTGCCGCGCCGACTTCCGTGCAGTAGCCGAGCTGCGAAAAGCTCTCCCGCAATCAACGTATACGGTGCAACGGTTACGCGTACTGGCGATAACAAAGTCCGCAATGCTCGAACGAGAACGACGTCTTTGTTAAGCCTTGCCGCGTACAGCGCGCAGAACAATCGGCAATCTTTTGTGAACAAAAACACACAAATGCTGTTGGACGGAGCGACACGATTTCCAGACATCTTCGAGATCCTTTAGATTGGTAAGAGTTTCATATATGGCGGCTGTATAGAATTCCCTGCTGTGCGCGGAACTGTTGGCGCTCCAAAAAAAAAGCATACTTTCTTCCAACCCGTCTCTGTTTCTTTACATTTTTTTTTCTCTCAAGGCTAAACTTCCTTTCTTTTCCTTTTTTTTGTTTCTGTAGAGTGTTAGGCGCGGCATTTTGGATTTCTCCGGTGAAAGGAGCGCGCACGCGTGCGCCAAGCCCTGAGTGGTTTCTCGATCGGAACGTGTTCGGACGAGAGTTGTGTGCTTTTTATTTCTCTCTCTCTCTCTCTCTGAAAAGTCGGGCGAAAGTAGAGACCGCGCCGTGTGTGTCCGCTGGACAGCCAAATTGACCGTGCGCGTTTTAAAACACTCTCGCCGTCGAAGTGCCGCATTCTCCCTTGAGCCCATGGCACGTTCCCTTTTCGCACTTATACTCTTTCTTTTCATCTTCTGCTTGCTTCCTTTCCCGTTCTCGTTCCACTGCTTCTCAATCGCTCGTCCAGCGTCCACTATACCGCGATGGTCCGGCCGTTCTGTAGGTATACCGCACAGGCCTGATCCTGAGGGACGGTCAATTTAGCGAGAAATCGCGTCGACGGCCCTTCGCGTCTCTCTCGCTTACTCGAACGTCACGCCGAGTGAAAAGTGCAATTCGAACCGCTTTTCGGCGAGGACCCGGTTTCGTCGCGATAACCATCTCGTCGCAGAAGACTGCTGCATCCACCGCTACGCCATCTCTGCCGTTTCTTTCTTTGCGTTCGCTCGCGGTATGTGTCTTGCGCTTGGAACACATCATGGTCCATTTCGCCAGTCCGTGCTACAGGGGGAAGGGGTTGCCAAAAAACGTTTGTTAATCGGGTTAGAAAAGTTATAGAAGGCGATTTAAGCGAAAGCTTGACCTAAATTGATCCAGAGTCCTCCAGTGAACCGTCCGTCATAGCCAAGAAGTCGCTTTGCTATACTTCGGGGCAACTCACTCACTCACTCACTCACTCACTCACTCACTCACTCACTCACTCACTCACTCACTCACTCACTCACTCACTCACTCACTCACTCACTCACTCACTCACTCACTCACTCACTCACTCACTCACTCACTCACTCACTCACTCACTCACTCACTCACTCACTCACTCACTCACTCACTCACTCACTCACTCACTCACTCACTCACTCACTCACTCACTCACTCACTCACTCTATCTATCTATCTATCTATCTATCTATCTATCTATCTATCTATCTATCTATCTATCTATCTATCTATCTATCTATCTATCTATCTATCTATCTATCTATCTATCTATCTATCTATCTATCTCTTTCGTCGTCATGCCATGGGGCCAGGATTGTACATCGTGTGTTATCTATCCTTATTGATTTGTTGAATAACTTATTACGGGTTAGAAATATAAGTAACAAGCGCAATATGACGCCGAATTCCCGACAACGTTGAAATACTAAATGAATAAAGGATGATGACGGCTAAAATGAGAATGTTGCTACAGCTAGTCGAATTGCGTGCACGTGGCGGCTATAGATGCATGTAAGTTTTAGTATGTTTGTTGGTTTCGACACGCGGGAGCGTGCTAAACGGGAAAAGGGTTAGCCTTAGTTTCATAACAGTGTTTCGGGATAGTCGCCTTTAATGTAGACTGCTTTCCGCTTATTTAAACTCAAAAGAATGACAGCCTACTTCACAAGAGTCAAAACGACTAAAAGAACCGAGTTGAGATAGTATACAGCTGAAAGTGTACAAGGCGGACGGCAACATCAACAGCAAGGCAAACTGCCACGTGCGACAAGAACTGTTCATTTTCTCTGCTTGTCTGGCTTTCCTACAACACCGAGAAACTTCTTAACTTGTCGAGACAGCGAAAGAAAAAAAAAGGATTCTTTATAAGTAATACTTGCTCGAATATCTGCGCTTGTCTTTTATATGGCGTCTCTAGTCGACTGCCGTTGACAGCAACTGCATGCCGCCGATTAGATCCGATTCTCCAACAGGAACAACCGCTGCGCGCTGTATGCTCGTTGTTCGCCCATCTTTCTGAGGGCTTCTTTAATGTGTTTCGAACAAAACCGGCGAGGCATGGTTAGAAAAATTCTATTTATCTAGCCTCTACTTCCTCCTTGCACAAAGATACGGGAGAAGAAGTACGAGCCAAAGCCTCGCAAGAAGAAAGAAAGAAAGAAAGAAAGAAAGAAAGAAAGAAAGAAAGAAAGAAAGAAAGAAAGAAAGAAAGAAAGGGGCAGCGTATTTTAAAACGCGGCGGCTCCTTAGGCCGAGACTGGCGCTTGGCATGCCGGGCGAAGCCATGGAGACAGGGAGATGAAATTAGCAGATTGTCCCCGCTTCATTTATTAGGCGGGCCATTAGAGGGAGAGGACGTCGAGAGGGAGGCCCCCCCCCCGGAGTCCCGGTGCAATGCGCTTTCTCCGCCGCGGCTGGCTCGTATCTCGTCACCAGTGTAGCACTGGCTCCGCGGCGAAACAACCGTTCTAGCTGTCTGGCGCTGCTCGCCGTGTCTGCGCTATCGGAGTGGACATGCAGCACGGCGGTAGCGTGCTGAGTCGTTCGTTGCACCCGCTGGCAGGCGCCGCTAAACGAATACAACGAGCGTCTGCACTGCACTGCGTGATTGCGTTAATCGGTCGAGTCGCACAAGTCGATATGTCAAGCTTGTGCTTTCTATACTTGAGCATTTTGTGCGTGTTCTTTTAGCTTCGCTAGCTCCTTTTTGTTATTTAAATGTACCTGTACAGTTGGTGAATACTTGTGAATGCTGAACTGTTTACTACGCGTTCAAACTCACTAGCTGAAATGAATCTGATACCTGTTTCACATAATAAGATATTGCACTGTGTTTTTCGCGGATACGATTTTGGCAAAAGCGAACTTTTCGTATTGCCGCTACGAATGCACCAACCGCAGCGGCTGCAATTTTCGTATTTGTGATCACGCTAGCGGTAGCAGATGCTCGAAGTAGTAGATTCTTGGCGCACGATTATTCAGTCCCACTTCGGCGAAAACAATGTAACACAAACCCGAAACTGCTTACGCGAAACGTTTTTCGTGTGTAACTATTTTTTTATACAGCCAGAACAAAAATAAGCAGGTAGGAAACAACGACGTGTTTGACGATTCGCGTTGCTATTCGTTCCTCATCCCCACCGTGTGCGCCTCTGAACATGGAAAAATCACACGCACGCCGACACTGATTTCAGGCACCCGGGAATTCGCAAATGCGAAATAAGCCTGCATGTGAAATATGTTTAATGAGGAGAGTCTGAGGACAGCCACGAAGCTTGATTATAGTCTGTAGTGGTTTATACCTTTGTTGCATTAGGGTGTGCTTAGTGCACGTTGCGTATCTGTGACGTGCAGTGTACATGTTATTTCATTTTTTTTAATCGTGCCTATGTGGAGTAGCACGCTAGGTGCGCCTCCAGGCAAACATATCCAGGATTCACTGAACAGCTCTCTCCCTCTCTGTTTCTCTCTTTTTACATCTGTTCGCAATTTCTTGTGTGTTGTGATGTGCCTTCCTGTATACTCTCGTTCGTTTCCTTCTTGCTTACCTCCTCTTCAAGCTAGCCGGCGTGACGTCTCTTTGAGGAGAAAATCGGTAGCCTCCTTTTCCTCTTTCTCTTATGTGTGGTGCGTGTGTGTTATCATAAAATCACAACGGTAACAAACTCGCTAGCAGCAAAAGTGTGTATCGCTACATGAAAATAGATCGACAGCGATGAAGTGACCCGAAGAGGCAGGCAAGCCGACGATTTTTTTTTTTGCTTCCTGGGCGAGCTAGTTTAACTGGTCAGCTGAGTAACGTCACGTGGTGGCAGATCGCTGTACTGGCAAGCGACATCTCGTGAGAACGATCCACTTGGCTGTCCAATGTGCCACGGCACAGAAGAACCTGTCGACATAGCTCACCTGCTCTGGAAGTACCTTGCAACGAAACACGTCAAAAGAAAGCACTTTCCTGTGCCACACATCTCGGCTCGCGATCCGTAGAGCCTCCGGGCATAGGTGTGCACCATAGCTCCTTCATCTCTCTTTCTCTGACACATGTATCTCTGACACATGTATCTTTTACACACGTAGTTCTTCAGCCTCCGCGGAAATCGAAGTGCACAGAGTATTTTTACAGCCCGGCCCCAACGCGCCGTGCAACCACGAAACGAGCTGCCTGCTTCACGCGCCTCACAGTAATAAAGTTAAGGGCTCTTCATAGTATCTACAGCATTCGTATAAGCTGATTAGCCTTCTCATAACTTCACCTTCCAGCTACATAATGTTTTCATGCTATAGAAAGTAACGCAACTAATTATACGCTGTGGCCCATAGCCCTCCTAATGGACTGTGTGCAGGAGAGAGAGAGAGAGGTCATAAGAAAAAGGCAGGGAGGTAACTAGGCTGAGCCCGGCAGGCTACCCTGCGCTTTATGCATTAAGTCCGCATATAGATATATGAATCGACAAGAAGGCAGTCCATAAGTCTAAAGGCGGTCTAACGCGTTCTACGCAGTCTTTTTCATGATGTAGCAGTGCAAGTAACCTACACAGACAGGAATAGAAGGGAAGAGACGAGCGCTGTCTTTGTTACAAAGAAACTGAAACTGAAACTTTGTTACACGCACGTGATAAACATCATGAGTGTAACAAGCGACATCTTGAATGTAATTCATCCCGAAGGTTCTTCTTCAGTTTCTACAAAAAGGACGCGAAAACAGGTTTTCTTCGAATTAAGCAAATTCTTGCAAAGAGGTCACAGACCGGCGGTCCCCCCCTGCGGCGTGTCCCAAATCAATTTTTCACGCATAACGGTACTCCGCGGACAGATGTCGCGATCCGCGGCAACCGCGCCGAACGTGTTCCGCAAAACAACGAGCCCGCGCAGCTGCAGCGTGGCGGCGCTAATGATAATGAACGCCGTGCGTGGCACGCCATTGCCCCGTATACATACATATACACGTACTGGTGTATATACGTATTCCTCGCGCTTCCTCTTCCCGTCGCCTGTCATGCGCGCGCGCGGCAGGTTCGACGCGTATCGCCGATCAATGCCCGTGCTCGCGCGCGCCCGCCCGCCTGTTTGAGAACGCGTGACCGGCGTACCGCATCGGGCTCTTTCCTTTTGCCGTGGTACGTATAACTGCTCGCCCGCCGAAGCGCGCTGTCATGAGGCGTCGACGTCGGAGCGAAGTCCGTGGCGGCAAAAGGGGGAGGAGGTTCCTCCGTTCGCTCACTCGCTCTCTCACCCCCTCCCCGCGCCACTCATATCTGCGTTATTAATGACGGCTTGCCGAGTGACAAATCACGTTTTACAAGAGCCCCCCTTCTCTCCCATCCCAAAAAACTCCTACCCTTCTTCGGCCTGCCTCTGTCCCTGTGCTCAACGTCTGGCAGCAGTCCGCGGAGCAGTCGTTTGGCATTCCGCTCGGCCCTTGGGCCGTCCTGCCTCGATTCTGCCTTTTCTCTCTCTCTCTCTCTCCCCACATATTTCGCTCTCTCTCACCACGGCTCCTACAACTGCCGCACATCGTCGCCGTTTCGACCCCTGCTTGTTGCCCGAATGCGTAGGCGCGAGGCCGTGGCCCCCCGCGCTCTTTGTTTTGGGCGGTGGGAGAGGGAGGGAACGGGGAGAGAAGGGGGTACCCTCGATTAGCGACCGCTAATGCGACTCTCGGTCGTGACCGGTGGTTTCACTAGCTGCGTAGTTAAAGTTACCTAGCCAACCAGGGTCGCAAGTCCCGCTTATACCTGTACACTACACGCGGCGTTGGGCTTGTTGACTTCTTTGCTGAGCCACTTGTGAAATTCACGAGTATAGTTAGCCACGGTTGTTCTAGAGAGAATAGGAGCGGGGGTTTCTTTCTTTGTCAAGCTTCATTAAGGCCAGAAAACGGCAATTTGGTGAATACTGCCACATTTGTGGTTCCTTCAGCATTGTCAACATTTAATATAACCTCGACCCATCAGAAATGATATAAGCAAATCGTCAAGTTTCACTGACATTGCTTATGGCGCCAAGTGTGAGAGTACAAATATTGCTATAATCTCTTCTTCGATGATTTTATGAACTTCAGCGATTAAGGAAAAACTGCATAAAATTTGAATTTTTAGAATCGAACGTGGTTCGTTGTCCAACAGCACATATTTTGATTAACTTATTATCCTTCTCCTGTGTTATGTTTGGACAAATCGAGTCGTTAATTTGACGCTGTTTTGATGGCGCTGCATGTGTTCATGCTTGGTCTTATCGCTGGGCTGATAACCATTCCCAGTTTTGCCTGCTACTCCACATTTTGTTAAACACTCTGTAGAAGAGATGTCTGTAGAGACCTGCCTAGATACTACGCAGATAAATGCCTATAGACACTGTTTAACGAAAAAAAAGTTTGTCGTTTTGCATTGGACCGCTCGAGGCAATGAGCGTGCCCATAGGCAATGCCCTATCTGCACACCAAACGCCACCAGGAAAGCGATGAAGGTGAACGGTAGTCCCAATGACTTTTCCTTACGTGCTTTCAGACGTATTATATGCGTATACGCTGGCCACCACTATGAGCCAATACACTATAGTGAATACGTGTCACGTGTGTCGAGGGTGGAAACAACAACGTCGACGACCAGTAGTTTATAAGCAGTACCTAACCAGTAAGTACGCAGTAATCCTCGTGACCTCGCCTTTCGTGCGTCCCCCCCCCCCAAAAAAAAAAACATTTATTGTTATTGTTCTCCCCTTCCTTCCTTCCTTCCTTCCTTCCTTCCTTCCTTCCTTCCTTCCTTCCTTCCTTCCTTCCTTCCTTCCTTCCTTCCTTCCTTCCTTCCTTCCTTCCTTCCTTCCTTCCTTCCTTCCTTCCTTCCTTCCTTCCTTCCTTTATCCTTTATTTCTTCATCCTTTATTTCTTCTTGACGGCATGCTGTTTATGCCTTGGATAATATGTCCACTAAGGCTCCTTTATTACCCTTAAGTCGGAGATGCGCAAAAAGTTTCTTCAGACCACTACGAACATGCCTTCAGAACGTCGAACATGCCTCGATCATCACATACAACCCTCAAGACTGTGGGCACAGCAACGCTGTCCAAATGTTTGTCGTTAGAAGACCTTGATACACTCATCGGTGCTCGCACAGTGTTTAGAGCGTTCCGTTTTTGATAAATAAAAAACAGTTCAACAGCTGCGAAGTACACTAGGCCTTCTGTGACAAGGTTTACGCACAAATGTGTATACCGGAATAGTGTAACCATTTCATTTCAGTGCTATTCCTTCGTCGCGCCTCGTCAGTGGTCCAAGCGGTGCTCGGCCTGCGGTGTCACCAGGATCGGCTAGTAGTGAGCGGTATATGATGATGAGGAAGGAATAGAAATGAGCGAAAGGAAACCTTACGTTGTACCGGTCATGGATGCTGCCTATTACGTATGCACGAACGAACTTGTGTGGACTTTCCCCCTACTGCGCAATGGGTGAGTGTCCCAGGCACTGGTCCGTGATGCCGGTTTTGGTGTTCGTAAGTGGCACTATTTGTGTGCTTGTGGTTTGCGTGCCTTTGTTGTTTTTCTCTCATCCGTTTACTTTCTTCCTTTCTTCTTTACTCTTGCCTCAATAGTGCATTTGGAAATGGGGAATAGCCCGCTCTAAATAGACCTACCTTGCCATTTTGCTACATTAAAAAAAAAACAGAATGGCTCAGCAATGACATCATACTGTATAGTCGAAGTTGCATAGAGAATAGAATCTCCATACTAGCTTGTTCGTTGCTGTCCGGCCGGTCCAGTACACTGAGGGAAGTTCGAATTTCTTTACAATATACCGGTGCCCACAACGTTCTTGAGCGCTGGATACGGGCAGCTCTTTGATTTTACTCGCGGCAAGCATTGCAGTGACGTTGCGCAGTCTAGAGTCAAGGCTTTGAAAAGAATTCGGGAGTGTTTATAGCCAGTCAGTGAAGCATGAAAAAGAGAGACGACATTCCTCACAGTGGAATGAAATACGTGAATAAAATGCGAGAAAAAGAAATCTCTGAAATTGGTAGCTCGGCCGAGAAACGAAGTTTCACAAATTTGTCCTACTTTCTGGGCTCTCCGTCGTTTACACGCATCGCCGGATGAGCGGGCTCTAAAAGAACGGTAGCTTTCCTCGCTATTCTTTTTCTTTCTGTCTGTCTTTCTTTTTTTCTTTTAACAGTGCCCTTCCACATTCAATGTTTCATCAAGCGGACCACGACAGCGAAAGGTATATAGGCAACATCCAGCCCTTAGCAACCCAAATCCCGTCGTCTTTATTGTTCTCGTGTTTTTTTCTTTCTTATTAATGCAGTAATGCGGAGACCGTAGAGGAGATACGAGTGCCCGCCGAATTCAACTCTCACGAAGTGAATAGCCAAGCCGAGCATGCATGCGAGTTTCCCCGAGAACGATTCTGCCCGCACGTGCGCGGGACACATCGGCCGCGTGCAGGAGCAGAAACCCAGAGACCGAGAGAGCCTACCGCCGGCAAAACGCTTAATTTGACATTTCAAAAGAGACATCTCCCTCTCCCCAACTACCCACCGTCCCACGAACTTTTTTTTTTTAACAAAAGCGAAAGGGGGGTGGAGCTACATCCGTCGTCCCTGTCTGTCTGCCTCTCAGATTCCTCCTCTCCCTCTACTGCAGCCCCGAAACGCGTTCTTACGTCTCCGAAAAAGCCGATAGCGATGGGAGAGGGGGACGGCAATGTGAAATGCAGCAGCCAGCGCGTCCACATCGAAAGCCGAAAGAAAGGACGTTTTCCTGCGCTGCCGGCTCTTCCCCAACCTGCTGCTCCTCGTCCTCCTCCATATACGGGTGTCCCGGCCGCTTTACCGAAACGAGTCGGTGCGGCAGCACAGAAGCACGGACCTCGCTCTCCGCTCGTCCCATCCCAAACTGCGTAATCATTTTGTCAAGCCATCTGCCGTCGCTGTCAATAGAGCGGAATCAGACGCAGCGTCTTTCCCGCCCTCCCTCCCCGCCCTCCCCCGCCTTCTTTCCCAGCGTGTGACATTCGGTTCCTGCTGCCACTACAGCTACCGGCGGTGCTTCTGTCTCTCGGCTGTCTATATGTGTTTGTGTGTGCGTTTGTGTGCACTGCCTCTATGGGTCCCCTCATCCTTTCTCCCCGAGCAACCGCCTGCGCAGCAGGTTCGTCCCGTCTGTTTGTTAGTTCTCGTGCCATCTCGCGGAGTCTCGTTACCGATCGTGCCCGGGGAACTGGCTGCCATCGGGCTCGCCGCGCGGCCGCTTGCTGGCGTCGACGAAGAAGAAGGAGTCGCGCCGCACAAAAGTGCTGATGACAGCTGCCATTCCTGCCAGCCGAAGCAGAGGAGGACACGCGGCGAGGTGGGGAGGACGGCACTGTGGGCCCTTTTTTTTGCCCGCTAGGAGGTCGAGGGCTGCGGAAGAAGCCACTGAATGGCCTTGCTGCACCGTGCTGAAGAAAACGGCGCCGTCGACGACGTCCGATGGAGTCGCAAATCGCTAAACTTCGTTTTCTCTTTCTCCGAGACCTCCTCCGTATCTTTCTTACGGACGTTTACTTCGTACAGCGATTTCCAGCATTCTGTTTTCGTACTCCGTGTGGCCAGCGCAGATGGGAGAGAGACGAATGGCTGTGTTGGTGGTGGCTAATGACTTCAACGTAGTGCGCTCGCCTCACGAATGCCGCCACTTAAATTAAGTTTCATGGGAAACTTCCAAGTGCGCTCGCATTCTGAAGCTAAAAGTTGGTCTCTCACTGTTTCCCGCGCTTGTGCCCGCTTGCCACTGACGCTTTCCATTTTGTTTCAGCTTTGCTCAGCGAGTTTCCTTGTTCTTCCTCTCCTGCGCGCCGTCTGGCGGTAACTTTTTGCTTCGCAGTCGCTGCATGTCATCACGCATTACATTAGTTACACTTGGACGCGCTTTCACTTTTATTCGACCAACGACCAGGTTTCTTTTCGCAGTTCGTCAAACGGCACCCATGTATATAGTATGCACTACCCGCGGAACCTTTTCCTTAACGGCACTGGTACATAACTTCTGGCGTGTTCTCCTACCTCCTCTTCAATTTTGCCAGAAACGCCAACGTCAGCTATTTGCGTGCGTGATGTCCACAAGACCTCGCTGTGGACATGGGCGCGAAGCATGCCCTAAAATTTTCATAAACGAAGTTTTCTTTACCGAGGTTTAGTGTACTACGTACTTCAGTAGGTAACGTTTTGTTTTTATTTTATTTTGCCAAGTAGACAACAATTTGAACCACTGGGTATGCGCCCAGCGGTGTGAGGCTCTGATTATACGTGACACAAGTGGTATGAAAGCTTTTAGTGTATATTTACAAATGTGCCGTACTTTTCCATACGCCTCTTATCAGCATTTCTGCCTCGACAAGCGTCATAAACCTCCTTGGTCCTCGTGGCACGGACAGCTAAGAGATAAGGAGACAATGCCATGCCCGCGTCGCCCGCTGCTGCTATCGACATCGAAAACTAAGCTTATCATCATTTACATCCCGACACTGCGTTGTATCTGCGCACATATTGTTTTATTGCCTACCTGTGACACGACACATGTCGTCTTTTACTTTAAAAGACAAAAAGAGAGATAAGCGTTTCGACACGTCGCCAACCAAATCGAACGACGCAATCGAGGAGCTGTGTCACGGGCGCTACGACCGTGTGACTTGCGTAACGACAGGGAAGCAGTAACACTGTACACTGAAAATCAACAGAAGGAGAAAGGACGTACGGGAAGTTACGGGGGTCCTGATGCGCCGTAATGAAATGACAATCAACCGGTTCCTGGCCCTTTTGCCGCGCCCCACTCTTTACTTTCATCCCCCGAGCGGTCACGGTCCGGTGCCCGCCCAATGCCCTTGCATTCTCGACGGCACCACTGCGATGTCCGTTTCCCTTGCTGTTGCCGATGTATCCGCAACAGAAAGAACAGCTACGAAAAAGAAAAAGCGAGAGAAGAACGTGACGTAAGATAAAGTGAAGTAAAAAAACAAAAGAATTGGAGACAGAGAACATGGGTAAGCTGCCTTCAGAAGTGCCTCGTCAGCGAAGCCCAAACTTTGCTCTTCATCAGAGCGGCATCACGCATTCTCGCTCGTCGCAGCGGTTGAGTTGGACATCCTGTCCACGGCATCGGAACCCGGCCGTTGTTGGGCGATCCGTTGTTTCGTCGTTGGTCCTTTGGCAACCATGTACGTACATCGGCACTGTAGGCAGACAAGCTGGGCACCAGCATAGAGGCTGACTAGTAAGAGGACGAAACTCCCTATTGTTAGTACGCGGAAGTCCCATCAGTGCAAGAAGCTTTAGCTTGCCATAATCTGACCAATTGAGTTAGCGCGTATATATATATATATATATATATATATATATATATATATATATATATATATATATATATATATATATATATATATATATATATATATATATATATTTCACACAGATTGTTCGGTAGGGCCGGTATGCACGTAGCTTAGAAAGAAGTAGCACACTTACAAAAAAGGCACGTTTACTTGCTTACGCTTCGGCCATGTCGCGGCTTCTCGTCACGTCATTTTCGTCAGTTAGCTTCTGAACACCTCGTAATGGGGTGAATGCGGTTTAAATAATGGATCCGTGACCTCGAAGAGGTGCGACGTAATGCTAACTCATTTCGGTCGCGTTTGCCGCTAAATCGCCGCTGAATATTTTGTTTTGTTTTCATTTTAACGAAAGGTACAAAACGGGTGCGGGAGGGAGGGGTGATACCGATATTAAGAAGCGCTAACAGGCTGCTTTAAATAGGCCACATCAATATACGTGCGAGGCGTAGAGTTCGCAAAGTCAGCACGGGCTTGAGCATACGTGGCAAGCGAACGCCGATATGAAACCTAAGCGCATCCCCGCGCAACCCTATAGAAGGCCCAGCCTCCAATGCGAGCTGTAGTCGCTGAGTCGAGCACCGCACAGGGGGCTCTTACCCGTACAGAATACGTACGTAATTGAATAAGACAGTCGTCACTCCCTCGAATAAAGCCAAGAAACGCACGTAGTAATACAGATCCTACTGCGAGCGTCGGCGAACTCGGCGTTACGTACGCGTATAGTACATACGCTGCTCGCTCCGTTCTTTTTTTTTTTCTTCTTCTCCGCAACGCATTCTATGGGGCCTCGCAAACCGAGCAACGAAACTGACCGGCGCCGCTCACCGAGGATGGCCATTACGAGAACCTCCGTATCGCCCCTCCTCCTTTCTAAACACATACTGCTCGGGCTTGGCTTGGCTCGGCGATTATCGCGGCGGATATGGCCGTGTACGTAAACACGGGCACGGAGAGCCTCCACGGCCAGCGGATCCACATCCGCGTGCCTTACCCCGCAACCGCGTGCCTTACCCCGCAGCCGCGCGCCAGCCACGTTAAACGCTCAATAACCGCGCGCGCGAGCTCGCTCTGGGTCTCATCATAACGGCGTACACCTTCGGAGCTCGCGTTGCCATTATACCTGCCTCGGCGCTCTAAACGAGCCGTATACGAGCCGAGCCTCCTGACGCTACCTGTATATATTCCTTTTATCCGCGCTGTGGCAGCACAAAACTTCCGGTTTGCGTGTTTGTGGAGGCCATATTTGTCAAAAAAAAAAAGAGGAAGAAAGTATTTTGTCCCGTATAGTCGACTGTAAGCAACTCTTAGAACGACAGAAAGCTGAGCTAGTTGGTTAGGATTCATAATGCAAAAAGTTACGCTACGATTACCTTACATAAGGAAGAGATCGATTGCTTTAACAGTTATCTCTAACGTGGACCGGCACGCGTACCCGGATTGACGCGTGGTGCTACCATTCCAGAGCAGGCGAAGATGAGTTTTGCGTCTTTCTTTTCTCGCCTCAGTGCTTAATCTTTCAGTTGAAAGTCGGCGTTCGTGTTGTCCCCTTCTCTTCTCTTGTGTCCGTGTCTGCACGCCTAACCCCTTTTTTTTGCATTACGTAAGTACCTCCATCAGCATAAATCGAAACGCGAACAGAAACACTGTGCAAATTCCGCGCGGGTGAATCTTCCATGACCCATAGGAAGGCAAGATGACGAGACGCGATGCAGATTTCAGTGACGAACACGCCCCTCGGTCACGTGACCATGGTGGACCTTGCGGGGTAAGCGCATAACTTTTATTCGGCAATGAAACGGTGTTCAATCACAAGACGCGACGTGCTTTACTTTTCTTTCGTCAACTATAGGAGATGCGACGCGCCTAACGCACCAAGCGTCTCATAGCGCATGCTTGCACGAGAGAAGTTAGTGAATGCGTTTTATTCTGAGTTGTTATACAGGCATTCGTCCGTGGCTTTATATTGGTGAGAGCCAAGGCCTCCTACAGATTGCCCAAGGCTGGTCCAATCGAGGGCGCGAATTTTGATAGATAAGTAATAACTGCGTTTTCACACACCCGATTAAGTTGTTTTCGGTCCGCTAGGTCTCGCGCAAATATTTTTTCCGCGTTATAAAGCAAACAGCGCGTGAAAAATTGCCTGCCGGGATTTTTCACTCATTGTCAACGACACCGACACCGGCGACACCGGCTCTTCTGCGACACGAGCTCCTTAACGCTGTCGCGTTAATATGCAAATAGCCGCATGACTACGCGTCCGCTCGCCGTGACACCAGTGGTCCCAGGGCGCGACTGTGCGTGCGTACGTGTTTGAAGGGGGTGGGGGAGGGTGCGCGTGCGTCAAGTTCGCATGAACGCCCATAAACGTCAAAGCTTGGGGAGAAGGCAAAGAAAGCTTTCCCTCTAAAATAACTGAGCAGAGCGTCTATTTCGCGTAATATTGCATAAAAGTGAGACGTGTAGTCGCACTGTGGCTGTAAGTATGGTGCAAGTAACAGATGTACGTCTGGGCGTGTAAAATTAGGTCACCGGCCACAAGTGCTGGTGAAACTGGGAACGTAACAGCGCATTCGAGTCGTCTTCGATATGTTCGCATTTCTACAGTTTTGTTAAGTGCACGTTCGAGTATATAAGATACAGGCCGCGTGCATCAATCTCAAATATGCGGTTTTATGGTAGACTTTGGAATGGAATTGTTTACGAAACAGCGTTTTAAATTCGCATTAAAACTGATGCCGGATAGAGGGTCTTGCATGTTTGTGGGTCAGTGCACTTTCGCTTTCTTGTAGCATAGCCACGAGCCAAATTTGAGACTTTAGCGTAACGGTCGAAACGGGCATGCTCGTGTAGTCAGTACGTGCGAGAGCCATCGAGCTATATCGCTGTAGGGTCTACCAAATAATAATAATAATTACAATAAACGAATCTAACCTACATAATAAAGCGGGATATCGAAACGCAGAGCAAACACAAGCGGGGGGCTCCCTCGAACCGAGAAATTTATTATCTTCGTTAGTTCTCTAACTACCAGGGGATTATCGGATGCGGCGGGCACACATCAGGAGCCGAAAGAAAGATCGAAGCTGGTCCTTAACGTCGCTCGCGTTCGGCGATAACGAGAAATTCTTCTCTTTCTAACCAGAACGAGCTCGCGCGGTTATATACGTTATACGATCTTGCTTCATTCTTATCTCTGAGCGGAACTGCTCGGTCGCACCCGTTACCTAGCTCTGCTGTTTACGTATGCGTTGCTCACGTCGTTATACGGCTGCGGTAGGGTTAGCGATTCGCGGATACATCTTCCTGGTCTGGCGGCCTCGATCGTCCCTGTTTCGTGCCGTGCGCAAATGCCGAATGCAATGGGCGACACGAATGTTTGGAGGCGCGCATGAAAGGACAGAAAAGCGCAAAGCTCGAACAGTGTCGCAAGCCCGCGAGGGAGGGCACGCACAAACCGGACCAGTCTGTCCCCGCGCTTACAGTGCTCATGCAACACTTGCTTGCGTGCTTCAGCGCAAAAAAAAAAAAACTCGGGAAGTTCTCGCATCTCTCGTCTTGCTTTCAACTTTCGCGGGCAATGACTTTCTCGCGCTGACGTCACGCGCCATGGCGCAGCGTTTAACAACGTCCGGCTTATGATCCACGAATCCGCATTAAAAAACAAATTAATGAAATTCTGGGGTTTCACCTGCCAAAACCATAACGGTGAAGCCAATTGAGGTACGAGTATCGAAGAGATTATATACCAGATGTCCCACGTAATTGGTATGGTATGAAGAACATTATTTAGGTCCTGAGGGACCAGTCTTGGCCTGATTGATGCCAATATATATATATATATATATATATATGCAAGTGCCACGTAGCTTGGACAGAACCAAATTTATGTTGTTTGCCGTCGCTTGGCACGAGTCGGACTATTTTTTATATTTTGTTCAATTCGATAATTATTTACTATTACTTAATGAACTGCTTGAATATTGTGTTCAGAACAAAAGTGAGAAATGAGAAAATTGCAGACCATCCTGAAAAATCATCGCTTCAGCTTTGTGTTGCTCAATACATGCTACACAGGCGTTTATTTTTTTTCGTGTCCCAGCTAAAGCCCGCGAAAGACACACAAAAAAACGATTACCTAATTAACCGAAATTTAAAAAAATAACCTGCCGCAAGCGAGGACAAACAACATTACCTTCGTTCTGTCCAGCTTTGTGCAAAATAATTTTTTTTGCACATGGTACGTGGGACACCCAGTGCAATTAAAGCAAAAAAAAAAAGAGAGAGAGAGAGAGGTAGTGATATATATACCGGCAGCAGAACAGAGCAATATCAGAAGGGATGTTATGGCGCTGCGAGCTTAAATTAAAGGTTAATTTAATGCACCCCTCGTTCTTGTGTTGGTTCTCCAACGTGTCCCTTGTCATTTCCTTTTCTTTGCATCCCTCGTTTTCTTTTCTTTTACGCTATCTGATATTCTTTACGCATGCACTCTTTCATATTTTATTTATTTTGACCTATCTCTCATTCTTCATCAATTATCACTTTTCTATGCATATTTTTTCCCCGTTTAGTACCGAGCAGACCCTCATGGTGGCATTCGACAGTGCTGCATATTCTTTCTACTCTCCGTGGTCGCTTTATATACACGAACCTGTATTAATAATTTTCGCTCCACTTTCTCACGATTTGACTAACTTTGCACACTTGAATACGGAGGGATAATAGCGCGTAACGGTTGATAAAATATTTCGTAGTTTCAAGAAGCTTCAGTGTTTCGATGAAAGTTCTTGGTTTAACTGATACCGTAGAAGCATACGTACCAAATAAGCGGCTCGCGAAAGTGTGCTTTCTCATAAAACTGTTCAGCCATGTGCCTACCATTACGCGAATGCACCTTCGTATATTCGCAAGTACAGTCGGCCACAAAATTTTACGGACCACGGGATCCGAGATCTCCTGCAGACCACGAGATCTCCACATCATCACAGCGCAGCCTGGTATTCGCATTTACAGCCACTACTAATATTTACGAACAACACTGCGATGTACGACTTTACTGGCTGCTGCCCTACAAGCTGCTCGGTAATTCAATATTTCCCGCGAGATCCCATGGTTCGTAAAATTTTGTGGCTGACTGAACGGGGAATGCTATCAACGGGAGCTGCCGCCTCCAGCGAATGGTAAAAGTGAGTTTGTGGTGTTGAAAAGAAAGGCGCAGAGTCACTGGATCGATTGGAGGAAATAAATAACAACGCTACAGTTTACACTAATAATGTATTTTTCCAAAACCGTATACGCGTTCTTGTTTGGGGGGTAAAAGGTTCATCGTTACCGGAGGACGGACGGGGGAGGCGAATCACATAACGGACAGGTGTGCTCGAAGACTGGAGTTGAAACCCGCACAGTTCTAAAAAAAAAGAAAAAAAAAGAAAAATCAAGCGAGAAACTGGAAGACATGAAAGCTATAGGTTTACGTACTCCAAGGGCCCCAATATGACGGGTTCCGACAGCGGCAGGCTGCCGAGACGAGCAAAAGCAGCAGTCAGCATACGTCGATCTTGCACGTATTGAAGACAATCACGCTGAACGCAGTCTGTAAACTGAGGCACACGGCGTAGCTCGCAGTCTCCGTGAAGGCGTGCAACGTCTACATAATTATGCGCACACATCAAGCATGAAAATCGGTGCTCTCACTGCCATTGTTATCCGTGTCTCTTGATCCCCGTTCTCCCAGTGTAAACAAACTAGCTAACCGGGCTCAGTACTAGCAAACGTTCCTGTTTTTTTTTTCTAATCCCTGGCATTTTAAGTACGAAAGAGCGCGCACGGCTACGTGGGCTGGCTTGGCGACAATGCGCTTGCTTTCACAACTCCCATGTCCACGGGACATGGGAGTTGCATCGTGTGTTGAGCGCACACGATGCAAGCGTTGTGTGTGGAAGATATGATGAACTTTCCAGTGATCAATCCTAAGAGAAACGCCAATACCTAAATGTATTATGTCCTGTTACGGACGCACGAATGGGCCTCGTAATTTGATGCAGTGAAAAATAAACATCGAAATCAACTTGCAGGGCATAGCACAACTCGCTCGCTCGCTCGCTCACTCACTCACTCACTCACTCACTCACTCACTCACTCACTCACTCACTCACTCACTCACTCACTCACTCACTCACTCACTCACTCACTCACTCACTCACTCACTCACTCACTCACTCACTCACTCACTCACTCATCAATCAATCAATCAATCAATCAATCAATCAATCAATCAATCAATCAATCAATCAATCAATCAATCAATCAATCAATCAATCAATCAATCAATTACAGAAGGCCCAAGCTGGGCTCACAGGGCAATAATACGTTTGATGCATTTTAATCAGGCAACATGACGTCGTCTTCAGAATCGCGCTCACGTCGTCAAAAAATGCCAAATAAATGCTATCTCATGTTAGGAGAAACCGTTGAAAACTTATCTGATCAAGAAAGCCCGCGCCGAAGTAAGCGAGGATTCAGAAAGAAAGGAGATGGCAAGAATAAGGCAGAAGAATAACTCTAACTTTGCGCACTCTGTAAGCTACAGGTACCAGTTGCAGTCGCGGATCGGACAAACCGCGCCGCATAAACAGGAAGTTCGGCCGAGAGAAAAAGAAAATGCAATCCACCGAGCAGCCACCCGGAGAGAAAAACGCCTCCCACAATTGAACCTTTTTCGCGCCGATCGAATTTCACCTCCCGGAGGACGGCAAGAAATACGCACGCACAGCTGTCCGCCTGGGTACCGCATTGGGCAACAGTGGTGCGTGTCGCGAGCTCGCACCGAGCGAGAGAGCTCGGCCGCATTGTTTGCGGCCTTGCCCGGACGACGTTAGCGTTTCCGCCCCAACGGCGCGCGAAAAGAAAAAAAAACGAAAAGAAAAGAAGCACGGGCTCCCGGAGGCAGCGAAGACGCTATGGGCTTCCCGGGCTATCGCGCGGACCAAAGCGCCGCTCAGCCAGGCCGGTCACGTAGCCCCGGGTCGACCAAAGGAAAAAATATAAACGAGTAAATGTGTAGGGAAGCAAGCGACCGCCCGCGCAAAACGACTTTCAACTCTGACCTGGCGCTCTCCGGCGGCGTCAAAAACGCTGCCGCGGCGTTTCTTTGGACGGCACTTGCATTGAATCGGGGAGCCCGCGTTTATGCTTATCTATCGCGCAGTCGACCACCTCTCTCCCTGTGAGTATTGCTTGAAGACTGCGCGCGGCGATGTTTTTAGAACAGCAGCAGTAATTTTAGCTGGCCGCACATGTGTTCTTGCGCGTCTACCCTCCCCCCTCCCCCCCCCCCCCCCCACCAAGTAGTGCCCAAACACATTTACACTTCAAGGAATAGTAGAACAACTTGTCTACTACATCTATTCCTGGCCGTGGGCAGTATAGTACGTCTGTGCAAAAACAACAACAACGAAATGTTATGTGGGGTAGAACTTTGCCGAACTATATCTATAACTGAAAGGCTCGCTCCGTATCAAAAACGTTACTGCAGATATAAATGAGAATTTTCGGGTGTCGAGGTGTCGAGCGTAGCACGTGCGAAACATTGGGTGTTACACAGTTAAGCGAAAGTTCCCTATTATGAAACTAATAATAATTTGGTAACACATGTGCAGACCTTGGTAAATACACATCATAGATATCGAAGACCCCTCACGTCGCGTGCTGTAGTAAACTAGTAACGATACTTGTTGTTCACATCGACATCGAAACTCCTTCAGTCACCATGAATCCGGGACTATTGAGTGTAGCGATTAGTTAACGTGGACCTCGCAACGATGGAATTAAATCGGGTACAGTTCAGACGGGCGATTACGTATTGTCTGTTCACGCATCGGTTCGAGAGTTTGCTGACAAGCGTACACATACTTTGTGAGGAGATTGCGATTTCTATAGGGCACGCTGTGAGTATCTGTGAGTGCTAATGCATCGAACTTAGGGCAATACTGCTATCTATGTATAACTGTTCTGCTTTATCTCTCTGTTTTTTTTTTTAAGCCAAAAGGCGGGCATAAATAATTCGGTGCACCGTCGCAATCCACTTAGAAGCACGCCCATACGAATGCTAGCGCTTTTCATATCTCCTCAAGCGCATGTCAGGAAGCGCTTGTTTTTGACTGTGCATGATGTAGAATTGCCTTGGACCCAAAATTTACCCTTCTTACATTGGTGCCGCATTCATATCCATGTGACACAGGCCGAGCACGTGTATTTGTTGCTCATGACATCCAATATGAACTGCAAGGACGGCGGGCTTACCCCCGAGGAGTCCTAAGTAATCTACCTTTCCTTCCCTCTCTTCCTCCTCCTCCTCCTCGTCCTTATAAACATACTTGACCCAGCGATTCACAAGGCTAACGCATTTCTTTTTTGACAGAAAATATCAATTCGAATTTATCCCCACGGAGCTGACGCCGGATCTCGGCGCTGAAAAGTATAGCCGGCTAAAAATGCAGTCTCGAAGCCACTGTGCAAGTGTCTCTCTCTCCGGAGCTTTGGAGCAGCGAAATGACCATCGAGGCCACATTTTAATCTTCCAAAGTCTTCGCAGTGCTGACGCCGTTTACGCATTGACTTCGGGGACATTTTGCAAATACTTCAAGCATTTAGAACAACATCTTACTCATGCTCGAGAATTCCAAGATGTTCAAAATAAGCCCGAAGAGATTCTTGCAGAAGGAGTATAGGGAGGACGCGAACGTTTGCGTTTAAATACAATGACTGATCAATTGCTTGTTAGCATGACTCCGCGCTAACAAGTTTTGCGTTAGGCTGTCGGTTGAAAACCAATATCGACTAATAATCCATCCGGATGTCTTTCGCTTATCAACGGCACAGCCTCCGGAAAAGCAGGAAGTGCGACTGCCAGCTTGAGTTCGTACGCACTGCCGCTCGAGACGGCTCTTCATGTCAGCGTCTTCGTCGGCAGTCGATGCGACGCTGCCGCGGCCGCCCATCGGGCTTGCCTGGGGTTTCTCTTTCCGCTTGCCGCGGCCTGGCTGGTTTGCCAGCGCGAAACGGGCTCCTCCGCGGGATCGGGCGGGCCAACGCGACGGCAAAGTTCGTTTTCTCCTTTCCAACTCTAGACAAAGCAGAGAGAGAGAGAGAGAAAGAGAGAGGGATAGAGAAGAGAGGGCACCAGCTAACGGCCGGAGAAGGAAACACTATCTAGGGAACAACCGGCAGAATACAAACTTCCCTGGTTTAGTACCTAGATTCCCCGTTGAGGATCATCTGGGGAAGAAAAGTAGTTGATTTGTATCCGCGGTTTCGCTGGGCGAATAAGCGTGGCGAAATCGGTACTCCACGCCCGCAGTTCCTTTCACGACTCGGCCTATCATCGGCAAATCGAAAAACGCAAAGTTCCAAGTAAGCTGGGCCGGGTATTTGGCGTTTCCACGCTGGCTAGCGTGTAGGGCAATTGCTTTTATTTATGCGCGGTCAATTATTTTCGTGGACACAGAACACGCTTAAGCAACTAGTTGCGCATGTATGTCACGTCAAGCTTGGACGTAATCGCTTCTCAGATAATTTCTCGCATTCCTTTCATCTTAATAATGTTAATGAGAAGCTTTTCTTTTCTAGCCCTCCCGGACATTGCTGACTGTGGCTGCTGCTGCTTTGTCAAGCCGAATAGCACGCACACGTGTGTGGCATGAATTCCTTTATTGTGGCGAAGATTTATATGTCTTCTTTTCCGAGGTTTATCATGTCTGCTGGGTATGTTTCTCGCTGAGTAAAATAGACCAATCTTACAAACAGTGTAATATTAAACTGGACTGATTCGGGAGACGGCGTAATCTGCTGTAGCGTGGGCAACATGGCTCGGGGGTCTTCGCGTCTTGCTTGCTGGTTGGCCGGGCAGGCACGTAAACGCTATGCTGCAAAGCGCGTTGCAGAAGATCAATATTTCTACAGCATTCATTTAAGCGCTTCACGAAAGCTCCGCTTCATGTAGATTTTAACGTGTGCGTTGGAGCTGCATAATTTCTTTTTTTTTTCTTTCGCGCTTCAACAAGAATTTTCGTGTCAGACGCTATAACAATACTGTACTTGCCCACACGTTCCTCAGCCCAACCATACCTCACCAACGTCGTAGTTGTCATGATCATCATAATTATCATCAGGGCACTTAAGTACACCGCAGAATGTGATTTCCATTTACGCCTGCCCTGCGTAAACAGACGTCATAACAAAGCCTCCAAGCTTCTCAATCTCATCAGTACACGTACCCTAATGCTTTACTCTAAAATTTCGCTTTTAGTTTGGCGGATATCACGCACTGCCCAACTCCACTGGACCTTCTTAATATAAACTAGAATATACGCTACCCTAGTTTCCTCAGCAACTCATACAATTTCTTCAAAAGTTTTGAAAGCGTTGCTCAATGGCCGGACTCGACTTCGGGTGGGAGAGAGAGAGATGCAAATGAAAGGAAGGCAGGGAGGTTAACCAGACTTAAAACGTCCGGTTTGCTACCCTGCACTAGGGGAAGGGAAAGGGGAAATAAACTTCGGGTAGCGCGCATAACACTGTCGAACCTTCTCTAGCACAGCCGGGACAAGAGCGCAGTGCACATTCCTTTTCTCTTCTGCGACTCGAAGCGTCAGGTCTCACATGGTTCAGACGTGGGGCTGGGCCCCCTCACGAAATTTTAAAGGGGGACTCGGGCCCACTTGCTTTGTGATCAGCAATACATGCACACATGCGGTGTGGCTTTGAGACTTGTGACAAAGACTGTGCATGTCCAATTCGATTCGGCCAGTCTAGAAGGAATGAAAGTCTGCCTCTCAGCTTTTAGCGCACCCCTCGCAGCACGACGAAAACTTGGGCGCGCTCGCCAATCTCCAGTCTGCCACGACCTGGTCAGCCGGCGGGGCCTGTGGCGCCATCTGCAGGAGATCGACGGAACTGCATCCCGACAAAGCCGGCACTCTCGTGTAGCGTTTGTTCCTTGCATCGAGCACATTTCACTTACTTACTTATTTATTTATTTAAGGAAGCATTGCCAGTCTGAATGCCAGACTTTAAGCAGGGGAGAAAATACAGAACAGAATGAAATGTAGAGGTAATCTTACTGCAGTAAAAAGTAAAGAAAGAAGAAAAGTAATAATCGTATAGACAAAAAAATTTATAACTGAATAAGTGATATAATAAACATAATAAAAATAAATTAAATGAACGAGAAATAAAGCCGAAGCTTGCTCCTGTATAGACTACTCGAGTCTGCTAATAGTGCACCGTAGACTAATAGCACATTCCGAGTTGCAATGGATATGTGCACACGGTGCGCCAACATGAAATTCAGATTTGCGTTTGAATCCGGTGAATTTCTGTCCTCCCACCTCCGGAATAAATGAAGTTGCATGACGAAACTTTTTCAGCAGGAGGGCTAAGTACCAGATGTGAGCGATTGATGTACCGACATACTTCTACTGTAGTGCATATACGAACACATATCAGCTGTTCCTTTTTATACTTGCACACGCACAATTGCGTTGTTGTCATCGACATTTGGGGTGTACCATTCATGACCGTTCATAATATTGAGAATGATTTCAAGAGAATGAATTAATGAATCTATGAGCGGAAGCTCGAGTGAGCTTCCAACGAAGACTAGTGCTAAGAATGTTGATATTACAACAGCGCTAAATAAATATGCACTTAACGAGGGAATAAGAATTTTAGGAAGGAGGTTCACAAAATCGAAAAACAAGCCAACCAAAAAGAACGTTTTCTTTCTTTTTTCTCTGCTTAAAGTTGTCCTTAGCATAACGCAAAAACCACCTCGAAGTAAATGAGAAAGAAAGAATGTTTCTATTACAAGCTGTTTTCTTTGTACGCCACTCTTTTATGCAAAGGGTGGCATTAAAGAGCTTTTACACAAATGTATGTACCAAACTGCTTTCCTCTTGAAAGGGCTATTCAAGCGACCGAACCATTTGGATGCACATCGCCTTTGCAGTGAGTCGCTTGTCTGATGTTATACACATTTGAATAGCCTTTGGAGTAAAGCATACCGCTATTATGCAAACTTCCTATAACGTTTTTTTTTTTTCGCCGCCTTATAGTACGTGTATGCTGTTGTGCCTCCATTACACCGATGTGATTATATTTTGACATTTACACCGTCTTTTCTTAAGACAACCTTTTTGTCTGGTTATAAGAGGCGCAAACGCTGCAAGCACCCGCATTCATTATAAGCGGGATGCCGACGTAACAATCTCCACGCGCCAAGAGAGGGCTGTGTCATAGAGCGTGTGAATTTTGTGCGGTATATCCCCAGCCGCAGCTAGAACGTGAGTAAAAGCCCATCGTTTCGAACATGCTCGTTCCGAAGCGGAGGTTGATTTTCAGAGGTGGCCTCAGCCTTTTCGGATGAAGAGGTCAGCTTCCCACGGATTATTATTATTATTATTATTATTATTATTATTATTATGACGATGGTGATGATGAGTAGAAGTAGTAGTAGGAGGAGGAGGAGGATGAGGAGGAGGAGAAATTTATGAAAACGTACTGTATTCACTCCTTTTTCTCCATTATCTATCTGTCATATCTAAGAAGTTTGTAGATTTGCTTTCTTTCGTCTACATGGTGTGTATGCTAAATGACTGAAAAGGAAGACCCATAAAAGTTTTGAGTACTTACCAGTTTTGAAGAAGACAAGTCCAACTTGTCGAAACGTTGGCTCCTGTTTCTACCTTGTTCTCGTTTTGCCCATCGTCTTGAATTTCCATCCCCCGCCTTCCCCGTGTTTTACCAGATTTAAACAACAAGTAAAGGCTGCTCGTGTGCACTTTCTATAATATCCATTTATGAACGAAAAGTTATGGACAGAATACGCCACACGAGAAACCCAGTGACAGTAACTAAGATGCACTCGTACCGATCTTTGCGAAATACTGTAAATAGAAGACAGACTTTGAAGACATATTCCAGCGCTAGACTATATTTTGTCATTCAAATGAGAAATTTGAGAGCAGGTTACTGCGTGCGCACATTCCCTTGGATCAGCGCCCTCTGGCATTACGGGATATACGACCTCAAATAAAGGTGCTTTCCATTCGTGCGTATGTATAGCTCACGTCTTGCACACTCCATTTGCGGCTCCGGCGGCCGCTCCACGTCCAGATACTAAATATCCTCGGAGCACAACGTAGGCACTTCATTTCGCCTCAATCATAGCCTCGGACTTTAACCAGTCATAAAGCTGAACCTAAAGCTAAAGATAAAACGAACGTCGCATAGAGCTAAAGCGAACGTTGACGCATGCGCGCGTCTGTTAATTATCATCCAAAATGTCATAACATTTTTGTAGCGTCCCTTTCGGATGGGGTCAGCATATTTCAGCGACTCACTCAAAGTGCCGCAGCGCCTCCTGTCCAGCGCTGTTTCGCCATAAGGAGTTAGATCCGTGACAAACAGTTTTGGCACTGTCTGGTTCTTCATCGTCACTATAATGTGACAATATCGTAAGCTGTTATTTGTGCGCGAGACATTCTGGAAACTGCTAAACGTAGAAATTTATCAACTCAGTGAGATTAATAAGTGCCAGACAATGAATTTGCAATGGGGCATTAGCTTCGGTAAGGTTTACGCGCGCGCGAATACGCCAGGTACTTCGGTTCCAGCACGATTCTAAGATCACCATACCCGCGTTGGCGTAGCCGTCGTGTGAGACTGGCACGAACACTACATAGAGCCAAATTTCCCCCCTATTATTATCGCTATATCTTAAGACAGCGATAATTGGAGATCGCCGGGACACGCCATCGTCCTGCAATGTGGGCGCAAATTAGCATGATGGTGAGGCTGATGATAATTCTCACTTTGAGGGTCTATGTTAAGGGCCAGATCACGGCTCCCTGGAAAGCTGGGGGGCGAAGGAATAAAGATGCATTGCCCCACTCAAACCAGTAAACGGGTATAAAAGAATCAACTCTGCGTCGTAAACGTCGTATGCGTGCTATAGAGATGGCAGTAGCATAGAAACACGTTGTCACGTCACAGTTAAAGCAACGTTTTCATTCATTCATTCATTCATTCATTCATTCATTCATTCATTCATTCATTCATTCATTCATTCATTCATTCATTCATTCATTCATTCATTCATTGTTTTCTTTTTGTACATTTTGGGATGGTTGTGTAAGCGCAAGCCATTCGTCGCCGGCAAATTGTGACGTGCCTTGCGTATGAATCGGTATCGCATGCGGCTTCTGAAAGCGGCCATAGCCGCCGGATCACGTTTGTGAGATTTGCATAGCGACGGTCGAAGATCGAAAGTGCTCCCAGCGTGGCGGCTCGAGGTACGGGTGTGTGTGTGCATTTAGATTGGTTTGGTGTCAGGGTGGTGTCGGCTGCTTTCTAGAAATTTCGAACCGGATATCGCCCAGGGCACCGATAAACCTTATTAGCGGATCTCCTTTTCAGAGAAGAACCAGTAACATTGTTTTACGGGTCAATACATCGCGGCGACCTACATATTGAAGAAGCTTGGGCATGTTTGCGGCCCCAGTAAGTGGCATTGACGGTATTGACCCTTTGTATAACCCTCAGAAATGCGTTTGCTCAGAAGTCTTTGGAACATCGCAGGAGAAGACGAGAAAAGAGAGGGAGAAGGCAGGGATGTCAACCATAAAGGAGTCTGGTTGACTGCCCTACGCTAGGAGAAGGGAAACACGGGAAATAGACAAATAAGAGAGAGAGAGAGAAAGAGAGAGAGAGGAAAGACTCGATGAATGCATGTACGCGCTTGGAGCGCGCCACATAGTCCAAAGCGTTCACACAGGCCAGTCAGCCTCAAGATGCACACAAGTGCCTTCACTGCTTTGCGGGCCGACGACGTATGCACAAAAAGCAAGGTGCATAGAAAATCAATACAAGTAAACATGGAAGCTGTGCCTAATGAGCCTTTAGAGACCTCGTTCAGCTACTTTGTGCAACAAGTGAAAGAAATCACGAGAACTAAAATATGCGTCATCAGTGGTATCAGTTCAGTTACAGATGTTTTACAAGAAGCTGCCGCGATGTTTGGCCTATAGGATGCCTGCTGACGGTTTAGGCAGCAAGACGCCGCGTTCTAGGTTGATAGGTGAGTCGGTTCGTGCTTTTACACGCACGCACGCACTCACACACATATGTCGGTTCGCGAGAACAAAACTAGTCATGGCTGTGCTTTTTCAGCAAGCGCATTTTACGCAACTTGAAACGGCCGTACTAAAAAATAATATATAAGACCTAGCGCAAGATACAGGACTAGGAAGACGAAACACAGGCGCCGGCTATCAACTGGTAGTTTATGTTTAGGAAAGAGATATATCCACGAAACCTCGCGAGAAGACAATAAAAGTTGTATTAAAAGCTATGCGGATCATCAAGCTTAAGTCAAAGGGCGTGTATTAAATTCTGTGCAACCGACGCATATGCGTACAATATTGTGTGCTTTCATACTATATGCAGCGTGAAACCTCGCGCAATGTTTATGTTCATCCGCCAGAAAGGTTGCACTTTAAACTCGTGCAATATTTATGTCTATGCTGCTATACACCGCTCGCAAGCTATGCCAAAATGCAAACACCTCCAAGCCTGTCTTTTTATTACATCATATTCGCTCTGACTTACTCTGAAAGAGGAGGCCTGGCCCATCAACCGCTGTACAACAGTGAGGTTTTTAAGCACGAAATGCTTTTAGCTTCCGTTGTCGGCTATCTTCAAGTGGCCTTGAGCGAAAATCCAGGGCATGGGGTCTTTATTTCGTGGGTTCATGCCCCAGAAAGTGAATGTCCAGAATACCCCAGATAGTGGATGGCAAAACGGCGCCGCGGTAGCTCAATTGGTAAGAGCATCGCACACATAAAGCGAAGACGTGGGTTCGTTTCCCACCTGCGACCAGTTGTTTTTCTTCATACACCTTCATTCCCATTAATTTATCGTTTCTTTAATGCAATTGATAAGTACGCGCAATTTACCTTACGCTGTCCCCGGTGTCTTTGTTTGTTGGCTTCTTAATCGATGACTAATAAAAATTGTGCCCTCGGTTTCCTTCCTTCTCGTGCATAAAATTGGAATAATATTGGAAGTGAATCTCCTCAGTACGCGTGTGTCACGCTACCAAATCAAACTGAAGGCGGACATATATTACTATGGGTCTTCTGCAAGTAAGGAATTAAAACAGTAATAATAATAACAACAAATAAGAAACCGTATTTGTGGTCGCTTAGTGACCACGTCAAGCGAATTTTCAGGCAGCCTTACGCAGCAACTATAGAAGCGGCGGAACATCTGTCATTGAATAAAGCAACCACTTATTCCCCCCATTCGGCCCTACCGTAAACCATGTTAACACGGTATAGCCCGGCAGTTTATAGCCTTCCTACTACCTCTTTGTAAACTGAGAACAAAGAACCGCTGCGTTAGAAGGTCCGAGTCAAACAAAACTCGAAGGCTACTTAAATCTCGCGTTATACAACCCAGCGTAAATCATTTCGACATTGAATAATCGGTCGTTTAAAACCAGCTTGAGAACGTGAGGGCTCCATGAATAACGCAACCAGGAAACAAACAAACAAAAATACGCTCGAACAACGACGATGTTACGTTGCGTGCGGCATCAGAACGCGTGCCGCGATGCATGGAACGAGGCGCGGCGGATTCGAAGCGGCGGCAGCGGCGAGTAACTCATTTGCAGACCGTTGAGCGCCGCAGATTCGAAGACGCGATAACCACAAAGGCGCGCACGTTTTGCGAAGAGAGAGAGAGAGAGAGAGAGAGCAAAGCCACGCGGGAACACCGAGGAGAGGAGACGAGCAGCAGCGTGCTTCTGAGCCAGCCAGCCAGGTTTCAGGCGAAAAGAAAGAACACAACCAAAACGAAGCCAAAGCCTAAAAAAGCAGCCAAAACCTGATATAAGGCACTACTACGCGCGGACAGCGGGCGAAACGAGGCTCAAAAACGCCCGCGCCGTATCCTCTCCGGCTAAATCTACCGGCCACGATCTTGTACGAGAGTCGGCCGCAAGAGTCGATCTCGAACTCTGTTTGGGGCCCATAACTTATCGGGAATTGTTTTGGGGCACGTCCCCTTCTTCGTCCAACTCTCTCTCTCTCTCTTTCACAGCTCTTCTTTCTTTCCTCTTCATTCTTGCCCTTAGTTCCGAGTTCGGCCGGCCTTCGCACATTAGCTTCTCTCCTCCTTTCCATCTCTTCACCGCTTCTCCCATTCCTCCTCGCTGGCTTCATCGCCACGCCGTCTTGGTCGCCGCTCCGACCGGCTACCCCCGGAGGCCGGGGCGAAGAAAGGCTGGGATGAGAGCTTGGAAAAAAGAGGAGCGTTCCGGACCCCGGCGGACCGCCGCTATTGCCCGCGATAGACGCCTCTTGTGTTTAGATAGCTAAACAGAGGGAGTGGTCGGGCCCGCAAACGAATAATTAATGTGCTCCTCACGCTTCCTTCCACTTCATGACCGGGGTTAAATCCGAGTGCCTTTTCTTCCGTCGACGTGGAAGGGCGCCTGCTCCTCCCCCTCCCCCCTTCCCCCGGCACTCTCGGCGAGCCCATCAAAAGCAGCAACAACAACATCGCGGCTTTTGTCTGCGACCTATAAGGAGCGCGCGGCCGTGGGTCGGGCGAAGTAAGTTGACGACGAAGAACGAGAACAATAACAACGACCAAAGGAAACGGCAAAAGCGGTGCGCGGCGGGGGGTGCATTAATCTCGAAGCTCATTGGCCCACCTCCTATACCTCTACGCGCCATCTCGAGTGGGGCATCGATAGTCCGGGCGCGGAGCCGCGCGGAGACGTCACGTTCGAATCGCCCGTTGCACGGGGTCACTTCGTCCGCGCGTTCCCTGCTGCAATTTGCACCGACACACTTCGGGCGGGGAGGAGGGAGAGTGATAGGGAAGACGCGACCGCAAGGATAGGACATCAGCCACCGAACGGCATCACTCTCAACTTCACTGCGATATCTGTATACCCAACGCTTCGCTTGAACGACCTCCTCCGCCCGTTCCCTAGAGAGCTCTCGCTTCCCGAGGAGGTAGGTCTCAAACAGACGCTCGGATCAAGATTTCCGTGCAGTTAGAAGAGACCTGAGTCATTGAATGGACACTCTCGTGACCACATTGAAAAAACAAATGCAGAAGAATTGGGCACCCTGGATTCTCCGCAGCTTTCTCGGTGCTTGTCGTTTCTTAGTCTTCGATCGAGATCCAACGGATTGAACTGCGTTGTAATGGAGAGAAAAATTAATCGACCTTGATTAAATGCACACTAATGTGCATGCGGTGTATGAGAAAGTTGCCTTCAAACGTGCGGATATAATTTGGCATGTTCGAACGAATGGCACAATGGAGATAAAAGCAATTAATACACAATAAGACATTCGACAACATTTATAACAAATCAATGCTTTAAATGTCTTCTGCAGTGTTTAAGTTGGAGTCCGGACATTTAAGTGGCCGCACATTCTTTTCGAATAAGTCTTGACTGTCGCATCGGTTCGACGGGCAGCGCCTCATGTGATGACTGTGGTCGCGAGCAGGCTCTTCAACAAGTTCTGTGTGACTGTCCTCGCTACAATGTACAGAGACGATCAATCGCGATAGCGCGCTTTGATCAAAGGCCTTTATAGGAGGAAATCATTTTAGAATGCCGACCTCACAAGTAATCGAAGCTGCAGGCGAAGAGGACACTGTTGTAGGTTTTAAGGACAAGAGGTCTGCGTAAGCGGCGGCAGCCCGAACTGGGGCTCGTTGTGCTACAAGTGATCATACGCTGTGATAGTCTGCGGTGACAGTGATAGCAGACGAAGAGGAAACGAAAAGCTTTGTACAACATGTACATATAGCAGGTAATAGCATGCACGTAGCGATGCCAAGAGAGAGAGAGAGCAAATGATAAAGGAAAGGTAGGGAGGTTAACCAGGACTGAGCCCAGTTGGCTACCCTACACAGGGGAAAGGGAAAAGCGATGCCGAAGAGCGCACCAGCCCGACGGGGTGACTGGTGGGCGACTCTCTCTCGAATAACGGGACAGTTCTGCCTTAAATCCCTTTGGCAGGAACGAGGCAGGGCCGGTGCCGACATCAACCGCGTCGCTTTCCACTTTCGCGTAGCAGAAGTCCAAACTACATACCACCGGTCTCCATGGCAAGGGGTCAGCAGTTCTGTGGAATTCTGAAGGCTGTCAGTGGATTAGTCGTGGTGCTCTGCGTCCCCCGAACGCCTCAGTTCGACCCACGGAGAGGGTTCGGCAGTTTCCTGGAACTTTGCAGGTTGTCACCAAGGGCAACCACTTCAGAAGAACCAAGGGAGAGGGGGAGCGTCCGTTGCCTCGATGTAGGTGTGGCACAACACAGTGCTCCCGCCATCTCTCTCTGCTTTCCTATAACTTTACCTTCGCCTCCCCCGTTCCCCAGTGCAGGGTCGCAAACCGGATTTTCCCTTTTAGTTAACCTCCCTGCCTTTCCCCTTTTCTCTCTCGCTCTGTGCAGACATATCGATCTCTCCCTCTGTGCGACATGTTTGCTTTCATTGTCCCCGTTGTATAATTTTAGATGGAACGTCGCATGCTGCCAATGTAACGTTCTTCAGAGACCCAGCCAAGCTGTCTAGAGCGGCTTTTAGCTCCGAAGACCATCTAGATTTTCTGGATAAATAACGATTGATTGATTGATGATTATCTGAAGTTGTTTATGGATGCGTGTATGTGTAATGCCTCGCACTTGTACCAGTAGTAGTAGTAGTAGTAGTAGTAGTAGTAGTAGTAGTAGTAGTAGTAGTAGTAGTAGTAGTAGTAGTAGTAGTAGTAGTAGTAGTAGTAGTAGTAGCAGTAAGTATGGCAAAATACTACGACAAACTGCATAGTAAGCAAGAAATAGCTAAATGAATAAATGTTCATTACCGCAATATACATGTTGTGGTAGAGAGAGAGAGAGAGAGAGAGCATGGTAAAGCAGGGCGGTTAACCAGACTGAGTCCAGTTGCCTACATACACGTCGGGAGGGGAAGGGGGAGTGAAAGAGAGAGAAGACACACATGAGTCTATATCGCACTTTCATATGCACTAAGTTAGGTGCTGGATGTCTACTGTCGGGCACTCAAGTCTGTTGCCTTCAGGTTGTGAAGAAGCGCTCGAATGGCTTTCTGGGCTAGTGTGGCAAGTGTAAACAGAAGATTAGAGGTGGGCGAATATCATTTTTTTTTCATTCGAATCGAATTCGAATATTAGGTATCGAATATCGAGTCGAATAGTCAACCGCAGACGCATATACGTATTCAAACCATTAATACTTGTTTCTGTATAGTTAGGTACCACGCCTGTGTGTCTAGTCAAAAAAAGAAAGAAAGAGAGAGACAAATTATTAGGGCCAAATAATCAGTTTTAGACACAAGATTATGGATTGTCATTAAAAACTGCATGATTAGCTTTTCGGCATCTTCAGAGCCTGATTGCAAACAAGCTTTCAAAGAATGAATGGCTTCTGTGGTAGAATCAAGCTTCACAAATATGCTAAATGAGTGGTTGCCGAAAAAGAATGAAGAAGTTGTGGTAAAACATAAGAAAATCAAGAAATCTGATCAAGGACTTGTATGCCTTAAACACATGTACGAGGGCCAGTTGCAAAAAAAAAAAAGAAAATCATTGGTCGTAGCATTAAAGATAAAAAAGCTACATGACTAGCAAAAACATTAAATAGCGGACTACAAGCAATTCTCACAGGTTGTCAGGAAGGCTTCTTCTGTGAAGACGAAAAAAAAGGTGGCCTTATTTGCTTTGTTTCTGCATACATGCCTTCGAAAACAATTGCTATTGTCTTGCTGCTGATAATTTGCGATACCTTATTTAGCAGATGGAGAACAGTAACGCAATTTTAACAGTTGGTTGTTGTGAAGTATTCGGTTAGGTTCAAATGTTCGAGAATACCGAATAGTTCCTTTTCTAATTCAAATACGAAAAGCTAGCGTGGAATATTCGATTCGTATTCGAAACTTCAGATAAACATCCACCCCTACGGAAGTTATATTAAGGTTTGGTTTGAATAACATTAAACAACTTGTTTTGTGCAGCTTAGTGGTTGATTCGAGTAACAGACATCCACCTATTGTCCGGTTAATTTCCCCTAGTTAGCACGGAGTCTAGAAATGAAGAAATTATTGCGTTTTGCAAATCTTCAATTGGTCAAATTGCTGGCTGATCACAGAAAAATGGCTGATATATTCAAGGTATGTCTACAGAATTAATATAGGATAGATGTGGAGCGTAGGCTTACTCCTCGAAAGGAAGCGTAACAGCAAGTAACTTGATCTACTGGAGGTTGGAGGAGGAGGAGCAAAAGGAGGAGGAGGAGGAGGAGGAGGAAAAGGGTGAGGAGGAGGAGGAGGAGGAGGAGGAGGAGGAGGAGGAGGAGGAGGAGGAGGAGGAAATAGATATAGAAGGCAGGGATGTTAACCAGAAATGCGTCTGGTGGGCCATCGTATTCTGAGGGACGGGAGAGAGGGAATAGAAAGATGAGATAGAGCAACTCGAGGTTGGAACGGCGTGAGAAGTGAAGGCGCTCAATGTTATGCGTCTTGGTGCTTGATTCTCGCTAAAGTTGCAGAATGCGCGGCTCATAAGCGTTATCCGGAAACGAAATGCAGTATTTGAGATGTATCGAGCATGCGCAAAATCGTAAAGGAATGGCCGTGTTTAAAAAAAAAAAAACGCTTCAACGGAAAGCAATTTTGCTAGACGCAAATTTAGTGTCCGCATGAAATATGAACTGTTGGTCCAGCGCCGCGCTCTTTTTCTTGATTAATCCTTTGTTCTTGCGTGTTGCTGTCACCTGTGTTCACGCGTGCTTAAGTGTCCTGGTTGGTTGGGGCCGATTTAATGTTTTAAGCTCACGTTCTTATTTTCACCCTACGCCGGATGGTAGGTTGGCCTTAGAGATGAAATTTGACGCCCCAAAGCAAGACGGGGGCTGTGAAAGGCGGCGTATTGGATGTGTTTGGATAAGTATTTTGACCACCTGCCATAACCAGAAACATGCTATACTTTTAGCCTCTTCACTTGGGCCTCAGTTAACGTCAACCAACCTGCTAACAGTTCTTTGCGCCAAAGCTTTTTTTTTTTTCACGCATCACGGCTTACAATTAAGTTTTGGCGAAACGCTTAAATGCTAGCCGGCGTCTTTTTCAATACAGACCTCGCGCCATTGTTCTTCTTTATTCACAAAGTAATACATGGAAAAATCCGCTGCTCACACTTGCTTTCTAACGGGCGCTGTTACATTCTGCAGAAAGGCACAAGGCAACAGCGCGTCTTTGAGCCTTCAAATTTTTGTCACCCTCTATCTAGAGCGCAGGTGATACATAACGCCCATTCAGAGTGTCTGGATATCTTCATGCATAATTGTACCCTCTTCGTGTACACATTTTGTGCTCTGTTAAAATCAATATTTGTGAAATTATAATTTTTGTGCGTTCTTGCACGTGTGTGTATGTGTGCGTGTGAGCTTGGCTCGTTCTTCCTGTGCATTATTTTGCCGATTTCGCCTAAGGCCCTCGAGGTTGTTCCTGCGCACTTTAATAGACACCTTTAATTGATTGATTGACTGATTGAGAGTTTATTATATGAAAACATATATATATATATATATATATATATATATATATTTATTTATTTATTTATATAGAAGCACAAAGGGAAATGGGGAAAGAGCAGGCTGGCAACTGGCACCGACGGGGGCACAAAGCCTGCCTACTCTTTCAGGAAGGAGAGGATAGAAAAAGGAAGTTAAGGAGAAGGAGGAACTGTCATAGTGTACGGCAATAATTCGACGCATTAGTTCATGGGCGTCGCCTCCCCTAACTCGGCAAGACGCCCAATCGGATTGCCACAGGGAAGTCAAGAGATGTCGCCAACATCAAATCGAGTTTCTCATACTATTGATTCAATTAAGTTTTAGAAAAGAAGTCACTGCTCAGAACGTAGACACGCTTTGGCCATACACAGATGTATACAGCGAAATAATAACAATAAAGAAAAAGAAAAAACAAGAACTACGTTGCAAGCTTCCGGCCTCAGGAGCTCAAAAAAAGATCGTCGTCTCTTCTCCACGTACAACAGCAGTGCTTCAGCGTGCGTTCTGCGGAAGTGGCGAGAAAGACGTGCCTCGCGGAGGCAGGCCGGATTGCGTTTTGCAGGAGCCCAGTTACGCAAGTCGATATCCCATTGGCGGCTCCATTAACGAGCGTTTCGCAACGACGTTGCGCCGAGCAATTGCCGCGGGCGATCGCTTTCGAGGCAGCGACGGTGATGTATGGCCTCCCTCGCGTGCTGCAACCGTCTGTGCCTCGGTTGCCGCCTCGGCGCAGTCTCTCCCTCTCTGCACCCTGATTGACCTATGCGGGTCGGCTTCGCCGGAAAAGGAGACTCCGGCGGGTCTGGTGTCAAAAAACGTGGAAGATTGCCTCAACCCGAGTTGCGATACTTCGCGAAACCGGCTATTCTGCGGGAACTGGATTTCGTGGTGGTAGACATTGAGACACATATAGAAAGCCTTCCTTACCCGCGTGAACAGGCCCTCGCTCTGAAAAGTGTTTTTTGTTGTTGTTGTTGTTGTCGTTATCGTTGTTTCAGGCAGTGATGTGCGCACAGTCACTGAGAAACAGTCCTTGACAAGTTCTGTCTTGAAGTGTTACACATAGGGTTGCTTCGTCGAACTGCGTCAGCAAGTAAATGAAAATCTTGGCTTGTATTATAGATCGAACGCACGAAAGGATCACAGACACAAAAATGATCGCAGACACAAACTTGTGCCCGTGAAGGAAGAGGAACACTTGAGTTCTGCCGTAACACTTGTTGTCTTGATTCTGAGAAGGACTGCAGGTTTCCCTTTATGGGAATCGAGCTCTTCTTTCTTGAAACGGAAATCCAGTCTCGAGAAACTCCTATGTGGCTTCGATGAAGGGGTAATTTGTATCTCGTAAGCAACGAGCTTTAGGTCTCTGTTCGAGTATCTCAGCACCATGCTCATCAGCACGCTGCCTAAATATCAGACGTCACCCGAAAAGATTTACGGGGAAAAAAAAAATGCATGGTCTTTCCCGTCGCTTTCTGCCTTGCTCTCGCAAACCTAACACGACATCAGCAGTTCGGCCCACAATGTATTCATGAATCGCGAACTGACGACAAGCGAAGATGTCATATCACCCCTCTTAACAAATTGCGTAATTGTTAATGAAAACACGAGCAAAATCCCGTGAGCACCAGTAATACAGAGCATGCACAATAAAAAAACCACCAACTTCCAGTCGCGCAAACAATACTACTAAAATATGCGTTCATCCTAACCCATCAACAGCATAAAAAGTTATGCTGCTGGCAAGCTTTTCAACGTGGATCGCACCACCTCAGTTAAGGTGCGACGAGGGCTTGCCGCACTATGACGGCTGTACGCATGCGCGACGCTCTGAACCAATGGCGTTTCCGCACTTTCTCACGTGCCCTATACACGCTGTGGCGCGCCTCAGCGGTGGCTGCGACCTCATAGAGAAAAAAAAGAAAAGGCCACGTGCTCCCGAGTCGAGCCGAGCCGAGCCGTGTGAGAAGCCGCCAGCGGATTCCGGCGGATACTCTCGGATATCCTCATCGGTCTTGGCGAAGCGGCTCGGCTGACCGGCAACCGACCATAATCGGCGACCGTCATCTCAGGCTCTCGGCGACGGTAGTGAAGGAGAGGAGGGTGTGCCGCTTCCTTGCAGCCGTCGTCTCTTTGAAGAAAGATCCCGCCTCGGAGAAAGCGCAAGAAAGAGAGAGAGAGAGAAAAAAAAGCAAAAAAATTCTCGCGGCGCGCCAAAGTGATAAATGTGCGGCCCAACCCACTTCTTCAATCATACTTTCGAGCCTTCCATCGCCCGCCGTGGCCACCCCGTCCACCCGAAGCCTGGCGCGCGAGCGGCGTATAATCACAAACCTTCGTCTTCTCAAGAACTTGGAGGTTAAAGAAAATAAAAACAACTAAGAAGAAGGTCCCTTCTCAAAGAGAAAGGGTTTTCCGGATTACGTAGCCACCACCGACGTCGCCCGGCTGCAACCCGACGCGAAGGGTGCTCACGGCGTCATTGAACGTGAGGCGGCCGCGGAGTCGAGTATACCTGCCGCCCAAAAGGCAACGGGACACTCAATATTGAGCAAGTTTCCATAATTCATCATCGCGACGGAAGCTTACTTTAGGTCTGTCGCAGGGACGTTATAACGACTTCGCGAAGGGTGAGACGGAAACCGCCTGCGCAAAGGCTCGTTCGTTCGGAGGCAGTAATCACCACCACCCTCTCGGACACACACACACCGTGGCGCTACACACAAAGGCTCGCACTGGGCGAGCGAGCGCCATACTGTCTAAATTGCAGTCTCAGTCACCGGAGCTGATTTAGAATTGAAAGCTGGCTGGGCTCAAAGTTCACTTCATCCCTTTTCATAAACGACACCGGGAGCGGTCGTTAGGAAGATTGATCTATCCCTTCTTTTGCAAAAAAGTCAAGCCCGCAACCGAGTGGCAGGAGCTCATTGTTAGTATATGGACGAGGACCTCCCTAGGAGACGGAAGTAGTTTGCGCGCATATATAGCTGAATGCCGGTTGATACATGTGGCGCAAGGCAACCGGTAATGAAGATCTTTAGATATGCGGCGCTAGGGCATCGCCAAAACGGCCGCGATGCTCGTAACCATAAACGCCTGACGTTCTCGCTTGATGTAAGCGTGCCTGCGTGAGGTGCTGAGACCAGATCAGCATTGCAGATAGGCATCGTGTTATAAGGGATAGAAAAAGAAAAGATCACTCCGGAATCCATTGGGCGTACTGCATTCAAGGAGATCTTTTCTGATGAGATTGAATTTAAAATCAGAATGCGCGCCTAAACCGGCTAAAACGTATTGCCGCATACTGGCTCTTGACTGAGAGCATGCTCCTTGAAGATTCGCCAGATAAGCTCTGGAAACTGGTCCATCGGCAGCACGGTGAATCAAGCGCTGCTGAGGCTAACGGCCTGTAAGGCTCTAGCACGCCTTGCAAGTAGGATATTTAAATGTTATTCTCAGATTTAGATCCAGACATTGGGTCGAAGCTCTTGAGGACATCCGCGAACATGGGAATATAAGACGAACCGGAGTACCATCACATCCACGCGTTTTTATTCCCGGATGACAGCATACTATAGAAAGCACGGCTGTAGACCTTTGACATCGTTTGCTTAAGCTTACGTGCGCGTGTGGTATTCCATAAAGCCAAATTTATTCCGCAGCCTTCCACGATGATCTGCCCTGATGACAGCTACGCAGTCAAACAGTCAATAATGTAAGATATCACTGTACGGCAATTTCACGGCATTCGCAGCAAGCCTAACGATGGCATTCTTAATAACAACAACAAAAACAAAAAAACAAAAAGCTTCGGGTGTTGTTCCTGCATTTCTAACAGACACTGGCTTGCTTCATATACGGTTCCCGGTGACATTTGAGCAGACGTTCAGTCGGAGTATTTTCCGGCCTTTAACGCTGGGCTAAATCCACCTGCGGCTACCGCAACCACCACCACCCACCAGTATGTGTCAGACCAGATTATAGCCTACACCGCGACAACGACCAACAACGTCAGCCAGGTAAAAACTCATTCTAAAAGGTCGTATAAAGGTTGAGTGGTCAGATGTTCAATAAAATAGTACACACCCTTTCGATTTGAGAGTCAAAGTATGGCATATTTACACAATACGTGTTTCAAGGCGCGCTTAACTCACCGCGGTTCCCGAGTGGATATATGTCGTTCTACTGCTGGGCTCAGTCGATGACACACCGCTCTCGGAGGAAAAAATCGTCCGACCTTGACCTACAACTATACCTGCATTCACAAGGCCACAAAAGTCATATTGCGCTTCTTGAATGCGTCTGGACTGTAAACGAACGCTTGCGACTGATAGCGAACGTTCCTCAGCGTCTTCAAATTGCCCGCCTCTACATTATTTTTCTTATCGTTCCTTCTTCTTATTAGCTACCTCTCTCCTTTTCCCCTTCTCCAAGTGTAGGGTAGCTAACAGAGTCTATCCTTGGTTAACCTCCCTTCTTTTCCTTCTTTCATTTCTCTCTCTCCCTCTGCTGCTGCTGGGCGTGCGGTCTCGGCTTCGTTTCCGGGCTCCAGCGGCAGCACGTTGATGCGGCCGAAATACAGAAACGCTGGTGTACTTAGTTGGTGCACTTAGTTGGTGTACTTAGTTGGTGTACCCTGGTGTACTTAGAACACCAGGTGGTCAAAATTAATACGGAGTCCGTCAGTGCAGCTTCTCTCATAACTCAACTGATGCTTCGCGGCGTTAGAGCGAATGAATGAATGAATGAATGAATGAATGAATGATAATGGCGGAATATAACGGGGAATTATTAAATGGCGAATTGCTATTAATGGGGATTAATGGGGAATTATCATAATGAATGAAAAAGTCCTGCTCGACCGACATGGTGAGCGCTACGCACAAGCCCGTTTCTTTCTTTCAACGTCACAATATATCCCGACAGCACTTGTGCGTCTGTTCACTTCTGACAGGCTAGCGAGGACGAGACGTTTATTTACATTGCGATTCCCGGGAAAAAAAGGAGCCATTGTTGACGCTAGAGCTCGTCTCCGCACTTTCTTTCATAATCAATACAGGAAGCACTCATAATTCGCTAATCTGTTTTAGCACGTCGTTTCGTCTTGTGCGCAATTATGCGCAATGAGCACGAGAAGACGCGCGTTTCATGTTAATTAGTGTTTGCTCAGAGCGGATCATGTCTGACGGCCAATCAAGCCCTCCGGCATAAATATTAACTTTGGCGCTAAGTTCGTATCCGGAAGTGAGACTTTTCTGTTTTTCGATCTCTGGGGAAAACACATCCCTAGCCGCTTGCGAAGAGAGGTCTTACGGAAACAGGAGAGAAAGAACAAAAACAAAACGCAAAACGAAAGCCGAAGCTCTAATAGAATCAGGAAAAACTTCACAGTATTGTCGCGTTAAGTTGTTATCCCAATCTCAGGCTTGATATGGGGATTGAGGACCGGCGGCGAATAGCCGCGCACTTAAAAGTCGCTCCGAACAATATGAGTCGGAGAAATCTCGGCAGGCTCGAGATTTGCTTCGTCGCTTATCAAAAACGTTGGTCGTGAGCGAAGAAAAGAAATGGATTTGAGATTGAGAGAGCGCAGGGCCACCGCCGAGAAGTTGGGGATGTCTTCGATCATCTGGTTGTTTCGCCGATTGCGGATAACAGCCGTGGACAAAAAAATAATAAATAAAAAGAAAACGTAACGCGAGTTATCAGAACTAGGCAGCTGGCCCAGGCAATGCGCGGAGGGGTGTCCCAGACGAAACGTATAGGCCAGGGACGCAGAAAACCGCACGGATTCAATCAGCGCTTGGACAGGGCGCCTGTCATCTGTCTTATTTCGCTTCGGCGACGGTCAAAACAAACAAACAAACCATCAAAGAAATGGGAGCGGGCAATGTCTTTTTTTTTTTTTGTCACAGCGAGACAAAAAAGCCGAGGGAAAGAAGGCGAAGAGGAAGAATAATGGAGTTGAGGAAAACAAAATGCCGTTGAACGAACGATTCTTCAGAGGGTGAGGCAGGGCGCTGCCGATGCTGAGAGGAGCCACCCTGTAGCGTCGACTCGTCTGCTTCTGGACAGCAATGACAGTGGGCCACGTTGTCATCGTCTCCGAGCGACGGTGTAACCAAAATACCATGCAGCACTTTGGAAGCCGGAGCGGCTCTTAGGTAATTTATGTACGCCGAATTAGCGAAGCGCATGTGAAAGTTCACATTTAGGTTCACTGTATACGTTCTTGTGGTTATTTTGTTTCGATTCTGTAGTCTCTTTGCTACCTTCTGTCTAAACGATACCCGATCTCAACAAATAATTATCTGAGACAAGAAATTAAGGATTCGCAGGAACAGAGGGTGTCACGTCGTTCGCTACCACTATTGGCGGTAGCAGCGCACGTTAACTAAATTGGCTGTCGTTCTTACGTGCCACTGACATATACCCAACTTGCTAGCAAATAGTCTAGAAGGTTTGTTGCTATTGACCTGTATACTTTAGAAGCTATCCCTGTAGAGTACAAAACGCGAGAGCGCTGACAGCTTGTAGGGCGTGTATAGGCTTATTCCACAGGTTGCGCGCGAAGAAAAGAGCAGCAAAGGGATGAAGGAGTAAGGTAGTCTGTAAAGTGTCTATAGAAGCCCACAGAATAAAAATTTATAGAAGCTGGGCAACCTAGCAATCTGCCGCCCCCCCCCCTCTCCGCCCCCCTGCTCTCTCCCCCTCCCACCACTTTCATAATTCTAGTGAGATGCCCGTATAGAGTGTCATGAGATGGAGACCCACATAAAGATGTTGTAGGGAACTGCTTAATGACTATTGCCTCCTTAGTGCGGGGAAAACGAAGTTGAGAGCTATGTAACAAGTGTTGTAACCTTATTCAGAACAAATATTATCTTGTACCAGCTTGGTGGATTCGGGGGCCTAATGAACACGTGCCATCAACAGCTCGGACTATCCTGCACTGTTTTAAATGCAGACGAGCCCACGTCTTCGCTCGTCCGCTCCCACTGCGAGCGGCTTCGCATCCCGGACTAGAAGAAGCCGGCAGCGGCGAGGCTGCAGCTCCTCGAGTGCGCAAAACACACACGCCCGCCGCGCCGCCTGGAGAGCTGCGGTGGCGGCGAACGGTGGCATGGCGCGCGCAGCGTAACCGCGGGACGGTTTGTTTTGCGTCCTTGGCGCGCTCTGACAAACGACCTGGGGCTCTCGGCTGACGTTTACCCCAACGGGAGGGCAGCTGCCCGGCTCGCGACGGGTCGCAGGACGCTGACAAAACACAAACGGCGAGTGGGGGAGGGGAGGGGGGGGGCGCAAGAAAACAGGACGCCTCGAGGTCCTCGGGGACTGTGGAAAATGCGCCTGCAGTGAAGCGAAAGGAAAAGAAGGCGAAATACTCGCCGTTACGCATTCGGCGAAACCGGAGAAGAAGCGAAAACGGCCAACGAGGGCCTTCTTTTACCTGGATTCGGAAGCCAAAAGAAACAAGGCGGGTACGCAACCGACCGCGACTGCCGAGACCAACAGCGAAGAGAGATCTCCCGCGCGCGAATCTGCTGCTTGTCATGTACACCACGATGTGCGCTATGCCTGCCCGTTTGCAGTCACGGTCGGTGCTTCCGGCTCTCCCGACTGTTTATTTCCTCCTCGTGGAAGTCGTTTGACAGACGACCAGAGCTCGGGCGAAAAGAGAACGACGAAATAAAGAAGAAAAGCAGCAACAGATTCCCCCAAGACAATTCACGAGCTTTCTCTGTCTGCGACGCAAGTTGTATCGGCCTAAGATGCTACTAGTCTTGATCTTCGCCCGTATAGTTATAATGTAACCATCTCAGATCACGTTCAAATGATGACGCAAGGAGAGGGGGAGGCTTCGAATCTAAAGAATGTTAGCCTTGCAAATAAATGATTCCTATATATATCACTAAGCTTGATAAACGGCACCAGCAGACAGCGCTGTTTTAACCGGAAACGTTTTAAAACCATTATTCGAGGCAATTCAGGGTAATCGTTATTGGAATGAAAAAAAAAAGAACAGTATTGTGGCCCTGAAAAGTCCTGCCACGTTGATTGATACTCGCGGTTAAATGAAGCCAGCAAAACCAACAAAGAAGCATTATTGTGGGAAAGGGCTATACTGCTCTTTGAGCCAGAAGTTTACGGCGCTACGTGGCAACCATAATGTAATGCTGACGTCAAACATTTCACAGCATTTTTGCATCCTCGTCTGATTTTATTGCAGCGGAAAAAAAAAAGAAAAGATAGCCCGCCGCTGCAGTTCAATGACTAAAGCATTGCGCCGCTAAGCTCGAGCTCATGGGTTCGACCTCGGCCTCGGCGGCCGAATTTCGATGGGGGTTGAAATAAGAAAACGCTCGTGTACTTAGATTTGGGAACACGCTCAAGAACTCCAGGGGATCAGAAATAATCCGGAAGTCTCCCACTACGGCTTGCCTGATAATCAGATCGTAGTTTTGGCCCGTAAAACCTCAGAACTGAAAGCCACAGAAGGTTACCGGGTTTAGCTCCTACTCAGTGCTTCTTTATTAATATATTGCAAACTAGCGTCGCGACCCGATGATTCCACGCTAAGCTCGCAACGTAGTTACAAGGCATCGTCGCTACCTGAGCTTTAGTTCTCAGTTGGTCTGCAGTGGCCATGCCAAGCCACAGACCACTTCTAACACAGCAGTATAGCGGTCGTTTTAGAAGAATTCAAAAGGCTAATGTGGATCTATCTTATTGCTTCTCCTTTAAGTCCCTTTAATGCAAACTGAGCGTACACTGGCATAGGCAACAGGTTATAGTTACAAATATGACGAATGTCATCCGTAGACTGAATCAAGACAACTGCAAATCACAAATATAGAAGCAATGCATATTTATTCCATGCATGCGATGCTGCAATAACACGCCATCAATGGCAGGCGAGGAATTGCTGCAGCAGAGTGCCACAGGAACATGTTAGTTCCCTGAGTGCCGCACAATCTGCTTTGATGTAACGGGTCCGAGAAAGAAAACTGCACCGTTGACGATAGTGGCGCGCTCCTATATCCGAACAAGAAAAAAATATGGTCACGGAAAGATAGAAACGAAGTGATCAACAGTGGACGAACAAGAGAGCCTCAGCCTGAAGTCACAGTTTCGACAAGGACACATATCTAAGCTGGTGTTCATTTTAAATGCGCAAGCATTTCTAGGCTTACTCAACGACGAAACACCTCTGCCCGTCCGTCACGTAAGACGAGGTCGCCTTGAAGATAGGGCTCCCAGCAGCGAGTGAATTGATCTTCTTGCTGTCTCTCGTTTTAGCACGAACTAAGCGGTGAGAACACAGTGCACGCGAAGCTATCAGCACACGGCGCACTCTGTCCACATCGAAGATTGATTGATTGATTGATTGATTGATTGATTGATTGATTGATTGATCGATCGATCGATCGATCGCGGCCACACCCTACGCAGCCGCCTCCTGAGTACGGTGGATCACGGTTGATAATGGTTCACTTCGAGAAGAAGCAGCGTCATCGACCGTATCTATGTACACGTCTACCACCATCTACGGCGAGTACCGGAGCACAGCCTGAGATTAAAACTATAGGCAGCCAGCAGACCTGGAATTTGATCGTCTCTCCTTGTTTCATTACTTTACTTGTGTGAGAAACATCAAAAGACGATTCATGCCATGAGCACTACGTCCCAATATCAATTATTTATTAATGAATTCATTAATTTGATGATGATGCTGCATAGACGGTTTCACTCGCATGATAACAGCAGCGAGAATGCGGCCCCAAAAAACTTACGGTCACGGGCCTTATCAGCCTATAGTGCGCCGGAACACAATGTGGGTTTTTAAATTGTTTTGCTGTGCTGAAAGTCTATTTTTAAGTTTTCAGATAAAAAAATATGCACATTACGCCTCAAGACTAAGACAAAAAAATTCGTATAGATTAGGGCAATAGTCACTTGTAGAATTGCCATTATGTATAGAGGAAAAGTGTTGAAAATCTGCGGGTTTATATTTTAGCGCACTCCTGCTACTCGATATCGCAGCCAATGCCTTTCTTGTTCGTTAAATTTAGCGGGCTATGTCAACGAGAAAAACTGGAAGCCGTCCAGGGCCTATGTTGGGAAACAATAAAAGGGACTAGTGCGTTTTGAGGCGCAAGGGCCAGTAATGACTAAAGAGCGCCAAGAAATGGTATGATATAGTCAGTCGTGTGATCAATGGCAACGGGTACATGTGACATGGCTGTATAGTGGCCTAAAATCATTCGCTACAAAGTGTGTAAAATGCATATGTCTTAATGCTATGGCAGTGATATGCGGGGTGTACAGGGATTCGTATACGGCGAACGTAGAAAATGCGCTACGAAGGGGCGACAGGCTGTGTCAAGGGCAGTAGCCCTACATTCTCGCCAAAGCTCTTAGAACATAAGAGCCTGGAGGCATGCGCTATACAAGACGCCACCAACGCAGCAGTGGCCTCTCAAGGAGAGACCGTGCTACGAATTTCTTGGGCTTATAATATGTAGTGTGGAGGCTTCATTTAAAATACTTAAGACTGGCTTGGTGCCAAATAATGGTTCCTAACCGAGAAACATTGCTGGGTGAAGTGGGTCATGCTTTCCGTAAGCTAGCGCAAAGTGCTTTTTTCCTTTCAGCATCTGCTTCCGAACGCTCCAGCAGCACGTGACAACTATGAATTTCAATTAGGTCGCACAGTCTCAGCTCCTTCCATCTTACACTCAACTTTGTTTTCAGGCTTGCTTCTGAAAGTCCACACAAGAGTGATTGCCTATAGCCACATCGCGTTCGGAACGTTGGCAGCGCAGTTGCGTGCTTTAAACGCTGCTGACACCGTGAGTCTTCGACAGCACACCTGCGACGTGACCTATAAGGAGGCCGCAAAGGGAATCCACGTGTGTGACATGGACTGCCGAGCGGAACTCCCTCCTGGCGCTCTAGAAAGAGCTGTAAACGCGCGCAGTAGGGAAACAAATAAATAAAACGTCGCGTCAACTGGACAGGCATGCAGTGCCGCTCGTATAGAGTAAAAGCTATGCCGGCGCACGGTGTCGCAGTTTGAGAATGCGCGATGATGTGGCGGCGACCGTATATGTGTGCGTCTCGTCACCTGCGCGAGGGCCGCGTTGGGGGCGGGGGAGAGAGGGGGTGGACGTAGCCGTGGGAAAGGGGAGGGGAGCAGGGAAGTAAGGAGCCGCTTGGAGGTGTGTGTGAGACGAGGAACGGGGCGGTGCGCCCCGTTGCCGCCTCGGCCGGTGACAACAACGCGCTCCCCTGTCCCGCGTGGGACAGGACACGAGAGGGCTGTCTGTGTCGCGGCGAAACCCTCCGTGTTCGCCTGTCTATCTCGGCTGTCAGGGGGCGACGCGGCCTTCTTCGTCTAGCCGACCGCTCTCCCCCTCCGGCCCCAACGAAGCGCGGGGCATCCAGCTGCACGTCCTTTCTACACGGTCGACTGGCCGTTCAGTGAGAGGGAGAGAAACAAGTGAGACCGCAGCCGGAGATATGGGGCGCCGAGGAGAAACAACACCGCGCCTTGCACCCGATAGCTCAAGTGCTGGTGCCTCATGAGGCCTTATCTGGTCAGCGGAGCGAATGGTTAAAACAAGGTTGTATCACCTGGTGGGAAGCGCCGAACAAGACAGAGGTTTACGTTCCTTGTACAACACCTGTTGGTCACTGGCTAAAAGGAAGCAAGGCGAAGAAAGGCGGAGAGGTTGATCAGGCGAGCGTCCGGTTTGCTACCCCATAGAGGGGAAACATGAAAGTGGAAAGGCATTCGCTCTGCTTACCTGGTGAGCGATACGAAGGATTAAAGAAATTGCGCATATCCAACGCACACGTTGAAATCTACGTGAAGAGATGCTTTCGTGAAGCTCTTGGTTAAATACATAATTGAATGCGTACAGTTGTTAAGAAGTCGTTAAGAACCGTTACAAACTTACTTTACTCAATGCTCTTGCCAAAGCAAACATGTCATGACACGTAAAACAGGCACGCTGATAAGCACTAGTTTGATCGAACACCTTTGCGTGGGTGTTAATTTCCACCCATTCTTGTTGTTGTTTACATATACTATTAGCTAGAAAATGAAGCATACTTACTGCACTTACATCGATTAGTTAAATAATCATTGCTAAGAATGATAAAAAGCAGTACATTTGACATTGAAATAAAGATGAGAATTTACTGTTATGGACTCTTAGTAGTAGTGACCCCATCAAACGGAACCAGAGAAGCAGAATACAAGGGAATATTAAAAAAAAAAACGCAATTGTGTCTTCTAGCGCATTGTTTAGTATAGGAAGCGAAGTTATCGAAAGAAAGACTTAAAAAGGAAGAAGAAAGAAAGAAAAGACGAAAGAAAGACCAGAAGAAATAAATAAATAAAGAAAGAAAGGACTGGCGTGTTTATTAAAACAAACATCGAGCAGCGTTCCTTATAACACCTTATGAGTGGAAGCTCAACAACTCAACACGGCAGCACGTGCGAGCTTATTCACATGAATCGAATTCTTCTTCCGCGAGACGGTCACAATGCCCCTGCCAATCAAAACGCTAGCCGCCCCTCTCACGAAGGCGGGGCGTTATACGGTGGAAGGCGGCAAGGGCGCAAAAAGATGACATGCTCAGATAGGGCTCCTTATCTGAGCTCCGGTTCCTTTCATTCCTGGTGCCTTCTCATACGTTGAGGCCTTCGGTGGTGCCATCCGTGTACTATAGGATGCATTCAGCACGCGCAAGCACGTGCACCCCGCTTCCTTGGATATATATATATATATATATATATATATATATATATATATATATATATATATATATATATATATATATATATATATATATATATATATATATATATATATATATATATATATATATATATATACTTTTTTTTCAGAATACCTTACTTTCTTACCTGATGCCGTACAGACCCTTGTAATAGCCGCGCACGCTCCGTGCATTAAACGAATGTTGGAAACGGACGAAGCAAAACAAAACAAAGGAAAACAGAACAAACAAACAAACAAGAAAATAATTCTAAGGTTATAGCCGTATGCAATCCAACCCATAAACTTTGTAAAAAAAAGAACTAATTTTTTGAGAAAATGTCACGAGTGCGGATTGCCTGTGGATTACTAAACGCCTAGCAATGGTGTTACACCGGTGCATTTTGAACAGTTGGTGGTGCTACTCGCGTCAGCCTGTACATTGAATTCATAATCTCAATACAAGGCTACGTCCTCAACCCATACGATTGCCTTTACTCCGACTACGTTCTTCACACGTAGAATGCGATATCCCAATACAGGCTGTGAGGTACATTGATTGCTTGAAGAATTTGTTCTTACGTCCCAAAGCAACGCATCACACTAGAATGATATATTGAAATGGAGGCTCTAAGCCTATTTGGGGAAGACGAAAAGTTAAAGGTAGAGAGCGCTAGGCCTATGGAAGCTTCATGCACAAAGTCGCAACGGGCTACGCGAGACGCTGTGTTGGAGGACTCCGCATCAGCTTCCCCGGTGATGCTAGGTACACGATCGCATTACCGTTGCGAATTCATCGTAAGGCGGACGCCACAACCAGGCACCGAACCTACGACCTCGTGTACACCGGAAAAACGCCTTTACTACTGAGCCACCGCATCGTGGATATAATCTATAGTTTCATTTTGTCAAAAATGAAACAAGTCAGCTCCGCAAACTTATAGTTGCACGTTGGGGAAAAAAATTACTCCTTTCTTTTAACTGCATTGCCAGCCGGGCTTCGCCTTACGCAAAATACTGATAAGAAAGGTGCAGCTATTGTACAGATGTATACGGTACTTGCTTGCCTACAGCACGCGTTCCGAATAAAACCAACTGAACAAAAGCAACACTGAAAGCAAGCGTTGTGTTTGAGCACCTGATTTGTTCTTTCCCTTCTGCCTATAGAGCGTCGACTGTGCGCAGTGCTATGAAAAAAAAAGAAATAACAAATAAATAAAATGAAAACGAGACAATGCACCGTGACATGCCGGTAGGCGCAATGTGGAACCCTCTAGGGGAGGCTTTGAGCGGCGCAAAGAATACTTCTCGTCGCAGCTCCCTTGTCAGAGGCGTTCACGGTGTATACCTGGAAGGCGCGGAGCTGCTGTGAAACGTCATCTTCATTCATTGAAGCGACACCTCGGCCTTGCACAATGTCCGCGTTGTGCACAAGGCCTTCTATTTCCTGCTACTATACTTTTTTTTTCTTCTTTTATTACGAGGTGTAAAAACATCCACCGCTAAAAAGAACTTCGCCTCTTTCTGGCGAGAAGTGCACACTGAAAAACGATGCATGCGGAATACTTGAATAGTGTGCGTGAAGAATAATTTTGTCAGGGTAAAAACACTCCGCAATAGCAACACCCTGTTTCCTATGAGAAAGATATGAAGAACGACGCTACTGAGCCACGCCCCGTTATGTGTCATAAAAGGACTGCTCATTAAGGCAGAAGGCCTGCTGATGGGGCAGGAGATATCCACAACGCTTACTGCCACGTATAGGAGCCACTGCACCTTCATTAAATAGTAGAGGCGCACGAAAGTAATAAATAATACCATTGGCGAAAGCTTTCACTGGGGGAATAAAAATACGAAGCGCAATAATACATAAAATCTTTACATATTTACGACCTCCATAAAGAAAGCCTCGTCTGGTCACTCAACAGGGAGTCACGCATTGCGCCGCTACGAAGTACAAAATCGTGCACGCCAGCGTGCAGACGAGAACAATGGCGCATAACACGCGTGCCACGCCGATACCAAAATACAACAAAAAACAAGCAAACAAACAAAAGCTACATGAAAGCAGTTCATCCGCCGGGGCCATTCCAGCAACAAATGATTCGTGGTTCACTGCTAATGGCTCGGTTAGGATGACCGCTGGTCGTAATCTTCGCACGTGTGGCGGGCTAAAAGGTAGCGCTTCTCGGAACTCCTCGTTCCTCTCGTGGTCATCTGCCGAGGACATTAACAACGATATAAGTTTGCCACGCTTAAGTAGACCGACCTAACCGAAATTAGTTGCTCTACCTCTGTTGAAAAGCAACGCGGCGGTCTCGACGCCTCGCGGAGACTGATGGCGAGTACTTCCGCGCGCTGACGTCACTTGGAACCTCCGCAGGACGCCTCTCTTCCATAGAATCGTACGCAGAAGTGCCTGTAGCCATGGAGTCACCGAGACATTACGGTGGCACGATTCCAACGCTTTGCGTTACATGGGACGCTTTGAGTCGCCATCACTTCGGGAAGGCCTTCGGTAAGTTAGTTTTTTTTTTGCTGCAGATTATTGCGGCACATCCATCCGACGTCGTCACAACTTGCAAAGATAATTGTCGCTCTTATGTCTAACGGCGCCGTCGTTCAATGCCTCCTAGAAAGTGCACTTGGCCTGGGAGTTCGCAGCTGCCGTGAAGCGACGTTGGGCAAATATTTCTGCCGCAGGACGAAGAGACGAACGCAATGCACTGCAAGTTGTCTTGCAGTGCATCCCTGATTATTTTTATGGCGGTGTTACGACCCCATAGTTTTCAGACATGCCTAAGTGCCCCTTGAAACTAATAGACGACTCCAATGAGAAGCTGGAGGTGTTATAGCCTTGCTTACGGCGCGGTGTGCTATACTAAAGCTGTTGGGAGAGAAATGAGATCAAACACCTCATGAGTACACGAGCACAAAGCGAAACACACACCCGCAGACACACTAAATCTATTCACTAAGACTTCTAAAAAAAACTTGAAGATAATTCGTTGATCCTAATGCGCCGGCAGTGCTCGTGTACGCATCTACAGAATACCCTGGAGCTCTGAATTAGGATAGAGAGGGCGCAGGATCGAATACCGGCCGCGGCGGCCGCATTTCGATGGGAGTGAAATGCAAAAACGCCCGTGTACCTGTCCGTGAATTGGGGGCAAGTTAAAGAACCCCAAGTGTTCAAAATTAATCTGGAGTCCGTCACTACGACATCCTCATAACCAAATCAAGGTTTCGGCACGTAAAACCTCAAAATTAAACTAAGATTAGATAGATAGATAGATAGATAGATAGATAGATAGATAGATAGATAGATAGATAGATAGATAGATAGATAGATAGATAGATAGATAGATAGATAGATAGATAGATAGATAGATAGATAGATAGATAGATAGATAGCGCGTCTCTGCTCCGAGATATACGACTCCAAATTTTAACTTTCGTTCGCATAATTGCACACGCAAGAGAGGCAAAGATAACTGTTCCCCTTCCCCTCTCGGCTGGCGATACCAAGATATGACAGCGCAGTGTGCGGTGCAGTCGTGCAGATTTCGATAAAAAGTTACAACACTTGCAAATCAGCAGTCACTTTATTTGCGTAGCCCAGGCAAGGATCATGCTTGCTCGTCTAGTCACCACTGCGCATGCGCACTGCCCTCCGGCTGCTCTACTCGCGCCAATTCTCTCGGCATGGCAGCTGTCACCATCGTTAGAGGCTGTGCGGTTGCGTGTTACGACAGCGGTTCCGGGTTCTTCGATTCTTTTTATTTAAATCGATCCAAACAGTGCGCTTTTCAAAGCGACATCCGCATCAGAAGCCTGTAAATTTTCCTGCGGTTAAACCGTTTCGCTGTCTAGAGGATCTAACACCTTAACGAGCCTAGTTGATCGCTAGAAGACGGCCGTAATCAAGATGAACCGTCGACACCGCCGTTTCATCCCCAAGATCAGCGCTAAAACCGACTTTCCTCTGTAATCTCTTGCCAAGAAGAAAGTTTACTCGCGGTAACCAACTCTGGTGCGCTCATGCTCTGACTCCGAAAAAAATAAATAAAAGCACGGTAAAGTTCGTCGCGTATGGGCTTCTGAGCCAGAGTGTGCCTGGCCTCACAGGAAGTAAAGTTCGCCACCTTGCACGTCGGCATGCATTAAGTCCTGCATAATCAACGATAGCTATTTTTATAACGCTGAAAAAAAAAAGGAGCATTATGAATGTAGGACAAGGCTTCGGTATGCTTCCGCACCGGGGATGTAGAGGATTTCGCTTCATTCTTCTACGCGAGGTCGGGCACACGGGTAGCACTACTCAATCTGGGAGTATTCTTGGTTCTCTTCTTTTGTTCTCATAAGTTCCGACAAGGAGAGCGGACACTACGGACGTCATCGCTTTCAGGGGATTCTGCTATAGTACACACAGGCAAACGCACAGGAATAAGTGCACCCAGGTCCGAGACCTTCCCTTCCGTGCCACAAAAGAAAAAAAGAAGAAGAGATGAAAAAAAAAAGGGTGGGGGGGACGTTGCCTTAGTAAAAGAATCTAGAAACTTTTCTCGCAACCGATCGCAGCCCGGCTTCTTGACCCAAAAAACGAGACTCTCGCCTTCCATGGCGCGAGCCTCGATCTCTCGTCGAAATCCGGCGGGATTCTTGCGGTCGTCCTTCCCGCTCCTTTTTTTTTTGCACCGCACTTTGCGCTCTCGGCGCGTTTTACCCGCCGCCGCCAAGTCGGGGATTTTTTCGTCGCCGCGAGCGTGTTGAGCCCTTTAACCCCGCGTGGAAATATGACGGCCTAAATAAACGTGACGAATGAGAGAGGAGCCACGGAAGCGGCGACGGCGCCGAAGCGATGTGGCGAAGCGAGGCGCGGTGGGGAAGCTTGCGAGTCCAGGGTGTATATGCGATATGCTCGAGCGGCTACGAGATAGTTGCGTGCAGAAAGCTCGGTAGGGAGGGAGTTGGAGTTGGGGAGGTGGGGGGGGGGGGGGGGGGCGGAGTTGTCTGGTTACCGAGTGTTTAACGACGCGATGAGTCGGGTAAAACTGTCCAAGTTAAGTTATGAGCTTTCTTTTACAATTTTCAGTGAAGGGTTGCAAGATTGCGCAGTATCCCCGTATATACGCGTATATCGTCTGATAATTTCTTCGTTTCCTGCAGGCTCTCCGAAGGAGGTAGTAAGAATTATTATGCGTGGATACCGCGTTCATTTCGCAACGCTTGTAAGAAGTACGTAGTCTTAGTGGAATGCATCCAAAATGCGCCAATAAGACGTCCCCTGCATTATTTGTTTCTCTGCATTGTCACTACTGTTTCAAGTTGTAAGTTTCAGGGTGGCAGTTTCCAGCCGGATTTGTTAACTGTGCCGCCGCGCCACAATGATACAAAGCTATTTCTCTTACTCAATCGCTCTTTTTTACACGTTCATCTAAGACGCGCTGGTATTGACCTAGCTATACGCTGTTTTGTAACCACAACGCATACAGTAATACTCAAATGTGCATTGAGAACACTCTTTTGTCGTCAAATTTCTCTCGTCATTTGTCATTGTGTGGTTCATGTTGTCAAAGTATGCTGCGTTCCATAGTATAATGAATGTTACAATCTGTCGACTATTAGCAGACTAGAATCAAGTTCAAATGCCGTAGAACTGCTGAGGGCCCGAGGTACTAAACCTCTTGAGGATCTGCAATGAAGCCAACAAAATCACACTGAGGTTAGCTCAGGATATGCATTTATGAAGCAGTCATTTCTCGAAACGAACGTCAGTCACACGCGGGCAATAGCTTTTTTGATTTTTTTGTCCATCCACCAAGTTTTGTCAACGTTGCACCGAACTCGCTGACTGGTTATAGAGACCAGCGCGGGCTTGCTGGTAGTGAGACGCTACCAGAAAATGCCTCGAGAAAAAGAACACGTAAAGGAAGTTTAGAGAAGGTTTAAGTTGGAGCGGGGTGGTGAAAGATTGAGCGAGCAAAGGGGGAGAGAAAGGGGTCGCTTTTCTTGAAAATGCAAATGACTCGAGAACTATACGGCGGTGCTCGGCGATGCACGAGCCATCTGACTTCTTCTCCTCTGGACCGGAACAGGGAGCTTCTCTCACGGAGAAAGAACCTCGGCAGTACAGCAACGGCTTTCTCTCCTGTCGAGACTTCGAAAAGCAAGGAGGAGAGAAAAGGAACCGGGGGAGGAAAAGAAATAGAAACGAGAGAGGACGCAGAGGACGCGATCCCAACGCACCCAAAACATGCAACTACTAACATAGATCATCGCCGAAATGCCCAAATAACTCACACTTCTTCTCTTCACAAGCGTTTTCTCTCGGTTCGCCGTGACGAGATTACGGCAAAGTTGAACCAGCACACACGGTTACGCTCAACTACGGGAAGAAATAAAGCGTAGAGCTTAGGAGAGAGCGGAAGGAGAGAGAGGTTGGGGAGATCGGGTGCTGCCACTAGAAGAAGAAGAAGGAGAGAAAAAAAAAATGGAAAGGCGCGCGTCTGGAAATCCCCGCGCTTCCGCGCTTGCAGAAATGGCTAGTAAGTGCGGCTCCTCATAATACGCGTTCTCGCTCGCTCCTATGCATGCGACCTAGTCGAGGCACAAAAAAAAAAAAAAAGAAAAAAGAGCCGACGCGGTGAAACCTGAGCTTTCGTCGGTCGTTCGAGTCGCCATATCCAAATAAATTAAGGGTCTCAGGATCGTCTTAGAAGAGCCCGCCCGTAAATAACGGCTGCTTACTCTTCTTCGTCGCACGCCTCTTGTTAAGCCTCTGCCCTTTGAAGGCGCGCTTGCACTGAATGCTTCGCGGGGTTAAAAAAAAAAAGGAAAAGCAGAAAAGAAACGGTGCAGTGCTGAGAGTAACGTGGTGCGTACTTGTTCGGTTGCTGATAGCGCGCATTGGAAAGTACGCTGTACTTCAACGATGCTTCTGGCAAACCTGCTTCTTATAGCTCGAGAAGCGTGTTTACGAGAGCACTTTAAATATTATTCAAGGCGAATTTTGGGAAGGATGAGTGTACTACTGGCGCTTAAAGCTACACAAGAAAATAATGGTGTATAAGTCGAAATTGTGACTGCCAAGTGAAAAAGCTAGCAGTGGAGAAGCGTATAAGAAAATTCAGTAATATATTGACAAATGTCATTCGCCACCGACAAGACATTTAAAATACTTTTAGACCCACAAACAGAAGTACTACACCATACCAATACTTCAGCTGCTGTTCGAGATAACTGCCCCATGTCCCCCTTCATTAAAATAAATAATTCCTACTGCTTTCTTCTGAATTATCGCTGAAGCAATGGCTGCCTTCAGATTCGAGATATTCGAGGGAGGCCATCAAAAGTACTGCTTCCTGAAAGGCACACGAAATATCGTGCTCAATGTATATAAAGGACTATGGTATATCGTTTCTTCTGAAACGTAATTGTTCGTTGAATAGCAAGCACTCTAAATTACAAATAACTTACCTGATAAGCAAAAGTTAAGGAAGGGAGGTAGGGTACATGTAGTTAGATAATTAAATGCTGACTCACGCATACGAACGCCAGTACCAATTAGCTTACTGACCGTGTAGTATTCCGAGTAGGCTGTCTGTTTATTATATGTGGAGGGCCCAGCATTGTTCAGTTGCACCTTTAGCGACACTGCACGTATTTCAGTCACACTACTTCATACCCAAATACTATACGGTACACCGAGGAAGTTGAAAAAGAGGAGCAGGAAAAGAAAAAAAGGCGCCTGAGCTCACCGCCATCACGAGCATGGCGCTGGCATCGAGGCTTGACACTTCCGGTCGCCTGCTTATGTGACTCCAAGAGCACGCTCTTCCGGTGCCTCTCCCCCCCCCCCCCCCTCACCTCCACGTTGTTATGCCACCTTTTACAGGCGGCGCCTTTTTTTTTCCTTCCATCTATTCTTTCTTTCTCTTTTATTTTATTTTATACCGCAAACCTTCCGCGGTAGAAAAGGATGCCTGTATGCACCACAACTCTCCTCCTTACCATTTTTTTTTTTGCTGACGCCTATACACGTTGTTCTTATGTCTTCTTCGTAGCCGGTAGTGCGTGTTTTTTTTTTTTATGCTTCGTAAGGGAGGGCAAGGGGGTGGTTGAAATTGCTCTTGGAATAATGGGGCGTAATATGAAAGGAAGGTTTTCTTTCACCCCGCTTGCACAGCCCTGGAGCTCGCGCTAAGTCCCGCGCGAGCTTTCCGCTGCGCCCTCTGGCGGCCGAAAATTTCTTCAATGGCGTGTCGTCGCGGGAGAGCGGAAAGTGCTTCATCATGTCCACGTTTTCTCGGTGCCGTCGCATGCGTCGGGGGGCAAGACGAAGCCGCTCCATATTGTGAGCCCGAGAGCTCTACTTTACGACCCAAAAAAATATTTGGAAAGGAAGTCTAGAGAAAGAAGAGAGGAAAACGGGAAAAAGTAAAGATGCGAAATATTATGCCCAGAGAAAACCTTTTGCTGTTCTAGAGGAACAGGACCCCCTAAGATAACGAAACTTCGTGATCACCTACTTTGGGCGGTCAAGTATGCACAACTAAGACGCGTGCGAGCTATTTCTTCCCGCGCGGCATTTAATGCATGTGCATACGGAATTCAACGTCCAATCCTAACGCGCTGATCTATCTTACTGGAGCAACTTTACAGACGATAAATATGCGTGGCGGCAGCGTTTGTTGATAGATGAAACGTTCCTTTCTTCATTCCACCTTCTACTGGGCGTCTAACTTGTCTGTAAAAGAGAGCAGGAACAGCAGCAATGTGACAGAGTATGAAAAACTTTCTTGACATGCTGAAACTGCTAGTTAGACATTGTAGTTGCTGAGCTCTCTCAAGAGTTGCCTAAATCACTACAGTTTCCGGCATGACGTTACATACTAAAAGTAGTGCAATGGCAGTTTTCGTCCCTTAAGTCTGTTTCATTGACATTAAAATGAAATGATAGCCGAATATTATCTTGCTCTTCTTTGTACGCCTCCAGTACTTTTCAGCCACCTCAGTAGTGCCCCTAATACAAACGATACAAAGCTCCGCACAAATTTAAAAAAAAAGTGAGAAGGAGCAGAATATTTTAGAAAAATCCAGCACGTGAATACTTTAGTATCAGTATAACTTACAAGGCGTACTTTATATTACACAACACCGTAAAATAAATAGCTTAATAGACAACGCTCTTGTAGAACAGCCCCGCAGTGGCGTCTTCCATGAGAGCAGCTTAAGGTCGGTCACATTCGTTCGTTATAGTCATTCAATCACTCAGTCGTTCATGTCCCGCGGCAGCACAAGAGCTATGAGAAACGCCTTAATATAGGGCTACGTATTAACCTTGACCACCTGGGGTTCTTTAACGGAAACAGAAATTTTGACACGCGATGGTTTGAACAATCCGCCTCCCCAAGAACACCGTCCCTGCGCCCGATAATAAAAACAGCAATCTCGCGCTCAGCAGCACGACAGTACTCACTTTGAATACTGCAATAAGTTAAGTGCTCGTGCTTTGTCGCTGAAACGCGGCGTCTGTGATTCCAATGTATGTTACGCAACGCAATATCAGTGTTGAAATAAGGCTCAAATACGTGCCTCGCCTTTCGCTCGCGTCCGGCAGTTGTCCAAATAGTTGCAACAGCTTTCAAAATACTTGCTGCGTATTTGCACCGGCGCCCGAGAGAATCGGCTGAGCCATTGCGTTATTCGCTCGACGAAGGCACCGATCGCCAAGAGGAAATTGCGAAGCGAGTCTTGGTAGGGGCAACGCAAGACTTTGTCCAGCTTTGTAGCTAGCCTTGAACCGGGAGAAGCTGCCGACTGTGAGACAAACTATACTGCGCGCGAATGCTGTCGAGCGGGGCTATGTTTAGACAACCCTCGCCATCCAGCATTGAGCACCCATAGCGACAGCCATCGACAGGAACAACCGGGGCAAACAGAACATCTCGAGTCAAACTGAGCGGCCCTCGAGACTGCAACGTCGTACGTTACCCGATTCACGATGCAACGAACACACCACGACGGACGCAAACAAGAACCGTGCTGCGTCGTTGTTCGCTGCCCCTGGGCGATGTCGTGCCTGGCGTTCTATTCAAGGGAAAGAACCAGTGAGTGCGGACAACACAGTTTCGAAACGGTAGGCGGGCCACGGGTACTTGGCGGCGCTGTAAAAATTAAGGGCGGAGTAGGAGTAAGGGCAGCGGAGAGTTGCCTTTGATGCAATATCTGCTCGCGAGTCACTTATCAGTACTATCGTTCGTTTCGCGCTTGCACTGTTATCACGCGGCTATCAAGACAAAGGTCTGCTAATACCTATTGTTTATGCACGCTGCAGCATTAAGACAACTCTTCTTCAGGTGAAAACTACAAATGTTTGAGAAAGATCATGTGCCTTCGAGAACACAGTCTCAATTGGTTAGCGCGTTCGACATCGATTGCAATATGTCGCAACGTCTTTCGCATTATATGTAATAATCTTGCTCCGCTCGTAACGTGGTGTCACCTACGCTTTCCTAGTGCGTTGCTCGATTCGATAAAAACGGACTCAAGTATCTCGAGACAAAAAAACAACATTCGTCCGGACATAAATCCAAACGGGACATGACACCAAAGAAAAAGACTTCAATATACACATAAACAAACTTCAAATACGCTTCTTCATCTCCTAAGTGACATATTCATTCATTCTGCAGTCCCATTTATATTTATTCGATGAACAAAGAACACAAATGATGTATGTAAACTACACCTTCCCAATAGTAGTAAGCGGGGCTTAAAGTACTGACCAGCCAGTTTGCAACATCCCCGGCAGAGTCGGTAGCATCCCTGAGACAGTGGCAATGCATCCAATGTCAACGTTTCACTCGTTGACACGTTCGGAGCATAGCCAGTTGGCATAATCAGACCTCCGACAGGGAACTGTGCCGGCTGGCAATGACATTGCAGGCTGGAACGCCAGTAGCCTTCATTAGCAGTGGCACATACACAGCCAGTGACGTGCTTCCTCACTTATCCAGGGCTCCCGGTAGTTTGGGATCAGCGATGGACCTAGAGCGAGAGATTAACGCTTCGCCGAGCCTGCGCCTGGGATGCGGCGTCTAGACTTAAACCCTCTATTGTCAAGGGACCCACTGTGGCGCAGTAAGGCCCAATAGCATCGAGTTTTGTCGTATTACGTCACAGTATAGTAGAGAGATACACAAGCTTGCTCCCTGACATTAGTAGAAAATCGTGTCGCACAGAATAGCAATTTATGAACGGCACTCTCTAACAGACTCATTAGAAACCGACGTTGTCACCTCTGTCATGTCTCCTTTGAGGCGCGATTCCATGGGTCAGGCGTGGAACTCTCAGTTTCTATTTTCTCCATTCTTGTTCTGGCGCTTGTGATGAGGGATGAATGCAAAAATAATCGGAAAGTCATACTCAGCTGTGCATTAACGAATTACCAATGTTCGAAATAAAACCGGAGACTCCCCAACGGTGTGCAGTATGGCCCACAACACACGTTGCGAAAGTCGAACACTAAACAGTAGCGAGCCGTTTGCACACTGGCTGAAAGCACCCTAGGTAGTATGTATATAGTAAGGAGGCATACTTTCTGCGAGAAATGGTCGCTGAAGTGATGACTGAACGAATGCACACAAGCTGACATGTGTTGTCTTGCAGTGCAAGTGACTCCCATTGTATCTACATCCACCTAGAAGTGCGCTTCTCCCAATAACTTATCTGTTGTGCAGCCGAGACCATAAGTCTATTCTCTCCATTGCTCTTTCTGATTTTACTCCCTTTCTTAGTGTCGATTTATTATTCATGTTGCTGGTAGCATCGACATCTCTCGCCTATTTTCGTTGACATTTGACACTTAATAGCAAATCACTCCAGGAATCTCAGAGGGAAACCTGAGGTGCTAGCAGTACGGCAAACTTTAGCAAAATATTCACCTCTTCATATACTCTGAAAGGTGTTCCAGTGCGGACTGCCCTGCCTGTGGACTAACGGCAACATTGCATCATATAATGCGGCAGTGTGAAGCCATCGGCTCCTCCTTCAGCGCAGATAGGTGGGCTGAGCTCTTGGGCAGCCCCGAACTTAACGACCAAACCCTGGCCGTCCACAGTGCCCGCGATCATGCCATCATGCTCGGCTTGGCGTTCCCTACGTGGGACTAGCAGGGTGGCGCAGGGTCTCCCCTGCGTCTTCTCTGGACCGAATAAAGTTATCACTCACTCACTCACTCACTCACTCACTCACTCACTCACTCACTCACTCACTCACTCACTCACTCACTCACTCACTCACTCACTCACTCACTCACTCACTCACTCACTCACTCACTCACTCACTCACTCACTCACTCACTCACTCACTCACTCACTCACTCACTCACTCACTCACTCACTCACTCACTCACTCACTCACTCACTCACTCACTCACTCACTCACTCACTCACTCACTCACTCACTCACTCACTCACTCACTCACTCACTCACTCACTCACTCACTCACTCACTCACTCACTCACTCACTCACTCACTCACTCACTCACTCACTCACTCACTCACTCACTCACTCACTCACTCACTCACTCACTCACTCACTCACTCACTCACTCACTCACTCACTCACTCACTCACTCACTCACTCACTCACTCACTCACTCACTCACTCACTCACTCACTCACTCACTCACTCACTCACTCACTCACTCACTCACTTTTCAGAATTGGTCGTAACACGTACTCAAAATTTAGGAAGGAACGAAAACGCACTTGAACATCAAATGTCAATTGTCTGTCGTAACAGGCACTTCACTGCAACTCTACATGTGTAAGCCCCAAGACGTCTCTGAGGAAGCAGTAGGCTACAAGTGAGCACGATGATTTCTAAATGCGCAGTGTTCTGCAAAGTTTGTGCACTGTGCGTCCAAACGGGGTACCTGATTGAGCACACCTAATACCATTGTTTGTAACAGCTTGTATCCGTTCACTGATTCCTTTCGTATGTGTGTCGTTATAGTTGATATTACATGTTATCTAACCCTCATTGATCAAACTGACAGCCACCGGTGACAAATTTCGCTACGATTTGTCAAAATGTAAACGGGAACCAAAGTTTAAAAGGTATCGGCATCATATTATTAGTTCGCGGTGTAACAATGGATTCACCTTCCACTTGCCTTATCTGTACTGGCATGATTGATGGTAGCGGCATGATTGCTACTATGGCTGTTCGACGACATGTTTACGACGTGCCGATTGTTTCATTCTGCATAGCTATTGGACGAGCGCACGCGAGACACACACGGGACGTGACGTCATTAGCGACTACGCGTTACACAAGCGCGCGTACCTATGTCTATGTAAGGTGACCTATGTTAAAACGAAGATAGCATTCGTGCTTTGGCGATGAAAAGTTGAAACCTGTTTGACTTAACACGATCGTGAAAGTGGTACAATGCCTCACAGCCTCTGCGCAACACTAGCAGCTACAACCAAAGGACGGGGGAATGTGCACAGACCACGAAGGCAGTGCAAATAACACAGCGTCGCAAAGGGGTGAGCTGCCACAAAGGAATAATGCGAGAAACTTTCACGTGACGCACGCGTTCAAGAAGTCTCAAAGAACTAGGCACTTTTGATAGACGAGCAGTGTGTATGCTTGCGAGTGTGGCCTAATCTCAGAGCGTCGTGCTGATGTGCTGGAAGCCAGACGTTCAATACCGCTGCTTCCAACTATTTTCTTTACGCTGAAGTTATCCGAAATGAGGCCAGGAAGGAAACCTACCTACAGTACGTGGTATGAGGCAAATAATTCTTCGCATTAAAAAAAGAAAGAAAGCCTGCAGAGTTAATTGTAACAAACCGAAGTGGAAGCGTCACAGTCAAGACTCGCGACTGTTTTCGCGTGGTTTCTTGTTCATGGCTACCGCTTCACCTCACCTGTCCTGCTGTACGCTGACATAACGATGACCAGAGCTCAGTAGGCGGCGTATGCATTGTACGTTGCTTTGCAGACATAAACAACCAATGTCCGGAGAATGCATTTGTTTTACGACCACTGTGAAATCGGGAGAGCTCATGTGCGACACATGATAGTGCGCCTTTACTTATCTTTAACGATGCTTGCTGTTGCCTAGGTCACAATCTCAGTTACCAGTAGTTGTACATTTACTCAGGTAAATGCTTCTAATGGAAAAAAGATCACCTGCAGAACAGAGAAAATGAGTAAAGCGGGCTTGTCCCCACCAATGATCTTATTGCAGAAAAGCCAGATTTCACGAAGGCTTTTTTATCAAGTTGAGCGCGAATGAGTGCACTGACAGAGGCAGTGTTTTGCAGCGATCAATAACATTTACCATTCCTATTGCCAATCATGTATCAGGCACACCGACAGGTTCGGGCGATGACAGACGGTGCGACAAGCCAACGAGGAAGCGTGAAAAGAACTGGAAGTAAAAACGCATCGTTAAAATTTGCCGCCCCTGGTTTTTGAGGCGCATCTCTAGCAATTTTTTAACTGCCGACGGAGGGATTATAGCAGTTCTGCTTGCATCGCAAAGTGCTGCGGCCTATGCATCTGACTTGGCTGCGAATGTACAGACAACGCATCTCACCTTCGCGTAGTAACGTGTACTCTGCTGGTTTCGAGTTATGCAAATAGCCGTGATCGCGTTTGATTTTCAGATGGCTGTTCATGACGTCCTGGTGTCACCATCTCAACATAGATAAAATCATCCGATTTTTTTTTTATTAGCAGATAGGCTGGATAAATTTGAACACTGCGTAGAAGCCAACTACACCATACCACATGCGATAACACCACATCTGTAATTAGACGATGAACAAGTCTCAACGCAAGACACATTGGCAGAGTTCTGCTGTTCTGCTTATTAAACACTTTTCTGCTTATTAAACACCATACTTATAAAGTAAGAGAACTACACGTAAACAGCCGTATGCATTAACTTTATCTAAACCACGTAGTTTCTTCCTCTTTCTTCCGCTGGAAGAGCAATGTTTTTTTTTTTTTTTTGCTGAAACTGGAGCAAGACGTTGGTACTGTTGCATCGGGATCATGCATCAAAGAAAGCCTGTCCGCTCCGTCTCACAGAGCTTTGTCTTCCAACGCCGCGAGCGTGCATCTTAAGCGCGTTCCATCTCCTTTATCGCTGAGAGAAACAGCCCGGGTATCCAAAGGATAGGCGCGACATCTGCGTGCTCCGGGCCCGGAAAAAGGAAACGCGCTTGCGGTGGCAGGATTAGGAGCAAGATGGATGCGCTTCTCGTGTATCACTCCGCGTCCCTTCACTGCGCCGGCTCTCGGACGCGCCCGAGTACTCGCGCAGAAGGCCAGGAGAAGAGTGTACGTGCGCGTACACAAGAGGACACGCACACACGCGCACCCGCAACGGTACCGTGCGAGACGACGTGAAGAAGGTTCACTCACCCTTCGGTCGGGCATCCCGCGTGAGAAACAGTGCAGATGCGGGTCCTGTCGGAAGAGGTGGGCGCGTATATATCTGTACGCACTCTCCTTCTATAAGCAAAGATACTACTCCCGGCTTGGTCCCGGCGTCTGAGGTTTGGATCCTTCGGCAAGGAGAGTCGGGGGCGGCTCGCTCCACGACCCGGCTTCCTTGAACGAGTTCCTATTTGAGATGGAAATATTTCTCAAAGTTAGTGGAATTACTCAGAGTTGGCCTAGACTCGATGCGAGCAGACCTGGTGCAGCGCTTTTATAGGGTGGCGTCCTATAGCACACGTTCCCCCTGTGTATGTGGCTTCCCCCCCCCCCCCCCCTATTTTTTCCCTGATGGTTTTCCCTTTGTGTCTATCTCTCACATGGTTTCAGCGAAACAGTTTATGCCTGGAGAATGTTATTGCGAGGAAATGTACGCTGTATTAGTTGAATAATTATTTGATCAATTCATTTATTCATTCTGTCTACCGAGAGGGCTTGCTTATGAACCTTATATGTGACAATGGTGTAGCAGCAAAGAAGCTTAGTTATCGGGGCAGTCCATTGTCCCGAATCAGGCAAGGGGTCGACTCACGGGTCTCAGTTTCGACTTTATTGCCAGGGGCGCAAGGCATAACTAACTCTCACTGTACTCAAACTAACTCTCAAACATAACTCTCACTGTACGAGGCCGCTGCCTACTCCCTGCCCATCCTTGTCTCGATAAAAACTACACTTTCTGCCAGTTTCGCTGTTCGTCACTGCTTAATTTCAGCTTTGAAGTAGTAGCTTAGCGCAAATAAAACCACGAACACAAGGGAGACAGACAAGGACAAGCGCTACTCACAACTGTTTATTGGAAAGGAAGGATGGTGCATATATATATATCCTCTTGTCACGCATGCGCCTACCAAGCAGAAGTGAAGCCGGAACATGCACATCAAAGGCGATCGCGCAAGAAGTTAAATTCGGCATCCAGTAATGTGATAGAAGGCTCACTCACACATCTATCTCTATTCTTCTTGATAAAGAAGGCCTCAAGAGCGAGCCTGGAAGACGCGTTGCCGCTCCTGCCAAGAATAGTTGTCTCTGAAAATCGAGCGTCGCAACCACACGCGGTAACATGAGCCACCAAATGTGCGCCCTTATCCTCTTTTTTCTTTAGTTTTTGCGCATGTTCCCTTAAACGGTCATTCACACAACGCTCAGTTTGACCAATGTAGAGCTGCCCACAAGGGTGCAAGGGAATTGCATAAACAACCCCTCTGGAGCACTCAACAAAGGGCTTCTCATGCCTCGTGCGGCAGCCCCGCCTGCTCTTGCAGCAAACTCGAGAACACAGCTTCGAAAGCTTGTTGGGCGCAGAGAAAACCGGAGGTATACCATGACGGTTAGCAACCTTTTTAAGGTTGTGTGACACCTTGTGTACATAGGGAATAACCTCTGGTCTTACCTTCTGTCGTTCGACTTCTGCGCTCGCCCTTCGTGCTCCAAGCTTTACTTTTTGCAGAAGAGACTCTGCTATGGCATTGACGACCGTCAAAGGGAAACCAGCTGCCAAAAGGCGTCCAACTTGGTTTGCAAAACTAGACCGCATTTGGTGTGCGCACGATTTCCGCAAAGCCGATTCCAAGCAAAGATTACCAACTGCTCGCTTCACCACTTTAGAGTGTGCGGAATCGTATGGCAGCAATTGCTTCATGGCTCGCGGTTGATAGGACCAGCAGACGTGGCCAACTTCAAAAGATAGTTTTAAATCTAAGAACTGCAGGCCTGTGTCGTCAGGAAGTTCATGGGTAAAAACAAGCCCTTGGCCTTGGTTGTTAAAAGCGTCTAAAATAAAAGCAGGGGATGTAAAGTCACCCTTATTATTTAAAAGCACTAGAAAATCATCAACATACGTAAAAACTTTTAAAACCTGCCCCCCATTAAAAACCTGCTCTAAAGACCTATCAATAAAAGACAAAAAAATGTCGCACAAAATAGGAGCAACACAAGACCCAATACACACTCCCCGGCGTTGCAGATATGGCTGCTCGTTGTAAAAAATAAAAGTCACACTTAAATAAAACTCAAGCAATGTTAAAAAGCTGTCCACTGAAAGGCCCGCCGAGTTCTGGAAGTCGACCACGTCGTTGTATTCAATACATTCCCTTAAGAAAACGAGAAGCTTGTCCTGAGGAATTGAATAGAATAGATCTTCTACGTCAACGGAAAAACCATACTTAATGCCGTCATTATATTTAACAAATTGCGCGACCTCCGATGAACTTTTAACACGGAAAGGGTCATCCACTTGTAGCGTCTTAAGCTTATTCAAAAGAAAAAGGCTCACGCAATGCTGCCAGGCCCCGCGCTCGCTAACGATAGTTCTGAACGGAATATCGGGCTTGTGCGTTTTCGCAGTAAAGAACACGGTCAAACAGCCTTCTTTGCTATTCTTGATACCTTTAGCAAGGGCGGTCAAGTTCAAACTTTTGCAGAACTCGATGAATTTCGACTTGACTCTAACTGCACTCTTACTAATAGTAACGAAATTCTTATTCACCGCTGCCTGCGCTTTTTCGTCAAACCGACCTTTTGGCAACACAACAAACCCTCCTTCCTTATCTGACTGCAGCAGCATAAGCTCATTTTGCTTGAAATACTTTACGACAACTTCTAAGCTCTTTTTAGCATGAACGTCAGAAGCCCTGCTTGAACACCTTGAGATGAAGTGAAGTCCCTCCTTTAGACACTGGTCATGGTCCTCTTGGCTACACCTTGCAGAAACGTCTCGGTTGAGACCTACCAGGTCGTGGGGCCGGACGGAGGGTGGAACGGCATACTTCGGACCTTTTTCCAGAAGCCTAGAGACGTCCCCGGGGAGCGAAACTTGGTCTAAAACGACCACCGGTTTTCCCTGTGCACGAATGGCGGTCGATGACCTCAGAAGGAAGCTCAGCATGGTCCTCCACCTTGTCTCCGTGATCTGGGCCGCACGTTTCCTTAACTCACGCAGCTTACTGCTTGCTAGCCATTCCGGATTACCGTGGTGGCACACCACGCGCAGCCAGTCTTGCAGAAGTCGGACTTGGCGCCAGAGCTCAGACTTCAAGAGTTTGCAAAGCCTCTTAAGGTGTCCCCTTAAATAATAAGGGTGACTTTACATCCCCTGCTTTTATTTTAGACGCTTTTAACAACCAAGGCCAAGGGCTTGTTTTTACCTATGAACTTCCTGACGACACAGGCCTGCAGTTCTTAGATTTAAAACTGTCTTTTGAAGTTGGCCACGTCTGCTGGTCCTATCAACCGCGAGCCATGAAGCAATTGCTGCCATACGATTCCGCACACTCTAAAGTGGTGAAGCGAGCAGTTGGTAATCTTTGCTTGGAATCGGCTTTGCGGAAATCGTGCGCACACCAAATGCGGTCTAGTTTTGCAAACCAAGTTGGACGCCTTTTGGCAGCTGGTTTCCCTTTGACGGTCGTCAATGCCATAGCAGAGTCTCTTCTGCAAAAAGTAAAGCTTGGAGCACGAAGGGCGAGCGCAGAAGTCGAACGACAGAAGGTAAGACCAGAGGTTATTCCCTATGTACACAAGGTGTCACACAACCTTAAAAAGGTTGCTAACCGTCATGGTATACCTCTGGTTTTCTCTGCGCCCAACAAGCTTTCGAAGCTGTGTTCTCGAGTTTGCTGCAAGAGCAGGCGGGGCTGCCGCACGAGGCATGAGAAGCCCTTTGTTGAGTGCTCCAGAGGGGTTGTTTATGCAATTCCCTTGCACCCTTGTGGGCAGCTCTACATTGGTCAAACTGAGCGTTGTGTGAATGACCGTTTAAGGGAACATGCGCAAAAACTAAAGAAAAAAGAGGATAAGGGCGCACATTTGGTGGCTCATGTTACCGCGTGTGGTTGCGACGCTCGATTTTCAGAGACAACTATTCTTGGCAGGAGCGGCAACGCGTCTTCCAGGCTCGCTCTTGAGGCCTTCTTTATCAAGAAGAATAGAGATAGATGTGTGAGTGAGCCTTCTATCACATTACTGGATGCCGAATTTAACTTCTTGCGCGATCGCCTTTGATGTGCATGTTCCGGCTTCACTTCTGCTTGGTAGGCGCATGCGTGACAAGAGGATATATATATATATGCACCATCCTTCCTTTCCAATAAACAGTTGTGAGTAGCGCTTGTCCTTGTCTGTCTCCCTTGTGTTCGTGGTTTTATTTGCGCTAAGCTACTACTTCAAATATGGACGACCAACTAGCCCAACAGTCAACTCTACATTAATTTCAGCTGTCGCGCTTTGATGTCAGCTCAGAGGTATCTCCAAAGTACACAAAGCTCTTATATTCAAGTACACGAGCATTATATTCAACTCCTTTTCTTGATTTCTGATATTTAGCTACAACATTCTGGAATGTGCCACTGGATGCCTCGGCCAATATAACATGACATACAGTTCAACGGAGGAAGCCTAAAAGCACTGAAGAAGGAACTAAAAATAGGCAAGATTCAGATGTATACGTTAAAAGAAAAAGCCGGGAATATCATTACTAATATGGATGACATTTTTCAAGTGGCTGAGGAGTTCTATAGAGATTTGTACAATACCAGTGGCATCCACGACGATAATGGAAGAGAGAATAGTCTAGAAGAATTTGAAATCCCACAAGTGAGCCGGAAGAAGTAAAGAAAGCCTTGGGAGCTATGCAAAGGGGGAAGGCAGCTGGGAAGTATCAGTTAACAGCAGCTTTGTTGAAGGATGGTGAGCAGATTGTTCTAGAAAAACTGGCCACCCTACATACGCAATGCCTCATGAGTTCGCGCGTACCGGAATGTTGGAAGAACGCTAACATCATCCTAATCCATAAGAAAGGGGACGCCAAAGGCTTGAAAAATTATAGACCGATCAGCTTACTGTCCATTGCCTAAAAAGTATTTAATAAGGTAATCGCAAATAGAATCAGGAACACCTTAGACTTCTGTCAAGCAAAGGACCAGGCAGGATTCCGCAAAGGCTACTCAACAATAGACCATATTCACACTACAAGTCAGGTGATAGAGGAATGTGCGGAATATAACCAACCCTTATACACAGCTTTCATTGATTACGAGAAAGCGTTTGATTCAGTCAAACCTCAGCAGTCCTGGAAGCATTACGTAATCAGGGTGTAGACGAGCCGTATGTAAAAATACTGAAAGATATCTATAGCGCTTCCTCAGCCACCATAGTCCTCCATAAAGAAAGCAGCAAAATCCAAATAAAGAAAGGCGTCAGGCAGGGAGATACGATCTCTCCAATGTTATTCACAGCGTGTTTACAGGAGGTATTCAGAGACCTGGATTGGGAAGAATTGGGGATTAGAGTTAATGGAGAATACCTTAGTAACTTGCTATTCAGTGAGGATATTGCCTTGTTTAGTAACTCAGGGGACCAATTGCAATGCATGCTCACTGACCTGGAGAGGCAAAGCAGAAGAGTGGGTCTAAAAATTTATCTGCAGAAAACTAAAGTAATGTTTAACAGTCTCGGAATAAAACAGCAATTTACAATAGGTAGCTAGGCACTGGAAGTGGTAAGAGAATACATCTACATAGCGCAGGTAGTGACCGCGAATCCAGATCATGAGACGGAAATAATCAGAAAAATAAGAATTGGCTGGGGTGCGTTTGGCAAGCATTCTCATATCACGAACAGCAGGTTGCCATTATCCCTCAAGAGAAAAGTGTATAATAGCTGTGTCTTACCAGTACTCACGTACGGGGCAGAAACCTGGAGGCTTACGAAAAGGGTTCTACTCAAATTGAGGACGACGCAACGAGCTATGGAAAGAATAATAATAGGTGTAACATTAAGGGATAAGAAAACAGCAGATTGGGTGAGGGAACAAACGCGAGGTAATGACATATTAGTTGAAATCAAGAAAAAGAAATGGGCATGGGCAGGACATGTAATGAGGAGGGAAGATAACCGATGGTCATTAAGGGTTACGGACTAGATTCCAAGGGAAGGGAAGTGTAGCAGGGGGCGGCAGAAAGTTAGGTGGGCGGATGAGATTAAGAAGTTTGCAGGGACAACATGGCCACAATTCGTACATAATTAGTTGACCAATGAACAGCCTTGGTCTGGGCCGAAATTTCTCAGAACCTTCGTCTGCGCAGAAGCAGATCCCGGTGGAACAAAGTTACAAGTCCACTACCCTGAATGCTTCAGCGTGGCGCGTTCAGTTCAGCGCACAAATGTAGCAAACCACTCACACCCACGTGTAAGGCGGTAAAAATGTGAATTTTCTCCGCGTTATACTCGTTTTTACTTGTTACGTTTAAAAAGAATTCTGGCACCTGGTACTCATCATACATATACGTTAGTTCTTCTTCCTTTCTTTTGCATGTTTCTGACAGCAACCGCTTCTTCTTATAACCCTTTCACTGTTCGATTTTTTTTTTCGCCTTCCAAGCTTGCGTCAGTAACCGCAACCCAGCAGAACACGAGGGAATGAAATCCGCGCCAGCAGCAACAAGATTATACACGGCAGACGCAATCTAATCCCAGCTCGGAGAGCCACGTCTGCTTACACACGCACAAATACGAAAGCGCCTTAGATGCATCACGTCCGATTTCAAGGAGGGTGCGCGGCCGACCGAGACATCGGGAGGAAGCGCTTCGTTCGGCGCAGCCAAAAAGAAAGAAAGAAAGGTACAGACAGCTTACCCGCGATAGCAGAACAAATATTGCGCACTTTTTCTCTCTTTCATCATGCCCGCGATATGCGGCCGCAGGTCTTGTCGAAACCACGGCTAACGGTCCGAGGCGACGCAGCGGGCTCCTGTTTCAGCACCCTTGACGCCTCCACGCGAACGAGAAACATGCCTGCCAGCGCTTGCTTGCACTCGGGCCCTCATCATGGGATGCTTCGCCTCCTATCGCGCCGGCGCGTGCGTGCGCGCGTGCCCGCATATAACTCGACCACTTCCATACAGCGTCTACGGGAATAGCCAGAGCGCATATATATCCTTCGCGAAGTAGAGCTATTCCTGCACTGTCTGTAATTGAATTTTCCTCGCGCCTTGCGGGCTCACGTTCATACTCCTCCCCCCCCCTTTCTTTCCCTCGCCTTTGCCTCCCTCTCCTGGGTGTTGTCCACGTTCCGAACGCGTGACGGCGCTCATTCCATCTCTCGATCTCTCGCTCTCTGCGAATGTTGCTTTGCCGCTCTATACAAGAGTCTTGCAAAGAAGCCAATCAAAAACTGCCAGTGTAAGGAGAGTGGTGGTCGGCGGACGCAAGAAGAAAAATAGAGAAAGTAAGAAGAAAAAAAAAAGGAAAAAAGGGAAGGCGGGAGGAGGTGTGAATACGTAACAAGCCCAAGTTTCAGTTTCTTCGTCAGTCTACTCTGTCGTCGTTGGCGGCTGCGATTTATGCAAGAGCGCGTGCTATCAGGAGGGGGAAGGAGGAAGAGGAAGAGGGGGGATGCGAAGGAAGTGCACAAATGGGGCTAGGACTAGAGCCAACCCATAATAATTTAAATAAGTAAGCAAGAAAAAGTAAACATAGATGAAAAGCAATCTCAGACATTTCATAGTTCGTTGACATGACATATGGGATGACGCGAGCTGCATCAACGTTCACAATGAGGCGGAATCTGAATTGCGTGCGTAGAAAGAGCCGAAGTCCGAGCCAAGTCCTGGTACTTGCACACTAACTTTGTTTCCGTAATTTTAAACAAAGTTCAGGACTAAAATATCGGTGCACGTGCTACATGTGGAAACGCAGATATTGAAACTTTTCTCTTATAAAGCAGCATTTACTAAATATGAGTTCCACCACTTTCGCCTCAAGCCGAAAGACGGCGAAGCACACTTTGCATATCGTTGGATATAATTCATTAACCAAGAATCAGGACAATAGTCCCTGATGGCATACTTCGAATATTAATTTTAAATATTCCGCAGAGACACTTAAGACTGCTCACGTGTGGGAATGCGAAAGCATTAGACTGTTTTGTAGACCTCGGAACGCCACGAACGCGCTCGTGCTACTCATTGATGACGTGGCGCCACCTCCTCCCCATTGGCTGCACCGTCACGGGCCCAATGACGCACGCACTTGGCCACGCCTTTAGTCAGCCAGGTGGCTGCGACGTGACGTGCGCAATGACGCATGCACTAGGCACACTTTTAGTCATTCAGAACCGTGAAGCCGCCTTTCAAAAAGACAACCAGTAATACACCATATAATTTGTTTATGTTGTTAGCATTCTATTCATTATGGAGAAGGCACGTGATCGACAGAGATGCCGAGCTACGGAGCTCGACAAGGTCTGTCTTCCGAGAAGAGGCTGCCCGAGTGCGTAGTGTGGCTGGAATTTTTTATTCGGTACCTGAGTGCATTTTGCATCTAAACGCTTGTTTGTTTGCCAGATTTTTTAACTTTCGTTGGATTGCGTAGCATGTATGCATTTGTTTTTCATGTGTGTCCAAATGTAATGCAACTAATTTTGGCATGATAGTACTAATAATTTCATGCAATAAAGAGAGAGAGAGAGAGAGAGAGAGAGAGAGGGAGGGAGGGAGGGAGGGAGGGAGGGAGGGTGGGAGGGAGGAAGGGAGGGAGGGAGAGCCGCCGTGACGTCGGAGAAGCATGCTCGTCTCGCACCCCGGAGGCCGGGGTTCGATTCCCACCCTGACCGAAATTTACTAAATTTTCTTTACAAAGCCATACGTTTACTTTGTTCACAGGACGGATCCGAGCACTCTTTGGCGTGTTTTCACTCCTTGCGCCGTCGGCCATTTTTGGTACCATCTGAAGATCACGCCGACGCCGACGGATTTTGGCGTAATGTGGCATCTATAATGCTTTCGCATTAAAAAGTACCAAGCCCACATTTGTGCCCAATATTGTAAACAAAGAAAAGGACACTATCTTTGTTCGGGTCAAAATAACAGAAATCAAAGTTGCTTCTTTCGTGAAGTTTGTTGTCTATGCGTGAGTAACTCAGCGTCAAACGGATCAAAGCGGGCGGTGAAGGGAAAGCCAGTCTGAGCATTCTAACTACGTATATATCGCCTCATTATACAGTCATGTTCACTTCTCATGTTAACATATCCCTCAATAGAGCTCATGTTTGGACGAAAAGATGTTTGATTAGGCGTTCAAAGCATTAAAGAACAGGCACAAGCTCCATGGCTAAAGACCGCATTGATAGATTAGCTACCCTGTATATATGTCGCCAGCCGGTGGTAAAAGCTTTGCCACATGATTTCTGGGGTGATGATCAACCACAAAAAATTTTGGTTACAGCTTAATCTAGATTTAGCCGCTCTGTCACTTGTAAAGCCAGCAATAGCATCAGCATGACACTATTGAATCGTTCAGAATCACACGAATTTTTAATTCACAGAAGAAAAAATGGCTGTGGCTTAGGTAAGGTTAAGCCCAGGATGCGAAGCATACTAGCCTTTATTTTAGTTGTTGAACCATTGTTTAGCTTGGTGAACTGCTGTTGCTTGGCTATATTTGGTTCGGCTAGACGAAGAAACAACTCATGCGTTACTCTGCTTCGCGTTGGACGCCCCGCATTGGACGCGGTGAGCGTCGAGCACCGCAGCGTTCGGCGCGGCAACGAAATGTGCGCCTGAGCAAGCGACGCACGCCTGAGCCTTAGAAACAGCTCGTTTCTAAGGCAACACCGCATTCACTAGATGCGCTTTTGTACCGCTCTGAAGCATCGTACTCGTGGCTCAGTGGTAGCGTCTCCGTCTCACACTCCGGAGACCCTGGTTCGATTCCCACCCAGCCCATCTTGCAAGAGTTGAGCCAAAGCCACTTCTCCTCTGTCGTGACGTCACGGTGTCACGTGGTTTCAAGGCGACACCGCTGCGCCTGAGGAGCTGGGTTGAGCTCTCGTAATATGCTTCGCATAAAAAATTAGAATGCTAACGTACACGTGACGTCTGGGTGTGCATCGCGATACATATGTCCGTGAGGAGTTGCCTGCTTGTAAGAGTTCGAATTTTCCTTGCGTATTGGCCGTTGTGAGGGAATGTTGCCAGAAAGGCTTCGTGAAGTTTTCAAAGCGTTATGTCTTCCTGCTTACCATAGATGATGGTGGCGTTCTTGTCAGTATTATGCAGACATCGCTCGGCTCCATACGGGTAACCGGCGTTTAAACTTCGCAAGCCGACAGCTTTGCCCGCGAACGCACAGCCTATAGCGAGCAGTGGAAACAGTTTACAGTTGCACAAGCAACGATTTCCCAAGCTGCATTTACGTAATAAAAACGTTTATTCTCTTCGCACCAGCAAATTCATCGCTCATGCTGAGGCACCTGTGCCCAGCTCTTTACCTGATTGGGTGCCGGCGTGGTAGAACGGAGAAGCTCATGAGCACTTCGCAACGTACACGGCCATGGGCGAAGCTTGGCTGGGCGCAACGGGCTCAAGCAAACGCTGATACTTACTGGCACGCGTCTTTTTAACGTGTCTGTTATCGTTGAAAATGTCGCGCCTTCTTCGTAAGCTCCCTGCAGGAAGGTGTCAGCTTAAGTTAGCTGCGCGCTCGAACTACCGCAGCGCCTCCGGTTCAGGGCTGGTTCTCTGTTATTGCTGGCTACAAAAGCCTTATTTATTATTATGGGGTTTTACGTGCCAAAACCACTTTCTGAATATGAGGCACGCCGTAGTGGAGGATTCCGGAAATTTCGACCAGCTGGGGTTCTTTAACGTGCACCTAAATCTAAGTACATGGGTGTTTTCGCATTTCGCCCCCACCGAAATGCGGCCGCCGTGGCCGGGATTCGGTCCCGCGACCTCGTGCTCAGCAGCCCAACACCATAGCCACTGAGCAACCACGGCGGGTTACAAAAGCCTTCAGATGGGTAGTCGAGAAAACGGCGAGAAAGATTTTGTCAAGGCTGCGCTACTCAACCTGCCGTCGTAGTATGGTGACCGCACACGGGCCGAATGCGTTGAGTGTTAAGAAACTAGCGTTCTCACGCCGTTCGCGTAGTCCGGGAACTTACGTGGTCGGGTGAGAAACTCCTATAGCTACACACCCTCTTGTTCAGCGCCGTCAAGTGCATTGTTGAGACATAAAAGAAGAAAAAAAAATGGCTGTGGCTTAGCTAAGGTTAAGCCCAGGATGCGAAGCATACTAGCCTTTATTTTAACGCGACAGCGTTAAGGAGCTCGTGTCGCAGAAAAGCCGGTGTCGTCGGCGTCGGCTCAGGCGTGCGGCGCTTGCTCAGGCGCACATTTCGTTGTCGCGCCGAACGCTGCGTTGCTCGACGCTCACCGCGTCCGATGCGGGGCGCGTAGTCGCTGCGCCGTTGCAAAGCCACCTAGAAACAGTCTCTGTAGCACGTCGCAACCTTCGCTTCTCATTCCAACGAGCAGCTCTGTCTCCAGGAGGCATCTCACCTCGTGAGTGTCTAGCAGAGGCAAGTGCAGCTGCTTATATACCGCCGCGACGCCGCGAGCGACGGCGCGAGTTGGAGCCCCGTTTCTCCTCTGTCGTGACGTCACGGTGTCACGTGGTATTGAAGGCGACACCGCCGCGCCTGAGGAGCTGGGTTGAGCTCTAGTAATATGCTTCGCATAAAAAAGGAAAGTAAATGCTTGAGTGTTCCTTTCTCGGTAGTATTCGCTCAAGTGTGTATTAAATGTCGCGTCTGCTCAAACCAGCCAAGATGACGCGCATACCCGCGCGCTGGGTACACACAGAGGCCGGCGGCAAACGACTTGGCCGAGCGTTTCGATTCGCGAGAGTGGAAAGTTTCGCGATAGGACCAGAGAGCTGAAGCGTCCGTCTCTCTCGGCCTCGTCCTTGTAGTTGTGCTAAGCGCTCGTTCAAGGCGAGTGATCCCCTTCCCCGTCCCCCTCCCTCCGCTCCGCTTCCCGGCAAACTTTCGCCGGCGTAGGCGGCAGGGTTGAAGCTGTCCGCCAATTGGCAGCGGCGGTCCGTTTCTTCAGAGGCGCAGCCCAGAGGAGGCCAGCCGCTGACTGCAACAGATGCGGCTGGCCGAGCCTCCTTCTCCTCTACACCGCAACCGGGCGAATGCCTCGAGGCATTCAGAGCTCCGCGCTATTCTCAGGTTTCGATAGTCAGGCTTGGGGAGAATAAAGTCAGGCTTGGCTTTATTCTCCACACGGCGGCGCTCCGCAAACTCTGAATGCAGCAAACTTTCTTCAATTGCAGCGATAGCTGCCTAATGCTGTACTAGCTCCCGATTTCACGGTGCCTGTCACCGGTATCATGATTTATTTATATTTATTTAGAGGTCATCACAGGGAGCGTTACAACTATAGCTAATCATACACAGTCTAAATACACACCCAGGGAGAGAAACACAGGTACGCAATACTGACGTGTATATCTGATGCACGTTCAAATTCGCGGATATAATCTTTATCGACAACAAAGTTGGCTAATGCATTTCCCATTTCTTTTTCGTCAGAAAAAGAAAATACTCACAAAAGCCGTCGCTACGAGATAAACAATGGTCAATGGTCCTACTTTTATTTGTTCGAACACTTCTCCTTCCTGAGATGTCGAATACACGTGTCTTTAATGTTTCTATACACGTGCCTCTAAAAACTCTAACCGATGATTCTTCCTGCGGCACTCCAACAACTCTAAACCACATGTATTTAGCATATCTGTAACTGAATCGGTTCTTTCGTGTTTAGAGCAGATGAAACGGGCCACCAGCCCCTGAGTTTTCGCTATTTTACCTTATAGAACTTCGTGGTATGGGCTCCATAGCATGCAGGCGTATTCCAAAATTGGACAAACAATTGTATTATACGCTATAAACTTACCATCCTTAGTAGTCCGATGTAATTGTTATCTCAAAAAGAACAACTTTTGGTTAGCCTCTGAACAAATTGTTTCAACATGTGAATGCCACTGTAGTGTATGCGGTATGATGACTCCTAAATACTTGAAGCTGCCTACATTAATTAAAGCATTTTCCCTAGTGTTATATGTAAATCGCAGCTCATATTTCTCCCTGGTGATATGCATACATGTCATTTTATCGTAGTTGATTTCCATGTCCCATTTTTTTACCCTACGCATCCACCACTTGAAGGCACTCATCTAGCTTAATAAGATATTGTGTACATGTTACTGGCGAATACATTAAACAATCAGTAGCACGACGTTCTACCTTTATAGCTGGAACAAGTAATTAGGAAATATCATTACTGTATAGAATAAACAGCAACGGTCCCAACATGGATCTTTGGGGTGCCCCTCAGAACACCTGCATTGGGCTTGACGTGTGGTTATCTATGCGTGCTGTTTGCTGACGCATAAGTAGGTAAGCTTCTATCCATTTTAATATTTCATAACTGAGTCCTAATTTGCTGATTTTGAAAAGTAACTTTCGGCACGAGGCTTTATCGAATACCTTCTGAATATCTATGGTGATGACGTCAGTTTGTAGTCCCGCATCTATGGAAAAATCACGTAGCGTTTCCTTCAGCTGTGTCAGGGGAAAGGTCACTTCTGAATCCATGTTGATATGAACAAAGTAGTTGATTTGTTTCCAGGTAACTCAAAATGAGTTTAGCTAATATACGCTCCATAAGCCTGCAGCAGACTGTCGTCAACGCTATGAGGCGGTAATTATTTATATGCATGTGGTCGCCACCTTTAATAACGGGGATTGCTTTAGCACTACGCCAGTCCACTGGTAATTAATGAGTTCTAAGTGATGATGAACGTCTTTTCTTGACAAAATCAGAAATATTTTTTATCTCCTCCATCAGGATTCGATTCCGAGCACGTGATCTGTCAGCCGTTAGGCTATCATCGTTGTGGCTTCGTCATCGTGCCAACATTCTTGCTCCATATTTGCTTACAGTTCTTCAATCACGCCACTTTCGAAACTCTCTTATAGCTACGAGTATGCTCGGACACACTTCTTAAAGTAGGTGGGGCGAGTGTAATCCACTAAAGCGCCATCAGTGAAGCGACAAGATGAAACTCATCGGCACCCATCGCCTACTATAATGTGGCTAATCAGCTTGAAAGAGGCCCCGATTGAAAACACAATTTATTTGATTTTGCGCACAGTTTCTGCCGAGATATTATTTTATTTCCGGGCTCAAAAGGACGCATTTTATAGTTACTTTTGTCGCTTATAGGTGACGTGACAGTGAGCAGTAAGTACCCCACACTGTTCGCCACTCACTGTGTTGTTTCGAAACATGGGGGCTACGGGGAGTTTCGCATTTTGGTTGAATGAAGGGCTTTGATTTCCTCGCGACGTCACCATCGCAGCGGAATTGTGCCGTCTTCGTTGTATATCCGATGCCGTACCGTTTGAACTCAAACAGCTGTCAATGTGTGGACGATAATTGACACTTTCCTTCGAGGAGCATTCTATCACTTTCTTCTGTAGTTTGATTCTTTGGACGTGTAAAACCATGAATCACTATTCTGCGTACACATATAGTCCCTTGTACAACGTGCGCAATGCCTGAGAAAGGTTAAAAAAAGCTGTCTTTCCTACTTCTTGTTGTCTCTCTCTTTCTCTCTGAGATAGCAAGTTGAACTCTTACGAGCCGCTGCGGCATAATTGTCTCAACGACTACAACAAAACAAAACGTGGGAAGACAAACACGCATGGATGGCTAAAGCAGGTGGAGGTGCAACCGTCAGCGCCTAAATGCGAGGCAAAGAAACCAATAAGGCAAGCCGCAATGATTTGAATACGAAAATGAAGGAGTAATGTTTTGGTTCGTGTATGTCTTTTCGGCTTTGAAGACAAACTTCTGACTCTTCGATTCTGCATGACAGATTTTTGGCAGGGTTTATTGTAGAGATAGGAAGATCATACTTTGACGGCGATCAAACGATACTGACCTATTTTTTTTTTTTTGCATGTGCGGAGCTGAACACTCTAGGGGAAACAACTCATTTGCATTCAGTAGCTCAAAGCAGCCTAAATTTGTTATGAAGGCCTGCTGATTAATCTAGTGAAGTGCTTACAGCAGGAGTTGTCGGCCTTGTAAATTAACGCAGTCTTTGCGAGAAGTGCAGGTGATATGGGTGCTGATAAATTTATGACAATCACTACAATTACCATAAGTACGTCATAGTTGTAGACCACTAACCATGCGCACCGGCTCAGAGGAGAAAAGTAAACGTGGTGGTGGGTATCCCACTAAATGAATTAGCATGCGCTCTGTAGAGTAACGGAGTTATTGTGATGGCGCATAATAACTACAACTGTTGTTACTGCTTCCCTTTGAATTACCCAGGTGATGGAAAACTAACCAGGGCGAGGCCTCTGCCAAGAATCTGGGCACGTATCAGAAAAAAAAAAGTTCTTGCGATAAACTGTTCGTAAGAGCATATACCAGCTTATCATCATGTCAGACATGTTATTGGCTGGCCGGCGAATGGCAAAGAACATTGACTAACAAAAGGCCTTCGAGAATTCCACCCCTGAATTCCCATGGAGCCTGGGTATGCAGTCAGCACAATCGTGTAGCAGTATTCATTATGTGATCAAGACAACGTTCTTTCTTTCTTTCTTTCTTTCTTTCTTTCTTTCTTTCTTTCTTTCTTTCTTTCTTTCTTTCTTTCTTTCTTTCTTTCTTTCTTTCTTTCTTTCTTTCTTTCTTTCTTTCTTTCTTTCTTTCTTTCTTTCTTTCTTTCTTTCTTTCTTTCTTTCTTTCTTTCTTTCTTTCTTTCTTTCTTTCTTTCTTTCTTTCTTTCTTTCTTTTTGGCAGGTTGCAGGCCGAGAGATGGTACAGAAATTCTTTTCGCTTGTTCTTTTTTCTTTTCTTTACTAAACCACGCACTGCATGAACTTCTGGCCCCAGTAATAGTACAGCGTCAAAATGTTGTCAGTACGTCAACGACAATTTCTGAAATGGATAAGCTGGCGCACCAGCTACGACGAACGATCCAGGCGTGCAATCAACGTAACCTCATCACGCCGCCCACACGCAACGCGCTCAAACAACCTCGTGCAGCCCCAGTTCGGTGCACGCCGAAGGAGCAGCACAATGCGCCGGCGCACCGTACAGCCGCTTGCGTCCTCGGGGGACACCGCCACGACGCCGCCGCGAGCGGTGCCGACGTCGGCGTCCGCCACGCGCGCCTTGCTTAATTCCCGTAATGGCCTCGCCTTCCCTTAACCCCTTTAGATCTTCTTCCCTCCCGTCTGGACCTGACACGTCATGTCCCACGGAGCGCGAACAACCCGGAGCGTCAACTTGCCCGGGCCCCGTTTATAGGGAGAACCCCCCCCCCCTCCCCCTTAAACTCTGGCGCTCCATTTCGTATTTCGCCTCGCCGGCTTGCATTTTACCGCTTTTCGACTGCTCGCTTCCCGGCGCAAAATTTAAGAGGTCGAGCGCGGCGCGGTTTATAATGTGAGAGATCCCGGAAAGGGAGTTCGGGAGCGCGAGAGTGCGGGGAAGGAGGTGTAAGGGGGTCCACGGGAAGGCTGCAGCCCCTCGGGCGCCGCAACACAGGGCGCGAGTTGGAGACGCCCGTCTGGAAGGGGAAGTAAGGAAGGGGACGCTGAGGGAGCCGCGCCGTCTCGGCGACGAGTCAAAACATAATCTGGAACCGCCGAGACGGTATACGATCCGCTGCTGTGAGGAGAGATGGGGAGGCGGGAACAAATTTTCCCTGACTGCATTCCGCCCTGTCGCATAGTTCTAGACAGCGTTTCTTTAAAAGGGAGGGGAATGGGGAGCGAACAAGAGGGCAACGTTTGGTCGAGCTGTGGTTAACCGCGTCAGTGACTTAGAACTCTGAAACATGTCATTTGTCTATGCACCTGTTGCAAGCAGAACTACCGGCCGAGATCACCTTAGGGAGAAGTATACGTAGACCGTGGAGCCAGTGCAGCGTTAGAGCTGCAGGCAGCAGTGTTCCAAGCATACCTGCGAAATTCCGAATACGGAGTGGCTTGAGTCGCAGCGGCTGGACTTTAGAAACGTCACTCGGAGTGCATGGCCGCCTGGAAACTGTGTGCGATGTGCTCAGTGAGTTCTGCGTGGCATTGTGGCTTTGTACTTTAAGTGCAGCCACTTCTTTCTGCTAACCTAAAATTTTCAAAGCATCGTGAAAAAGTTTTCAATATGGTGTTTGCTGTGGCAGTTTTACAATGATTTTGACAACTACATTGATTAATAAGTGCAACAGGATTTTTACTGCTGTAATAGTAGGAGTTCCCGAAAGACACGTGTAGACAAAGCGGCAGCGCAACTGAGTTTGGCCGTGGAACGAGCATCCAGGTGTCGGTTAACACGAACATGCTCTATCTGATTTGTCACATGCCGAACAACTAAAAAACTTGGCACACACATAGCCACTCTACGTGTAATTTTCATAGAAGGATTGTTCATTTCGCTAGTCTGTGATCATCGCATTAAAATGTTTAATCTAAACTATTGGTTCTCATCTATGGAGCTCCGCACGTCATCGATTCGCGTTTCATGGCATAAGCTAGCGGGGCAACCTATAATCTCGTTGTTCGCGTCGCTCGTTAAAAAGCATCAGCGCGAAAATATACACCCGCGAGGGAAGGCGTAACGAAATTGGTTTAGGTGCAGGTACACGAAAGCTCTCAACCTCAATTTTTCCCTTGCCATTGGACCGGCCCTTCTAGTATTGCGGCAACACAACCGCCTTAGGTTACACCGAAATCGCATCACAATTCTGGCTTAGCCTTGCGTCGAACTACAAGCCGCAGGCGCCGTCAGTATAGATGCAGGCCCACGGCTATACAGAAATCCCCGGCGCTCCACCACACAGGCGATGTTGCATCACTGCCACTACAGCAACCGGAGCTGCATAGCCTGCGCGGAGGGCGAGAAAGAGTTGAAACGCGCGCGTATATCTTCGTTATTTGACTTTGTGCCGAGAACACGAGAGCATCGAGTTTTAAAGGAGTGCAGCTGGCGGTGAGGAAACCGTTCTGTTCTCGCAACGTCCCCTTCGACGACTCCATATATAGCTGGCTCGCAGAACCGTAAAGCAGCGAGTGGGCCCACAATGCTCGCGCACGCCTTTCACGCACGAGATGCTACCTTTGCCATAAATTCGCAGCAAGCAGGAGAGCCCGCGTTCCCTCCATTGTGTTCCCCTGCTCCGGCCCGTGCCAGGCGCACTCGCCTGAAATGAAGAACGCGCCCGCAAGGCGTGTACGTACAACCTTTGTCCCAGAGTAAACAAAACAGGCGAGAACGCCAGAAGCGATTACTACCCCTACACCCCTTGTGTTCCCGAGAGAAAGTACTTTACAAAACCACGCGGTGTCTAAGCCTATACTCGCCGGAATGAGGGAAAGCGCGTTGTACAGCGTGCAAGCGCCTGTTGGCCTCGTCTGGGGTTCTGGCTTCGGATTTGTCTTTTTGGCTAAGCGCGCGCGCGAGAAGGTACTGTACTGAGAGCCCGCCATGACACGCCCCTGGCTCTTGCTCCGTGGCGACTTAATCAGGTACGTAGCCTCTGGAGACGCGGTCCGGTATGCCCCGCTCTTCGAAGCAAAGAAATGCCGCTCTCCGGAGGAGCGTATTTTGAAGCGAGAACTTTTAATGAGTTCGCTGGCGGCGAACTTCACATGCGTTAAGACCGGCTCGAATACGTGTTGTCGAGCACTCGTGCAGTTCTTAGGAAGAGATTTCGACGCCTTTGTGAGCGTTGATAGTGAGAGCCGAAGTTATTCCGCCTTCGATTATTACCAAGTCTTCCTATAGTGTGAAGAGAGATGGTAATCGTAATGCAGTCGTCATAACGCTCTGCGAATTCGCTTTTACTTGATGCCGACGCTGAGCACCCAATACAGAGTCACTGACTAAACATGCCTCGACAGAGCGTTGCAACCGTCAGTTCAACATCGTCGCGGCCTTTATTTGCAAGAGACGCATACTTTCAGCCACGCAGGATGTATGGTTGCATTTACACACCGTATCACATAAAAATTAAAAAAAAACATAACATAGAAAGAAGGAGAACATAAATACAAAGGAGGATTTCTTCAAGAAACACTTGACGGGCTTCTTTACACACTCAGCCTGTTTTACGGAAAAACAGGCGCGCACAAACGCGAGAAGGGGACCTCTAGGTAGGATGTACCGGCATAATGTTTTTGGCTCCTCGAAAACTTTCTGGCATTTGTGTGCGCTTGCTTTCCGTAAAAAGGGCCCAGTGTGTAAAGAACCACGTAAAGTGTTTCTTGAGAAAAACTCAGTGCCCTTCCACTCCCACTCTCTGAAGAAGGATGACCAGCGAAGCTGTGTACTGTTGCGTACTCCATTGTAGCGCATCGTAATGCTGCCGAGTTGTAGTGACGTCTGTTTATCGAAGCTCGACCGACGTTACTATTGGGTAGCGTGGCATTGTCGGCGGGCTGCAGGAATCCGGTAGACCATGGCGACCAGGCAAGGACGAGACGATTTCTAGTGCGAAACTTGCATGGTTTATTCAAAGGCTGGTGAAAGACGATAAGGAGAGAATGAAGTGTAAAAGTACATTTGGGAGCCCCTTAAATAGGCTCTCTAAAATCGTGGGAGGGATCTTGCTTCCGTCGACATCACGTGACAGGCACAGAGTCTGGTTTGTGGATGGGCGTCCCGCTTCCGTAGATACCAAGCCTGCAGCAAGGAAAGAGCGTCCCGCCTCCTTAGATACCAAGCCGCAGGTCCGGGATCGTAGACGCTTATCCTTCTCTATCGCGCGTTGCTGGATCGCGGAAGTTCTCCTGTAGAGCTTGATAGTTCAAGGAAATGGTCCCTGTCAAGTCGCACACACACACAAGGGGCCTTAAACACTGCGGGGCGTCCACCACACCGGCGTACACTCGACATAACCATGGCAAATTAGGAAGTCACACTTCGTTTCGATGAGTCATGGTGGTCGAGAATCCATTTTGTACAGGGTGCTAGACGCCAACCATAACAGTACGTGGGCCCCTGAATGGCGAACTGCACCTCCACCGTGGTAGGCCCGACATTGCACTATTTTCGGGATCGGCCCACGTACAGGGAGTGCTTAACGCCTGGTTCACTGCCGCCGCGAGTCGGCCCGGTATTGCACTGTCTCCGGGGTCGGCCCACGCATGGGGAGGGAAGTCTCGCTTACGACATGAAAATTTCCTTGGACGGTAGAGGTATACAGCTTCGCTGTAAAAATGGTCCACTGGCGTCGTGTATAAGATTCCTTTAGAGTGCGGCAAGGTATATATCGGCCAAACTGGGCATTGTAAATGTTATCACCTGCGAGAGCATGCGCTATCAATGAAGAATGGACTGGCTCGCATTTGCCGTATCATTGCAAAGTGTGCAAGTGGGAACCTCTGCTGGAAAACGCGTGGACATTACGAAAAAGTAAGGATACCTTGGCACGGGAACAAGCAGAGGCGATGTATATCAGAAAGTTTGGTGACCAGTGTATCAGCGTTCCCTCACTGTCTCTTCGCGGAAATGAGTTTAGTTTCCTGGCTGATAAGATATGATTAGGTTTGGTTTCTATCTCATGTAACCTCACCCGTGTATGTTCTTGTTCGCATGCCTGAGGAGGAGGAGGAGCAGGAGGAGGAAGAGGAGGAGGAGGAGGAGACAAAGGGGAGGAAAGACAGGGAGGTTAGCCAGTGTAAGTACCGGCTGGCTACCCTGTTCTGGGGAAAGGGGTAAAGGGAATAAAAGGAGAAAGAAGAAGAGGAAAAAATATGGAAACCAGAAAATTCACACAGTAACGCGATACTACGCACTACAACATTTTAAGGACATGCGAATTGTGCGACTGCATGCCTGACGGCATATAAGTGAAGCATGGGGGAAAATAAATATCAGTTGAGAGTGTGCGCCTGTCCGTTGTCTTTTATTGTGTTGTACATGTCCTATTCTTTTTCGCGCCTAAACCATTTCTAAAAGCCATGTACCAACTAGCCCGGCAGCAAACGTTACTAAAAGATAATTTTGTTGCGCGGAAACTCAAAGGTCAAGCCCTTTTCCAGCTGCCGTTTGAAGTCTGTCTGAGTGGTGGCACTGTTTTCAGGTAAGCGCGAGCCGACGGATAATCCCGACCAACTAGAGGCTAACAGCCTCGCTGAAAAAGGAAAAAAAAAAGAATGATGATTTGCACGTGCAATCACGTGCACCCAAATTGCAGCATGGCCGCGTGAGAAAGTTCTGGCCACTTTCTCGACCACGAGCGACCTTTTTGGGGGGAATAAATGGACGCGCTGACTGGGCACCCAATGGCCAACGCCGGGCGCTCCGTTATTTCACCATCCGTGTATTTATTCGCTTTTTTTGCTTCACACCTTAAGTCGATATCCCCGCAGAGCATTCTCGTTCCGCTTCCATCAATTTCCTCCCGCGAACACAGTGTGCGCGAGGCATTAACGCTAGAAAGACTACAGAGCCTTTTCAAAAAGAAAGAAAGAAAGGAAACGAGGCACGCGCGCACAAACTCGCTTTCAAGCGAGAACCTCGTCGTGTCCGCGGGAGTAGGTGTTAGAGAAGAGCACGGTCCGCCGAAGAAAAGGGCAGGGAATGAAGGAAGGGAGGAAGACAGGAAGGGAAGGAAGGGAAAAAGGGCTTACGAAGATCGAAAGTTTCGATCACTAAACACAGTGCGAATGGTTCGCCGCCTGTCATGGGACCAACGCGCCAAATCGCCGCCTATGCGTCAAGCGCGTATAGGGGCGCTTCCACGCACAATGGGGCTGGAATGAGCGTTGTGCCGCATTGGCGGGCGGCATAGCACCGCCGCGCCGGCCCCCGACGCCATTACTTATATGCGAGACTACCTTTGCTTTTTTTTTACTTTTTAAATGTTGCTTTCTTAGCAAAGCGGCAGGAGTGAAAGTTCGTGCGCCACGCGCCCCGAGTGATGCATAGGGGAATGTTTACCGAATAACGGTGCTGCCATCCGCCAATGCAGCTACGTATGTTTTGATGTCCTAAGCCATGAATGGTGCCTGAAGGTTCGATCACAACGAAGAATCGGCAGTTCTACCGGAAGCAGAAATATTGACGCGTTCAGGGCCTATAGGCGTAAACATTTTTCTTAGCAGAAGGAAGTTGCCACTAGTAGTATACTGGCACGTCCGTAACGCACCCACCCTGAGGCATTGGAATTCGTGCGACGTTAGTTATGCGTCAGTCGATCGAATAACTGCAAACGAAAGAGCTGCTGTGGTTTCTTAGGTTGTGAAATTTTGGGGTCGCTGAAAGGGCACACCCGCGAATTAGTTGCTGCTGTTAGAAGACTCATGAAATCTACATTTCTTGCTATCCGCTGAGAAAAGAACTGAGCTACAGAGGGCACGGCCGCTATACAGGAGGAGCACAATAACTACATACTCCAGCGAGAAAAAAAATACGTAAGGAACGGACAATGAGTGTAGAAGAGATAAAAGACGTATAGGAAGTGTTCCAATTGAACATAATGAAGTTCACGGATGGATCTTCTTTCAGTATTATCTGCGAGAAATAGAGAAACTTCGGTCATTGGTAATATATCGAGACTTCTTAGCCAACGAAAACTACAATAAAGGATTTAACGAAAAGACAGAACACCATCGAAACAATTCCGCGAATCAAGAACAGATAAATAAAATAAATTTCTAAATGTAAAAGAGTGATAGATGCATACGAACACGTCATATATATAGAAATGCGGACAAGAGAAACATTTCTGTTCCCAAATAATCAATGGGATCGCTGTCTACGACAAGACCACGCACGACTGTGAGAACGATTTTGTAAGAAGTGTTCCAACGTAACGTGGAGCGATTCATTAAGCCAACTTATTTCCGCGAGCAGCCTCCCTTTCTCATTCAAAAAAACGGAGAATCGCAGCCTCCGTACCAGAGGTCTGCCTCGAAGACAGTCCACGCCGCACGCTTGCCTTCCATACGACCAGAAGCGGCGGCGACCGCCTGTCCCCGGCGTCGTTCTCTCCACTGTACCCCGCGTTTCCGCCGGCTGCCCTCCACCCCCCTCTCCCTCCCTCCCCTGGTCTGCATCGGCGCCTCGGTGTGCGAACCAGAGCACCTGCGTGTGTCACTTCGCGCTCGCGGTTGTGAGCGCGCGCGCTCTGTCTCGCCAAAGGCCCATTCAGCGCAGGACAGCGCACTAGGCCGGGGTCCCGGTCGCCTGGCGGGCGGCGAAGCCCCCCGCGACCAACAATGCCGACCGCTTTATGGATTGCCCCTCGCGAGCGAGCGCGCGTACTCCGTAATTGGGCTTCTCGGCGGGTGCGCTACGGAAACTTGGGACGCCCGTCTCCCGGCCTGCACCCGCTGTACGCATACACCTCGAACTTCACGGCAGCCACGCGCAAAGAAAGAGGACCCTTTGTGTGCGCCCCTTGGTGGCCCACATGTATAAGGCCAACGTTTGCTCGGTGTTTCGACTTTCGCTTATCTTTCTTTTTTTTTCAGAATTTTTTTATTCCGGCCACCTCCGTTTCCTCTCCACTTGTTTTCCGCGCCGTTCCTCTTAGTTCTGAAAGGTGCGTCCTTGTTATCGTGTTTCGTCTGCCGTTTCACACTGCGTACACGAGGAAAAGTAATTGCGGGAGCGCAAGAGAGAGAGAGAGAGAGAGAGAGAGAGAGAGAGAGAAGCGGTATTTCATTCCGGACGTTCGTAGTTCACTTTCATCCGCTGTCAGCGGTGTAGTGTGCTTGTAGCTGCTGCCGCTGCTGCTGTCCCAGAGCGCCTTGTCACGCCATGACAGAATCACTCGGCTCTTGCAACTTCGTGACCTCCTGCTCCTGCCACAATATATACATATATATATAAAGACCCTGCGTGATCTGTTTCCGCTTTTACGTGACACTTCACCGTCTCGCTACCAGACAGTGACCTCATTTGGGAGCTCAGGCCACGCAGAGTGTCGCTAACCGAAACGAACGCTTGCGTCAAACGAAAGAAAAGAAAAAAAGAAGGCATTGTAGCTATGTGTACAGCAGCCTAGCCGGCAAAACCTCTACATGGTCTCACTCGATGTGAAGCGACCTTACTGAGTCGCCTGCGAAGAGGCAGTGCTTTTACAAACGCTTATTAGTGCCTAATGATAATTGTGGGCAGTGCTAACTGCAGCACACGCACGGTTCAGAGGCTACTGTTGTATATCCTCCATTCTGGAGCCAGGGTCCCCCGCCCCAGCGGCGCCAGACAGTTGCTAAACCCCGCGCTGCGGGCCACCGACGAAGTGGCAAGGAGAACTTCTTCTCAGAGGCGCCGGACACTTGATACCCCTCGAACTACGTGCCTTACTGGCGGGCGCGACGTATACAAACGAACCGGCGGTGCGGTGCTTCGGTGGTGCGTTCCAAGTGTGGAGATGGTGGTGATAACTTTCTTGCACACAGGGGAGTTGTGGACACGCGGGTCCTTGGGCCCCCGCACAGCCCCTCTGCACTCAGGCGTTCATGTCCCGGAGGCTCATGACGCTGCCAGCCCGGCCTGTGGCGATGGCTTTTCGCACGTACGTGGTGCAAGAATGTTTGTGTGGCATGGTGTTTTGTGACTTTCTCCTTCTCACTACTCTCTCCCATTTCCCATACCTTCTAGTGAAAAATAAAGCAGTCTTCTTGATGCGCTCGAAGCGAAAGGACGTCTGTCGTTTTTCCTTAAGTTCAAAGTGCTCCGTCTCTTATTCCGCAACATTTTTGGTGCCGAAACCCGGGAATAGGGACTTCAAAAGATGGACATCGACAGAGTCAAGCGAAAAAGGGCCGTGGCGCGATCATCTACAACCAAGCTGATCAATGAAGTATCCACCATGGACGACAGCGCATCAATCGGTGAGCTGGAAGAAAAGCTAAATCTTCTTACTCTTAAAGAAGACTCACTGAAAGAGCTAGATCGGGAGATAGAAAAAGGCGTTGAAGATGAAGCTTTCGAAGAGGAAATTGCATGCTCTGAAATGTACAGAGAAAAGATCAGCGTGGCGAAAACAAAGGTACAACGCATGCTACGTAGCTGCACAAATGTTTCATCAGATCGCACACTTAACTCCTCAGATCAAAGAGAATCTAGCGCAAACGATTCACAGATACGCCCCACCGTAAAGCTGCCAAAGCTCGAAATCAACAAATTCAACGGAGAGCTTCGGGAGTGGCAAGGGTTCTGGAGTCAGTTTGAGTCGACTATCAACGCTAACCAGAATCTCTCAAACGTAGACAAATTCAAGTACCTCAACAGCTACTTGACAGGAAAGGCGGCGGCTGCGGTAGCAGGACTTGACTTGTCGGAGGGCAACTATGATGTCGCTCTCTCGCTATTAAAGGAGAGGTTCGGCAGAAAGGAAGTTATTATAGAAGATCACATGTCACGGCTGCTTAACATCAAGCCAGTGCGTGACTCACGGAATCTCGGTCAACTGCGCAGCCTCGTCGACGAAGTAGAGACCGGTGTACGCAGCCTCACTTCTTTAGGCGTGAGTGTTGGCACTTACGGAACTTTGTTACTGACCGTAATAAAGAAAGCGGTGCCTGCCGACCTTCGTCTGGAATACCAAAGAAAAAGCGAGGCTACGAACGAGGGAAGTGAGCTGGAAGAGTTCCTGCGTTTTTTGAGAAAAGAGGTTGCGACGCGGGAGATCATACAGCGGGCCGAAGCTCCAAGAGACAGCAGTGCCGAATTGGTAAAGGAAAGGCGCAGCAGCAACACTAAAGCGACGAACATGCCTACTGCAGCGGCACTGCACACCACGATCAAGGACAGCACAGGATGTCTATTTTGTAATTCGAACGGCCATGAGACCGGCAACTGCAACGCAAAGATGTCTGTGGCGGATAAGAGAGAAGTGCTGAAGCGTGACAATCGATGTTTCCGGTGTACAACAAAAGGGCACGAGGCAAGAGAATGCCGTAAAGCTAAGTGGCTCAGGTGTGCGCATTGCAAGGGCAGACATTTAACGACAATGTGCGACCCTGACTTTAGGAGACGCCGCAACACCGATGAAAGGGATGCATCTTCGTCACCGGTGATTGAGCAAGCCACGGTGTTGAAGTCCTCATTAGGCACGGGAGATGACTTGATGTGCACAGGAGAGCAGCAGTTTCTCCTACAGACAGCGCGAGCTTGGACAGAGGGTCCACATGAACGTACACTTGTCAGGCTTCTCCTGGACGGTGGCAGTCAGCGAACCTTCATCCATCGCAACCTATCCGAAAAGCTGCAGTTAAAAGTGCTTGGAGAAGAGGAGCTTAAGATATTTGCCTTTGGTGAGAAATCAGCCATGACACGCACAAAAACGCGTCGAGTGGAGCTGTGGCTGAGAAGCCAGTACGACGGAAAAGGGGTGCGAGTGGAAGCGCTGGAGGTTCCTTGCATCTGTGCAGATATCATGGCTGCTCCGTCAAATTCTGTTCTACTTGAACTTTCAAAATTTCACTTCCAAGTCGCAGACGCCTCGCAGGGCGGCGAAAGTGAAAATATTGACCTTTTGATTGGCGCTGATCATTACTGGGAAATTGTGACGGGATCCACTAAGCGTCTCAGCTCCAAATTGATGGCAGTGGAGACTGTATTAGGATGGACAGTCCAGGGCCAGGTCGGCACAAGGAAGTCAACAGGAGTCTGCTCCTCAGCTGCTGGCGTGATGCGGATAGGAGTGAGTGAACAAATTTACAAGGAAATATCAGCACAGCTAAAGTCTTTCTGGGAGCTCGAGCACATCGGTATCAAGGAACATGAGCCAGTTCGTCACGAGGACGCAGTTCTTCAGCACTATAAAGAAACCGTCAACTTTGAGAATGGCCGCTATAAGGTGTCGTTCCCTTGGAATTCGATGGTTTACGAGCTTGGCGACAACTACGAGTGCGCAGCAAGGCGTCTTAAAGCACAGACAAAGCGCCTCTTGGAAGGAGATTCGTTGATTAGGGAATACGACGCCTGCATAAGAGACTACATAGAAAAGGGCTATGCAGAGCCAGCCAGCAAGGATTACGGCACGTCGGAAGGTCCGGTGTACTATATGCCACATCAAGCAGTTGTTCGTCGCGAAAGCCAGACGACAAAACTGAGGGTAGTATTCGATGCATCATCAAGTGCCAAAAATCGCCTCTCACTGAACAGTGTTTTGGAAAGTGGCCCAAACCTAAACCCAGAGCTCATTGATCTGCTGATCAATTTCCGCACTTACAACATTGCCATCGTTGCGGATATTGAAAAGGCCTTTCTCCAAATATCACTATCAGAGGGCGATCGGAACGCTGTGCAGTTTCTCTGGTACGCTATGACGCCAAAGAAAGGGGAAGAGCTTCCAGCTGTGGTGACCTATCGCATGACTCGCGTGCCGTTCGGTGTCACGTCGAGCCCATTTCTCTTGGCTGCAACGTTGCAACATCATCTTGAAGGCCTGCCGGAACGGTACACTGAAACTGCAGGTATTCTGCGCAAGCATCTTTACGTGGACGACCTTGTAACTGGTGTTGACAGTCTTGAGAAGGGTAAAGTCTTGTGCCAGGAATCCAAAGATATATTGTCTCAAGCAGGGATGCGGCTACACAAGTGGATGTCGAATGACCGCGATCTCGTCAACTTCTTGGAGAATAGCAATGTGGAGAGAAGGAACGCTGATGCTGGGCATGCTGCAGCTACAAAGGTATTGGGAGTAGGTTGGAATGCTCAGACTGACCACTTTGAATACAACCTAACTTCACTCATCGACTTCCTCTCCGAAAGAGCTGACAACAAGAGATTTGTGCTGCAGGTCTCGGCAAGAATTTTCGACCCTTTTGGATTTATTGCTCCCACAACATTATGCGTAAAGGTAATGTTCCAGAAGTTGTGGGAGTTGGGGATTGGTTGGGACGATCCCTTGCCCGAAACATTGCAGCCTGAGTGGGAGTGCTGGTGTAGGGAGCTTCCATGCATTGAAGGAGTGTCTATTCCAAGACTGCTAGCGGCAGACTTTAGAAACGATGTTACGGAGAAAGTGGTGCATGTTTTCTGTGACGCAAGCCCGAAGGCCTATGGTGCTGTCGCATATATCGTGACCAAGTCTCCGTTCGGGCTAACAAATGTCAGCTTGGTCATGGCTAAATCAAGAGTGGCCCCTTTGAAACGCCTCTCGCTACCCCGATTGGAGCTGATGGGAGCCCTTATTGGCGCGCGACTATGCCACTACGTTGCCAAGGCCTTAGATCTGAAGAACGTTGCTACCATCCTCTGGACTGACTCTACAGTAGCTATGTATTGGATCAAGGGAAACGCTGCCAGATGGAAGCCCTTCGTGGCAAATCGAGTCTCAGAGTTGCAAGCGCTGACAGATCCCAGGGATTGGAGACACTGCCCAGGCTCAGATAACCCCGCTGACCTAATCACCCGCGGCATTCTCCCATCGGCCCTGCGTGAAAGCGAACTGTGGTGGAAAGGACCCCGTTGGCTTCAGGAGGATGACACATGTTGGCCAACGATAAGTGAGCCGAGCTCGAAGGTTGGGGAGTGCCAAATGGAAGAGCGAAATGTGACGGTGATGCCCATAGTATCATCGTCATCCATGGCAATTTTCAATGTTGAGAATTATAGTTCATTGAGCAGAGTCGTGCGAGTAACCGCGTGGGTCCGCCGCTTTGTCGACAACTGCCACAACAAAGAAGGAAGGACGACCGGCCCATTACGAGCTGAGGAAGTAATCAGCGCCGAAAGATACTGGTTGGCTAAAGCTCAAGAAGATGCGTTCAGCGACGACATTTCAAACCTGAAGAATCAAAGACCGCTGCACAAGAGCTCTCCTGTTTTGCCTTTTAACCCTTACTTGGACAAAGAGGGCCTCATGCGAGTTGGTGGACGCTTGCAATTCAGTGATAACAACGAAGAGACTAAGCATCCCATCGTTCTCCCTGGCAAGCACCCCCTCACGTCACTGCTCATACGGAAGGAACATTTGAGAATGCTGCACGCGGGCGTACGCGATACTCTAGCACAGCTGCGAGAATCGTATTGGATTATTCGAGGACGTCAGGCCGTAAAGAAAATTATCAAGCAGTGCCTCGTCTGTCACAAGCAAAGTTGCCCTCCCGCTACGGAGCCAGTAGCACCACTTCCAGCTGACAGAGTGACAAAGGGAAACCCGTTCGACATCGTTGGCATCGATTTTGCAGGGCCCTTGATTTGTCAACAGTCACGCGACAGCAAAAAATGCTACATCGCTATTTTCACCTGTGCTGTGACACGTGCCGTCCACCTTGAGCTCGTCAGCGACCTGTCGGCTACAGCCTTCCTCTTGGCCTTTAAACGCTTTGTGGCACGCCGTGGAATTTGCTCGACGGTGTATTCGGACAACGCGCTCACATTCAAGCGTGCAGCCAGGGATCTAAAAGCAATGTTCAGGCTGTTGCAAGTCGAGGAATTGCAGTCATACTTCGCCGGAAACAAGATCAGATGGAAGTTTATTGTTGAACGGGCAGCTTGGTGGGGTGGATTCTGGGAGCGGATGGTGCGATCTGTGAAAGTAGCATTGCGAAAGGTGTTAGGTCGGAGCAGCTTGAGTTTCGAAGAACTGACCACCGTTCTTTATGAGGTGGAGGCCGTGATCAACTCACGCCCTTTGACTTTCATATATGATGATGCTCAAGAGCCAGAACCACTGTCACCGGCTCATTTCCTTGTCGGAAGAAGGTTGACGACCCTTCCTCCACACCTGCTGCCGGACGAAATTCCTGGCGGTGGCATGCATCTCTCACGACGCTGGAAGTAGCCATGGCCGACAGTTTCTGGAGACGGTGGCGGAAAGAGTACTTATTGGAGCTCAGATCGGCACATATGTGCCGACCAACGACATCGAGTGATCTGAAGAAAGGCGCATTGGTGCTCCTGAGGGAAGACCGCTTGAAACGCCACATGTGGAAGACCGCCAGAATTAAGGAAACATTTAAGGGTAGAGACGGCAGGGTGCGGTCCTGCAAACTGGTATTAAGTGGGGGAACTGAGGTGAAGCGACCGATACAGCTGCTGTATCCCTTGGAGATTGTAGAGCAATGAGCTCAATAATAGTTCGCTCATCCGGGGGAGGTTGTTGTATATCCTCCATTCTGGAGCCAGGGTCCCCCGCCCCAGCGGCGCCAGACAGTTGCTAAACCCCGCGCTGCGGGCCACCGACGAAGTGGCAAGGAGAACTTCTTCTCAGAGGCGCCGGACACTTGATACCCCTCGAACTACGTGCCTTACTGGCGGGCGCGACGTATACAAACGAACCGGCGGTGCGGTGCTTCGGTGGTGCGTTCCAAGTGTGGAGATGGTGGTGATAACTTTATTGCACACAGGGGAGTTGTGGACACGCGGGTCCTTGGGCCCCCGCACAGCCCCTCTGCACTCAGGCGTTCATGTCCCGGAGGCTCATGACGCTGCCAGCCCGGCCTGTGGCGATGGCTTTTCGCACGTACGTGGTGCAAGAATGTTTGTGTGGCATGGTGTTTTGTGACTTTCTCCTTCTCACTACTCTCTCCCATTTCCCATACCTTCTAGTGAAAAATAAAGCAGTCTTCTTGATGCGCTCGAAGCGAAAGGACGTCTGTCGTTTTTCCTTAAGTTCAAAGTGCTCCGTCTCTTATTCCGCAACAGCTACCTTGAAGCTCTTGAGATATGACTGCCAATGCCTTCGATGACCAGTCTTGCCCTATACACCAATTTTAGAGAATTATTTCACATATAAGCGCTTGACCCTACTTAATGGATGCCCTCTATCAATGAGGGAAGTGCTTGCACCAAGGTCACACCCTGATACGCAGGGGTCATGCCATCAACGTCCTTCGTGGCTTCTTAATAGACAGCGATGTTATGGACTGTCTCTAAGTGACTCTTCTGTTTTGTTGTGTTTGAGGTACAAATTCAATGTTGAGCATTCCGTTATTAACTTTATGGACAAGTTTAGATATCACTCATATAATTGATTGGAGTTGTTTGATTCACGGAATGTGATGTGGTGACTGCACCAAATAACTGATCAGGGCTTCTCGCGCTCAAGTCCGTGATGAGACTATATAAGTATGCTTGAGACTTGTGTTACGTATGCAGTGATTGTTTGTTTCGTTTTACTCTCTCCTCCTTCTTTATTTTTTCTCCTTCCTAGGTAGTGTTTGGAACTTGGGATGGGACAGCCCTGAAGAGGCTTACGGTTTCATTTCTCTTCACGCAGTAACAGCAGGAAAAATTAAACAACAGGTATTTTGCAGCGCAGGAGTTCTTGGGATATCGGTATTGTGCTTCTGCGATGCGCAAAGCTGCGAAAGCACTGCTGCGTTTTTTTTTAAATGTTCATCAGCCTTTGTTCCCGCATGTAACTGAATCACGAACTCGAGCGTGAGTATACGGGGTGGTAACTTTTGTTCTAGTCTTCTCTTTGATATTTCTTGTCCTCTTCCTCTTTTCTACAATGCAGGATAGCTCTCCGTTCTCAGCCTGATTATTCCGTTTTCGTTCCTCATTGATTATCTTTCTCTCATTCTCATTGATTGGGCTATTGATATTCTATAGGGCTATTGATATATTGATATATGATTGGGCTATTCTATTGATAGTGACGTTTAAGCATTAAACATGCATTAATATACCGAACAAAACAGATTTTTTTTTGCATAGCCGGGTATACTACCCCGTTCCGAAAGGAATATATGTTTTGCGTTACAGAGTTCTCTACATCTTGTGTCACAGTCGCACCTACTCATTTTGGAGGTTTGGCCAATAATATGCACATTCCCCGGGCCATATATTTCTTTTTTTTTTCTTCATTAGAAAGATGGCTCTGTGGCATAAAACATGTGAGGCATGCATTTTATGCGTGCAGTTGACCACAGTCCTTTAGGGAGCACGGGATGTCAGGAAACGTAGAATTTCCCAGCAGCCTGTAACAAGTACCAAGTAAAACCGTGTGTGTTGTTCGCATGTATTTTAGCGAATGGGCACAACGTTGTGATGTGTGATTTTTCTTGTTACTATTACAGGCTGTTCGGAAACACAGCTTCTTGCTTGGGAATTCAGTGCTTTAATTTGTCCCGTGGTCAAACGAAAGAAAGTCAGATCAGGTAGATCAAAGAAGCCATTGCACATCTTGCGCTGCCAGTTTAATTAGGAGATCGGTGTGCTTTAGGGATACTTGTGAGCCGTCGTCATATGGGCTGGTTTTAGGCAGGGAGAGCTTCGCTTTATAGCCCCGCTGCTTACAGAGCAGATGCTGTGCAGTCGCTACTTCAAAGCTGAATGACGATACTCTTGAGCCTTATCTGTCGCCTCTTGGTACTTCAAACTTCGTTGGCGTTTCATTTCAGGTATTGTCAAGAACAGCATAATATGCAAAAAATGTCTTCTCAAGAAGCATTACCGCAATGGTTACAAGCAGCTACATTTGCACTGTTGGTGCCG